>NC_142291.1:39830651-40155948 GCF_965620075.1 Prunus avium
ATGTTTTTGGTAAAACCAAGAAGTTGGTTCAAAGCAACAAGAGCTTACAAGGCCCAGGAGAGAAGTGTACCAAACAAATAGAAAAAGCAAAGGTCGAGAAAAACCCAGACCAAACAAATAGAGAAAGCATAAAATTTAAAGTCAGTCCTTGATAACTAGGAGCCAGATTATACTATAAAATTTGCCGCACAGCGATGTAATATGCCCAAATGATGAACAATCGTTTGCTCGTCGGTCTGTCGAAAAGTTAGCTCTAAGCTAGTCCAAGCAATGGAATGCCAACTCCTTTAAAACGATTTGAACATCTTCCCGCCATGCAGCACCAGAAATGCAAATGCGAGCTTCTGCAAAGCTCATATCCTCCACGCACCCAACTCTCCATCTTTCCCATCCCACCCCCGAGTCTTTCGTCTGGAACACCCTTATCCGAGCCCATGTCCAAGCCGCAGTCCCAAACCCCTATTCCCCACTCTCCGTCTTCCTTCGCATGCGCTTACACGGAGTTGTACCCGACAACCGCACCTTCCCTTTTCTCCTTCAGTCTTTCGGTTCTCTTCCTTACCTCCAATCGGGAAAGCAGATCCATGCCCAAGTTTTTCTATTTGGATTCACGCACGACCCGTTTGTCCAAACATCTCTCATCCATATGTACTCGTCTTGTGGCAATTTGATGCTTGCCCGCCAAGTGTTTGATGGGATTTATGAACCTGATTTACCGTCTTGGAATTCAATTATGAATGCCTATTCGAAAGTGGGGTTGATAGGCAATGCGAGAGAGGTGTTCGATAAAATGCCACACAGAAATGTGATTTCTTGGAGTTGTATGATAAAGGGGTACGTCATGTGCGGTGGTTATAAGGAAGCACTTGCCCTGTTTCGTGAAATGCAAATGTTGGATGCGGATGGTGCGAGGCCTAATGAGTATACCATGTCAAGCGTACTTTTGGCTTGTGGCCGATTGGGTGCACTTGAGCATGGAAAATGGGTTCATGCTTATATCGACAAATCTGGGATGGAAATTGATGTTGTCTTAGGGACGGCATTGGTGGACATGTATGCCAAATGTGGAAGTATTGAGAAAGCAAAATGGGTTTTTGATAATATGGGCCCTAATAAGGATGTCATGGCCTGGAGTTCAATGATTTCAGGACTGGCCATGCATGGACATGCTACTGAATGCCTTGAATTGTTTTCTGAAATGGTAAAGTGTGGTGTGAGGCCTAATGCTGTGACATTTGTGGGTGTTCTTTGTGCTTGTGTGCATGGAGGTTTGGTGGGTGAAGGTAAGGAGTATTTTAGGAGAATGGACGAGGAGTTTGGTGTTAAGCCTTTAATCCAGCACTACGGTTGCATCGTTGACCTTTATGGAAGAGCTGGTCTTGTTAGGGAGGCATTGAAGGTGGTGCAGTCCATGCCAATGGAGCCTGATGTACTTATCTGGGGGGCTCTACTGAGTGGATCTAGGATGCAGAAGGACATCGAAACAAGTGAGATTGCACTGAAGAATCTAATTCAGTTGGATCCCACGAATAGCGGTGCATATGTGCTTTTATCAAATGTGTATGCAAAGATGGGTAGATGGAGCGAAGTAACGCGTGTGAGAGATCTCATGGAGGAAAGGGAGATAAAAAAGGTCCCTGGTTGTAGCTTGGTTGAGGTAGGAGGTGTTCTTCATGAGTTTTTCGTGGGCGACGATTCTCATCCAGAAAGTCGAGAAATATATATGATGCTAGATGAGATCATGAAGAGGTTGAAGATGAGAGGTTTTGTTGGAAATACAAGTGAGGTATTGCTTGAGCTGGATGAGGAAGGAAAGGAGTTGGCTTTGTCCTTTCATAGTGAGAAATTGGCAGTTGCCTTCTGCTTTTTGAAGACAAGTCCAGGCACCCCAATTCGAATTGTTAAAAACCTGAGGATATGTCGTGATTGTCATGATGCTATGAAGATGATTTCCAAAGAGTTTGATCGGGAAATTGTTATCAGAGATTGCAATCGGTTTCACCATTTTAGACAAGGACTGTGCTCTTGTAAAGACTATTGGTAGAAGGGTTATTATTCCTGGAATTTGGTTAAGTTGGTAAATTCATTAATTATAATTTATAATAATCATAATTAATATGTAAAGACTCTGTGCTCAGCTCAGCTCAGGGATACAAAAGAATGGCAGGTCTGATGTTGGTGCGATTGGAGCAGGCAGAATTATGGATGTTGGGCAAGGCGCTGCAAGCAGAAATTAATTATAGGACACAGCCAGCCACAAACAGTGTAGAATTATTATTGTAAATGTCACAATCATGCTGACTTCCCCAAAATAGCAATCACATATATTGCATAAAATATCTATCCCGTATCAATCCCAACTTCAAAATTGTCCTGTTCTTTCTTTCAGTATAATAATATTATTTGAGTTATGTAAGTAACGTTATTTTTTTTGGCGCAAGAAAATTAATTTTGCATATTTTTATTAAATTATTAAATATATGATAGAAGTATATACAAAAGATGAGATGTTTCGTGTCTCTAACATAATGTCATTGTGCAAGATGTTTGTAACTCAATTGAATTAAAGCAATTATGTATCCAAATTCGATGTCTTTCAATATTTAATAAAGAAAAATATAAGTATATTGTTGTCATTGTAATTTGTAACTAAAAGGGCAAAAAGAAACGTATAGCCGTCACTGTTCACCTGATTCTTGGCCTCTGTACTTTTCACCCTTTCTGGATTGTAATCATTTATTTATGCAACACAGTTCAGATGGTTAATAACAATTAGCAAAGTTAATCATTCAAGATGAGGAAAGGTTATGCCCCAAACCATGCACGTCTGCGTCCTGTTCACGCATCCCCCAACCCAACTCTCCACCGTTTTGAGAATTGAGAGATTGACACTCCCCGCCACACCCGTCCATTGCTTTGCTATCTGCTTTCTTTTGATTTGGATTCGCACGTCATCACTTGTGGCAGGAGCTTCGGCGGCCGTCGATTCCGGCGCCGGCAAGCTTCCTGCCTTCCCTTCCTACGTGAGCTCCTCAGGTTGTCCCTCCTTGCATCTCTGTTTTCTAATTTATTTCATCTTCTTCTTGTGAACCCATAAATGTGATCTAGCTGTATGTATGATTCAATAGTTGAAGGTTTGTATTTTGCGCCTTTCGGTGATGCCATGGATTTGTTTGGTTTTTGGGTTTTCTGGGATTTGCATTTTGAATGCAAAATCATAACTCCAAGACATACTCAATTGAGGGATTTTAAACATAGCCTTTGCATAAGCAATGTCATGGCATTGAGAGCTTGTTGTGTCAAAACAAAGACTCGCCAACATGTTGTTGAACATCTTCTTCTGTTGAAATGGAAAATTAAAAGCAATGTTGATTTGGGTATTAGGAGCTGAGTTGCTCACTTTGTCTGTCTTATCTTTGTTGCAGGTTAATCCTCTTTCATTTGGTCCTTCACTCAGTGACAGTATTAAGTCATGCATAATTGTAATCAATTTCTGATAACCAAATTTCTTCTCTGCATCAATCAGGTCTTGTTGCTTTAATTCACTGTAGTTTTTGGACTGCAAGCAATTTGAGCAAACCACACAAACCATGCCTGGAAATTTCAGTATAATGGGTCAAGAATTTTGTGAAAGCTACTTTATTTTTCAGGGTGAAACTGGCCTTGGGGTTGGTTTCCGGACTTTCTTATATTTTCTTGGTCTTGCTTACTGTTTCGTTGGGTTGTCTGCTATAACTGCGCGTTTTTTCCGATCAATGGAGAGTGTTGTGAGCCACACACGGAAGGTGGTAAAAATCAATCCTGACACTGGTGGTGAAATTATTATGTTTGAGAAAGTGTGGAACTTCACAGTTGCAGACATTAGCCTGCTGGCTTTTGGGACCAGCTTTCCTCAAATATCATTGGCTACTATTGATGCTATAAGAAACCTTGGGAACCTGTATGCTGGAGGTTTGTTTTACAAAATTTACTGAATTATTGATGTGACTTTGAGATTTTGGCTTCATGGTTTATTGTTCATCTTTTTCCCTGATTGATTGTATATCCTTTTCCGTGTCACATTATTTTATCATGCTACTGTCACTTTTACACACACACATTGAGATACACTGCAAGAAACATGAGTTTTGCGGTAGTATCAGTTCGAAACTTCATGTGTTCAATAGCCGTTAGTAGGTAGGATACTAGATGACCTGAGTGGAATAGAGTACTGTTGAGGGAAGTTCATGATTTGTTATTCTTCTCAAATATGACAGAGGTAAGGAGAAAAAGGAGAAGCACATTTCATCTGTTTCTGATGAGCATGATCTCCCAAAATCTATCTTGTGATTGGAGTCACTGGGAATGCACTGAAATGTTGATAATGATGATTACTCAACTGTGTGATTTGGTTTTATTCCATTTTGAATCTTTTTGCATGCTTCTGCAATGATTTCTCCGATTTTCTTTTCTTCACACATAGGTTTAGTTACAATTATTATCTTCTTTCATATATTTTAACACTCTGCTAGTCTTCTTAATTTATAGGTTTGGGTCCTGGAACACTAGTTGGTTCTGCTGCATTCGACCTTTTCCCCATCCATGCAGTATGTGTTGTAGTTCCTAGAGCTGGAGAGCTGAAAAAGATAGCTGATGTAGGAGTCTGGCTAGTTGAGCTCTTTTGGTCTTTTTGGGCCTATATTTGGTTATATATAATTTTAGAGGTAATCTGAAGGAATCACCCTATGCTAATCATCCTTTTTCTTTATTTTTATCTGTCAAAACATTTCAGGTTATGCCTGACACGCATTTAGAACTCTAGTGAAATGGTTTTACTTAACGCTGCAGGTGTGGACACCGAATGTGATTACAATATGGGAGGCCTTACTGACAGTACTGCAATATGGATTACTGCTGATGCATGCTTATGCTCAAGACAAGCGTTGGCCCTATTTTTCTCTTCCTTTGTATGTTTAAATTAATGTTTGAGATTTTTGTGGTCTTTCTCATTTTTCTAAACTAAAATTAATAACTGGTTTAACTTTCTCAGTATTTTGCCTTCATTTCTTTTTTCCATTTCCTAAGGCCACGAAGTGAGAGACCAGTGGATTGGGTGCCAGCTGAGGTTGGTGAAGATGAAAACAGGAACGTTGTTGACATTTTCTCAATTCATTCAGGAAGTGGTATAGGTACTTGTCTGAAATTCCTTGAAACGAAATAGTCACTCTCGGGCAAAAATAACTTTCTTTAGGGGCTTTTTACAATTGTTCTCAATATGGAAGTCTCACTTTGCAGGTCCAGTGTATGAAAACGTTCCTGGAACTGATGAAACTCCTGAATATTCCAATAAAGATTCGCCAGAGAAGATGAGTTTAGAAGACTATCATGTGTTTGCAATTTGGAGGCAACAATTTGTAGACGCAGTCAAGGTATTGTATTCTCTGTTGTATATGTTTAATAATCAAGATATGTGTAGTTTGTGTTTCCATTTTTGCTGGTTACGGTAATTTCCTTTTTCTGAAACAGTTAGAAAGCACAGAATCAAGAACACTGAACCTATATTTGCGACTAGCAAGAATTTCCTGGCAGTTACTTCTTGTCCCATGGAGACTACTATTTGCATTTGTGCCCCCTTATCATATTGCTCATGGCTGGATTGCCTTCATATGTTCCTTAGTTTTCATCAGTGGGATAGCTTACATTGTAACACAACTCACAGATCTCATAAGCTGTGTCACAGGTTTCTATGATTTTATGCGATAACTTACAGTTGATCAATATAATTTTGTCCATGATCTAGCTAGTTCTCTAAAACTTTGTCTTTCCCATACTTTCTTTTTTCAGGAATAAATCCTTATGTCATAGCATTTACTGCATTAGCAAGTGGAACTTCATGGCCAGATTTAGTTGCGAGTAAGATTGCTGCTGAACGTCAGATAACAGCTGATTCTGCCATCGCAAACATTACTTGCAGGTTTACTCTTAAAGGTCCATTTCAATTTTAGACTTTGTTAAGTTATTTTTCAAGGAATGAATACATTTAGTAGTAAGGAGGTCTGGATAAAGATTTCGAAGTTTGGTAAACATTCAAGTAAATTTTCATCCTTTAACAAATGAAATCCAGAAGATGAAACAAGAAAGATAAGAAAACAAAATTGGATTCAAAGGCCTCACTTGAATTTCAATTTTGTTAAATTTTTTCAGCCATGTCATGAACTCAACTTGCTTTCCTGTTTGTTGATGTCATTTTGCAGCAATTCGGTGAATATATATGTTGGCATTGGCGTTCCGTGGCTGATTGACACTGCATACAATTTCTTTGTATATAAAGAACCACTGCGGATTGAAAATGCAGCGGGTCTTAGCTTCTCTTTGCTTGTATTTTTCTCAACTTCAGTAGGTTGTATTGCTGTTCTGGTAATTAGGCGTCTAACATTGGGTGCTGAGCTTGGAGGGCCAAGGCTTTGGGCTTGGATTACCTTTGTGTTTTTCATGTTGCTTTGGCTTATTTTTGTTGTGCTGTCTTCTCTCAAGGTTTCTGGCATCATATGAGAAATATTTTGAAAAAGAAATTCTTTTGCTCGGCATGATTTTGGTTTGTTCCCTTGCCGTAATTAACTAGTATGATTGACTGTACGGAGTATATTCCATTGTAACATTGATGTATACTATGCACAAAAATTTCTGATTATGTGTAGCTCATCTGAAGGCATTGGCTTATTATGCACTCTAGCCTTTTCTATCAAATAAGGGTATTGGTTTATTATCTACATAAATTTAGAAGGGTGTATTCAATTTAGATTTTAAATGATTTTAAAAGAGTTATAAAGTTGATGGATTTTAATTGAATTTAATTGAGTTTGACTGAATTCTACAAACTCCACATAGATTTTGATTGAATTCATGTAGACTTTAATTGAGTTTGTTAGAGTGTTATTATTGATTTTAATGGAGTTTATAGCACTCAAAAAACAAAGGGTTTACAAGTGATGACAGTGGTGGTGAAGGCTGTGGTGATGGTGGGGGTGGTTGTCGTGGCGGTGCAGGGGTAGCAGTGGCAGTGGCGGTGGGAGTGAGGTGGCGCTGGCGGGAATGGTTATGCTAACGGTGGTTGTGGTGGTGACGGTGGGGGTGATGGTGGGGGAAACATCACCGTTGGTATCATTTCTTGGTATTTTTTTTGTCCTTAAATAGGCGAAGGAAACATGTGAGATGAGTGACAGACAATGAATTTAAATGCGCGGAAATTCTATTTCTTTTGTAAATCTGTAATCCCATCAACAACTTGGTCAATGTGTACAACAAACCAAAGATAGAAGGCAAAAGCAGACCATCTGTTATTCACAACATATGAAGAATGGGGCAAATCTCCATATTCAACCTTATTATTTGGAACCGAAAACAAGGTTCAACAAGGAACAACTCCTTCAGAGGAACCCTACAACATCTAACTGCTACATCTTGGAAAATTAAAAGAGTTGAAACTAATCCATATCTCAATATTTCATCATCCAATTTAAGTTCTTCCCTAAGCAAGGGCACCCGTACATGCTGTGGCTGGAGCAGCGTCAAGCTGTTTCTTCGCAGAACTGTATTTCTTGGTGACAAATCTGTATTGGGCAGGGATATACCAAAAAAATCAGTACAGTACTACCCATATTATAACACATCTTCAACTTGATATGTTTGAATTTCGAGCTAAAGTAGAGAATAGGGTGTATACGCAAGAGCCAAACAGGTGATGGTAGAATCGTTGATATAGAGAAGGACAAGATGAAATAATAGTTCTCATGTGATTTTAGCTTCATGGTCTGTCTATTTACCTGAAGAAATCCCTCCACAGCAACTCAAACATCAACCAATTCATTCCACTGCCACCATCATCCCGGTTTGAGGAAGCAGAAATTGTTCTATCAATCATAAAATCGCATTGAACAGTGAGTACATATCAAATATAAATTTTAGAAACTAAAGCACCATTTAAGAGAAAGGCATAGGCACACCTGTTAGCAGTTTTCTTAAGCTCATCAAACATACTGCGGGGAGAGAGGCATCCCATGGCCAGCCATGGAGAGATCTTGCATGAAAAGTTTGCACCATATATGCTATCATGGCTTCCATCTTTGCCACCCTTGGGTGGTTGTGCTTGGCACTCAGCTGCAAACTTTTTGAGCCTCTCTAGGGCTTCAGCTTCCCCTCCCACCATGGAAGCATTGGCAGCTGGTCTTCCATCCTATAAGATGAGATGAAAATATTGTCACTTGATCCAGGGAACAGGTCAAAAAATATTATCACACAACTATAAAAAGGTGGAAACTAACAGCACCATGTGTCAAAAACAGTTTTCATGTCAATAAATGACAATACTCTTATTCTTCGAATCCATTTTAGGCTCATAAGCAGTGGAAAAAGATCAAAATGCTAGCATTAGTAAAGTTGCAGCTGAACCATTAACGACCATTGAAGTCATACAAATTTAAGCAAAAAGTTTGTTTGATACTAAATCTTTTCATACTAAAAACCGAAATATTCAAAACTAACTCATTTCTCAGTCCCTCTCTCGTGCAAACATTTGATAGAAATAACACATACTTAAGTCTTTATATACTAAGATGCCAAGCAAGGCCTTATTGATTCTATAAACTTGTTCACCTTTTCCATTATCCTGATGTAAAAGATTGTTCATTTCTATTTATCTTGCAACCTCGACATCATCAATTCTCAATTATATCCACAGAACAATCCGTCCAAAACACATTCGATGAAAACTATAGGATCAAAGATGAGTTAATATAACAACTCAGAAACTGAAAGTCAAACCTGAGACATTGTAGCAGATGGATTAAGACCCAAATCCATTAAGGAAGGAATATCCCCAGGCTCCACATCACCACGAGACGGCAAGCCCTTCATTTGTTCCAAAGCCTCAATCGTCTTCCTCACCTCCAATCCCTTTACTTTCTCTCTAAACCCACCATAATTCGTGGGCATTTCCTCCAACTTAAATGGCAAATCATCCATATGGTACAGAGTGCTTCCCCAGAAGTACTTGACCTCCACATTCTCCTCCTTCATAGCGGCTTCGATCTTCTCCTCGGCCTTAACCTCGTCGTGCGAAACCTCTCTGTGCGCATAAATGGCGTCGGCGCCGATTGCCTTGGCCAGCTCCACCAAAACCGTCTCGGGCTTCCCGATTCGGACCACCAGATCGGACCCTCTTGCCTGGAGATTCTTGCGGAGGTCTGAGACCGATTCAACCAAGAAGGACGCACGGTATGGACCGGTCTTATCGAACCCAGAAGAGGATTTTCCGTAGTCTCTCGGATCAAAGCAATAGACGGGCAAGACTGACATGGACTCGTTGCTGGCCGAGTTGAGGCACTCGTTATCGTGGACACGCAAATCGTTTCTGAACCAGACAATGGAAGCTCGGCGAATTGCGGCCCCATTGGAGGGGTCTAGAGGACGGCGAGGGCCTAAAGTGAGAGGGTTTTGCAGAGGGTTGGCTGAGATGGTGGACTTGAATGAGAGCTTCGGAGGAGTTACATTGGCCGTGGATAGAGAGAGGTGAGCCAAGGAAGAGGCCTGAGTAGGTACCTTGACCTTGTTTGGTTGGGAAGAAAACAAGGTAGAAACTTTGGGTTGTTGAAAAAAGTGGGTGGGGAGGATTGTAGAGAGAGAAAGAGAGAGGGAAGCAGTGGCAAAAGGAGGAAGTGATGAGGAAGGCACAATGGCAAGTGCGTTTTGTTCCTCTGACGATTTAGATTCTGGGTTTTCCGATACTTGGAGATTGGGGTCCATTTTCTAGGGTTTGTTTGAGAGATGGAGCAGAGATTGAAGATAAGCTAATGTCTTCCTGGTTCGCTTTGGCTACCTCTGGTTTGCTCGCTCAGTCTCACTCACTATTTCTCTAGATTGTCTGATTGTGTGTGTTTTCCGCGGTTGGTGGCCTTGTGCTTTTTGCGGGTTTTAAAGCCTTTGGTCTCTTTGCATCCAAATTTGCTTTGTTTAATAATCAACATGCCTGCACCTAACATTTTGCACTAACTTTTCACATTTCAACTTCAACAGCCTTCAGTCTAATTCAGATAATTAGATGGGTCGTATAGCCTTTGGCCGCTAGAACTCCAATTCAATCCTTTTTTTTTCTTTAAAATATTATTTAAAAATAAGGTATACTGATAGAGGGAAAATCGAACACAAGATCTTATATACGCTCTAGGATCCCATCACCAATACTCTCCATACTCTCCATTCTTGTGTAGTTTATCATCCAAGATAAATGGGGATTTAGGCTTATCAAACTTCTTTTTATTGCAGTTACCGAATTAATTAGATCAATCTCCACAAGATTTGGGATTGTGGCACAGCTATGTGTTCATTAAGCTGATGGGACATCAACGTTGGTTGTGGAATGGGTCCTAAGGTGTTAGGTGCATTATGAAACCCCTTGATTTTAATTCCTGAATAGACATGGTTCGTCTCCTATCATAATCAAAGTCATTGTACACACACCCAAAAATTATTTATGAGATATTTAGTCATATACTCATTATATTATAAATAAACCCTACACCACTTAATTTCTAAAAACATACCCAAAAAATGACAACTGGCTCTATTGAATTTAAGTTTAATTATTAAATTACTTTGATATCCTATTGAGTATTTTGAGTTTTTTTATGAGGTTTTAGGGTTGAGCTTGTTTTAAGAAATTGATGACAATTTTGTAATTTATAAGAAGTTAAAAGTCTCTTTGTTATGTTGTAAATGGGCTTTGAATGTTTTTTAAAGTCTATTTTGTATATGGTATTTTTATAATTTGGGTCTCTATATTGGGTATAATAATGAATCTCCCAAAATTTATTCTGCACGCATTCTATTTTTTTTCAAATAATACAATTATTCACTCAAATAAGTTTAGTTTAGACGGGGTGTCGTTTAACGCTGGGTCGTTTTGGCTTAACGACTGAGGTCGTGTCGTGTGCGCGCACCGCGCTCCATGCGCAGCGTAAGAGGGCCTGTGTTATGTCTTCAGCCAATACTGAGGCTCAACGTGCGGACGATGAATCCTTCCAAATTCTCGTGAGGCTTATCATCGACCAAGAGTAATCTGAATTGTATGGACTGTTTTTTGGGCTTTGCACATGCCCCGGCTACTGCAATCTTGCGCCGACCGGTAACCTACACTACTTCACGAACATATAGAAATGGCGGGTTGAGATTGAGAGCAAGGCTCGTCGAAGAAAATGACCCATTACTTCAATCCGCCTTAGATTCAGCCTCTCTTCGTTTCCGAGAAACCCATCGACCAGGCAAGCCCATATCCTCTGTATTTGACACTTTTCTTTTTCAGTGGGGTATTTTATCAATCAAATAGCTCTTAATGATTCGTATTATTATGGAGGATCTGTTTTTGTTTTTGTTTTATAGTAGCAATTCAAGTGACGCAAACAACTTATAAAGAATGCATCTTTATTTGAATTTTGTGTGCAATTTCTGAGTATGTGATTAGTACTTGCAATTCATGGGCAGAGCCTCTCTTTGTTGATCCGTATGCCGGTTGCTTTGTTGCTCCTAATGCTCAGATGAATATGAAGCAATCCTCGGACCATTATTGCCTTGCAACTAAATTCATTGATGATAAGTTGCTCCGTACAGTGAACCATATTGATGGACTTAAGCAGGTAGTTTTTGTTTGTCTAGAGATAAGATTTAACTTCATATACTTGTTCTTGTCAATCCTTAAGTTTTGATGGTATTCTTCTTGAAAGTGCAGGTTGTTTTGCTAACAGATGGCATGGACACCCGTCCATATAGGCTTAGTTGGCCAACTTCAACCATTATATTTAATATATCTCCAGAACGGGTATTCAAAAGAGCAGCTGAAAAGCTTCAAGGTGATTGCAAACTTACAACCTCAACTATAGTGACAATTTGGTGAAATTAAAGATTTTGCAGCCTATTTGAAAAAAATATAATCGTGTTTCATGGGCATCAAATATTTTGTTAAGTAGGAAGTGCAAAATGTTCTCATGGTATTGTCTTAAATCCCTCAGGTGTTGGGGCTAAGATTCCAAGAAGCTGCGTATCCCTTCATGTTCCTTTGGAATCCTCCAACATACAGCAAAGTCTGCGTGCTAAAGGCTTTAACGGCAATCGCCCTAGTATATGGGCCATGCAGGTATCTAAAGAAGGTTTTCAAGCTGTACCTATAATGACTGACCAGTAGTTGTCTTTTTGTGCGTAGCTTATCATGGTGATTCTGTTTAGTGGGTAGAGAAGTCATTTTAGTATGTTGTTGTAGGGGCTCCCTGTGATGACATTAGCAAGTTTTGAGGACATATTGCTCACTGTAAGTGGTTCTGCCATGAACGGATGTTTTTTCTTGGGAGAATTGCCTGCTTGGTTGGCGGAAACTGAAATAGGGATCAAGGTCAGTTTGCTTATTTCAAGCGTTTTTCAGTGTTTTAATTGCTTTTCTCTGTCAAGAAAGAAATGCACCACCCGTTTCCTGTTTTGTTCTGTAGACTAGTGCAAGGAAATGGATGGAGAAATTATTCATGAACAATGGCTTTCGGGTGGACATGATTTGCTACAAGGAAGTTGCGAGGAGTTTAGGCAAGGAATTAGCATCAGGATGCTATAAGAATATACTATTTTCTGCGGAACAACTACGGTTTTCTGATGATCAGGTAACATGTTTTTCAGTATCTGATGATTTATGAACGCTTAAATTGTGGTATTCATGTAACCAGAGGAATCAATCTCTCAACTCATCCTGTCTACATATTCAGACCGTTATCTTCTTTCCCCAAGAGTTAGTGTTGTGTCAGTATCATTAGTCCTTCAAACGCTGGAACTTTTCTAAACCTTTTTACATTGTTGACAGATGGAAACTTGGAGGAAGGAATTTCAAAGAGCCGAGGAAGAAGGAGATGAGGAAGGGTTCGAAGAGCTCTAATACAATGACACGTTTGTTTCTTATTTTATTATCTTGTTTTTAATTAAGCCGCCACATTGTAAATCATTTATGATGAAATTTTGGAATTTGGTTGTTTTCTCTTTCCTTCTTTGTATAAGTTTTGAAGATGTTAAGGGTTCTGCTCCCATTTTATTTTTGGACATATTCTCCACATGTTTATTGCTATTTTAGCTAGGAGAATCTGTGTTTCACGTGTAGAATGATATGTTGTATATAAATGCGATGCTTATTCGATCCACAACCAGATTCACAATTTTCGCGTAAGACAGGCCTGTGAATGGTTATCATTTTCAGAAAGTTTGATCGAGGACCAATCCAATTCTATAAAGATTATATATTTTTGGCTCTTTGCTATGGAAGTAAAGTCGAGTCTATGTTTGGTCTCACAACAATGCGAGCGATGATGCTATCATACTCTCTTTCTTTGTACACAAACTAATAAAGTTTAATTAATTTAATAAGACAGCTTCAGACCCAATACATAGAAAAGGTTCACTTAATGACCCACAATTCCAAGCCGCCAATCAAAATCGCTACCTAATTCACCTCCGCCAAGGATTGTATCTTGTTTGTTTGTTTCACCCTTTCAGGACAACAAAGCTGCGAAACGTCGACCCGAAGAAACCCGCAGCCTCGACTCAAACCATACCACAACATAGGTACCTGGCTTTCATGGGCTTTCCACTCAGAAAATCAACGAGCAAGGAGTTGACCAAAATACCTCATCTACATAATAACTCGGAAAAACATTTGATGTATATTACAATTTACACACACATGAAAATCTGTCTTCAGACAAGCGTTAACAAAGCTCGTTTTCTCTGTCCTTCCATTAAAATTAAGAAGCAAAAACGAATTTACCATTGCTCACATGGCCTTCTCCTGAAAGTAGTTTGCAGGAGCCACTTTGAAGCCGTAGAACAAAAAGATGCTATGCTACTGTTGATTCAAAACAGAAAGTGTAGGCCGTGGTCTTACAACGTTCAGCACACCTTTTGCTGTTGCCTGTTGAGAGAGGGATGAACAATAAACTGCTAAGAAATTGCAGTGCAAAAATTATAAGTATCTAGACCAGCTTCTTGCATGGGATTTTACCTCAAAGAAGGAGTTGAAGTTGAGACGCATCAGAAAACGCCTAAGAAATGGGGCTCTCTGGCTCCCAACAAGCCTACTACTGCGCAATATCGTGTATAGCGAGTTTGATTTCTTGTTAAATTCCTGAACAAAGGAAAACAAAACCTAATTGAAGATGAAGTCCACATATTGCAACATTATACAATATGTTAAATAATGCAAGCAGCTATGGAGTCTTGTGAAAGCCAAACAATATAACCTACACCCTCGAATTATGCAGGGCTAGTCAATTGTCAGAGACAACCAGACAGGTAAACCAACTCTGGCATCAACAAAGGAGTAAATTCCCAGGACAGTTGCAGCAGTATAATATGTGGAAATTATTCTTGCCAATAATTGCAAGAAGAGAGAATATTTTTGCAAAACAATGATGTTTACCTCTATAATGTGTTCCAATTCAGATGTATTTGCACTGCTTTCTTGGTTCTCAATGTTCCAGCAGAACTGAAGGCAAAGTTTCATTATGCTGTCCAGTATCCTTGATAAAGAGCCAATGTCCAAGAAAGATTGTGAAATTAAAGCTGATAAATACCTGTAGGAAATTTTAGAATTCCATGAGCATAGCAATAGAAAATAAGGACAAAGCACATACAGGGAATAGCTGAAAATATGTAAGAGCAACAGTAACAAGCTCTTCAACAAATTAATTAAATGAACAGAAAAAATTTGATGCACAACCATGATTTGGTTACGTGCTTGGCAGAAATACAAAGGCAACACGAACCTCTAAAAGATTGAACAAATTCCACAAAAGTTCATAGTTGACTAAACATTAATTGCCTTGTAATATTAAAAAAGGAAACCACATATCCTATCACGTGTGGGCAAGGTGTCACAAAGACCTTTCGATTCCTTAGTAAATTCTTGGCCCTCAATTTATACGGAGCTCTTCTGCTCCAAGCTATCATCATAATCAGCAATCAAGGATCTCTAACTACAAAACTAAATCGAACTGTGGAACAATAAGCCTAGAAACAAAAACTAAACAACTCTGAGTGGCTCTCAAATAGCTTTCCGCTACCTACAGTTTTCCTGCATTCATCATATTTCATAAGTAGCATGCCTCAACCATTCTCATTAAGTACATCTAATATGATTCTATGCATATTAGACAATTTTTACAACTGATAGCTATCCAAAAGCATGACAACATAGAAGTGATATACAATAAGAAATTATTTTTTCAACTTACTCCTGATGGACGCCCACAAGTCCAGTAAAGTCATTAGAATCTTGAATATGAGCTTGCAAAACATTCCATTGGGATTCTATTACATCCACCTGAAACAGAAGATACATTAGGTTATGCACAGATACTGTTCTATACTGCTTTGTTTTTTGCATGGTTTTTGCACAACAAATCTCTGGGAAAATAATGAATATATGGAGGTGAAAGTTAAATGGAATAAACCATAACCTGTATATAAAACTGAAGGTTTCTAATCAAGAAAGCCATATGCTCTCTAATACGCCACATTGGTCTAGATCGCTGCCTTCCCTGCTGAGATACTGAGCCCTTTACATGATCATTCCTATGCTTGGCAAAATCTGTGTGATCTTGATGCATCACAGAGGCCCATGATTTCTCCAATTCCATTTGTGTTCGCTTTAGCCGCAGCAAATATTGGAAGACCCTGCAGTACCTGGAGTACACCTGATGTTAGCATGCATTCACATCAAGAACGTTCAATAGTTCAGCAATAATCAAATGTTTCAGCAGCTGATTCCTCAAAAGGCTTCTCCAAAATAGAAAAGCATTATAAACTTTTAGGGACAATTACCAAATATATTGAAACTAAAACAAAGAATGGCAACTGCAAGTAGCAATAGCAGTGGAGTCTTACTTAGAGAGCACGTCTGGGGTAAAGAACAACTGTAAGGGCCAATCAACGGAGTATTCAAGAGCAATGCCATCCCAACCATCAAGAGATATTTCTGAAGAAGCACTTGATAGTGCAGTGCCTGCATTCCCATCTGTCTTTGGTAAATCTACTTGGGAGGATTTTACAGTCATTCCAAATGATGGAATCCTACCAGAGACAGAATGATAGTCAAATAAACACTGTTTATGAAACCTCAAAGTGAAATGAATGATAGGGAAAAAAAAGGCTACACAGTCAAGACCTTCATTTAAAGCAGACAGTAGGAACAATAAAAAATGGCTCTAACCTTAAGGATACTCTAGAGAAATACTTGTCTTCCTCACTTATAGTCTTAATTGCAGCCTGCATTGGAAGTGGAGCTAAATAATTTGTTTCCAGACATTTGAAAAATGAGGCATGTTGACGCAATTAATATCTCAACTCTGTGATTTAGTATGTAAGAAGTCATTTTATAATAACCTTACCAGCTGAAATGGGACCATAAGATCAGCCTCAGCAGTTGACTGACGCGGAGGTAGACGCATCAACTGGCGGCTCTCTTCAAGAAAGCACTGGCATAATAGATCATGTCTGATTAAGAAACCTCCCAGGTTACAATCAATTAATGGGAAACTATACTAAATATTAGACCACATCAGTACCTCCTGCACATCTACCTTAAGAAAAACTCCAAAAATAGCATTTTCCCGTCCAATCATTACTGAACACAAAATTGTCATCAAACGATGACAATTCATTTAGAGATTTGGGGAAGGTATATACAGTCACCCCGATGAGAAAAAAATTAAAAATTTATGTACTTGAAAAACAGAAGGAAGCAATCTTTACATATTTTCCATCCTTACCTGAAAGAAATCTCCTTTTGCTAAAAGAAAATAGTCTTTCAGTGCCTTCAGATGGCCATTTAAGTCAGCGCGTACAACCACAAGCTGCAGAAATTGAGGGAATACAGTAAATTTTTGTTCTATAACATGGAGGGACCAAAATTTTCACATTCAGCACCTGCCAAAGATGACTGGCAGCAGTAGCCCTAATTGAGTCGATAGCACATTCAAAAGATCTTTTGTGAAACTCAGATGATTCCTGCACATAATGAACAAATAATTTACTCTTAATTAGAAAGAGAAGCTATATCTTGTGTAAAGAAACAAATATAAAGATTGTCAAGAACTATATATTCTGGCACAGTGGATCAAATGCAAACTATCGCATTATCCACCTTATTATGACCTTTAGTTCCAGAAACACGATATCAGCAAGATATGTAGTAATCATAGGGCAAACAGAAAACCTTTAGTTCCAGAAGCATAGTTTCAATTTTATCAGCCTCGGACTGTGGAAGCAATTCTTCTCCAATCAACTCTTTATCCGCAAAAGGGTCTTTGAGGAAAGGAAATCTCCCTGAAAATCCTTGAACTTTCTGAGAGCCTCTAGGCACCTGTTGATGATACACAATATCCTGAAACCGAAAGGCATGGCTCGGATTGCGAAGAACCCTGATGGCCTTACCAGAAAATAGAATTGATTCTGCAACACGCATATGGATATACTCGGGAAGCATATCCTACAAAGAGAAAAGGGAAGACAATGTAACTCGTAAGTAACAGAATTTGAGTTTCAAAGTTTGGTTTCTCTTTGAGGCAGTGGTGTACCACAAATTAAAGCCAAGGTAAAGGGAGAAAATGAAATCCCAAAAGACAAAGTCAACAATACCAAATATATATGAAATCCCAAGTGCCAATCTGTTAAAGATGTATCGTCCGTTGACATGCGTGCCAACTTTTCAGATATGTCTCGATGAGATGAGCCATGCTCTACATCCTTATCTTCCTGCCTGAAAAGTGATACAGTCAACCATATAAACCATTTTAAGTTGAGTGTAGCTAAAAAATGGAAGGGTATGCCAGAAGGAGAGACACAAGGCATTATATGTTATGGAAGTTCGACAAATATGCAAACCCCTCAGAAAGGAGTTTCTTCCGTCACTACCTCCTAATGAAAAATTCTCCATGCTGATCTTGAAGAATCCCATATACCATCCACGCTGCCAGCTGGTTATACAGCACCTGATGTGCATGCCAAAGAAGCCTATGCTACCAACACACAGCAATAAACAAATTAGAAATTAATCAGCTTATAATTCATTTTGCCACTCAAACATAACAAACAGTTCCTAACAGTTACTTTCGAAGAAAGTATACCGCATACACACTGTCCCATTTGCATGAAAAATGAGGTGTATACCTCTGAATGCATGTTTGCAACTCAGGCACTCCACAATGGCATCGTTTGTGCAAAAGGTTCAGAAGCTGACCGCCACGAATGTCATCGCGCTCAATCTCCAGAACAAGCTCATACAGAGGCGGCAAGAGCACAAAAAACTAGGAAAAACCAACTGATCATAAGAAACACAAACAAAAATGATTACCAAACAATGCAGCATGCACATTCTTAAAACCCGACCTTATTGAGGCCCTGAGTTACAGTTGCCAATATGGGGACAGTTTCGGACAACAATTTCTGCTCAATGTGGAGAACAGCAGACCTATAGACCGAGAGTATCTCAACAATGCCATTGGCAATTGCCCTACGATACACACTCGGACTCGGCTTTTCAGCTTTGGGCTTGGACAAGTCGGAGGCTAAAGAACTCGCATTTGCAGCCCTTATCCAACTTAAATTCCGAGACCTGACGGAAAAGCGGTCAAGCTCCCGATAGTAAAACCCTAATGTGGTGATCTTCTCTATAAGATCCCTGCAGAGAACGCAGAAAACGATTGGGCATGAAATTGGAATATGTGAAATTTGGAGGGTTTGAGTGTGAATATTTTGGGTACCTTTCGCTGGGTTGAATGAAGGAGATATCGGGAGCGAGTTTGAAAGTAGGCTCATCGGAAATGGGAGCGTCGACGCCGAGAGACTTGGAATGCTCTCTCTCGTCGATTATCAGATCGCCGGTGTAGCCCAACAGTGCAAGTAGCAACTCGTGTAACATTGCTGCTTCTTCTTCTCTCTGAATTCTAGTGGAGAGAGATTGGTCAAACTCAGACACTCGCACTCATGAGCACTGAGGAGTACAAAACGGCGCCGGATTGCACCGGCTTGCTAGGTGGGTTTGGTGGCAACTGGCCGTAATTTGCTTGACGGATTGATTTGTGCTTTCCCAGAAAGGCAAAGCACAAGCCTTAAACCCGAACGGAAAAATAGGGAGGGAACTTTGTGGTTTTTCAAGTATTTTAAGCAGGTTATTTTAACCGGATTTTAAATTAAAAATTTTATTTGAATGGGACTAAAAGAAATAATAAACGGAATGGTATGGAACTAAGAAAGAAGGATAAGTTAGCTAAAACATAAAAAATTCATGGTGAAAACCTTTACATTAATGTGGAAGAAAACATTATTTCAAACTATTTTAGAATATCACTTTGTCAAAACATTATGGGGTTTTCCTTACATGTTTAAAAGATTCAATATAACATAGCTGATACAATTTCTACCAACCAGACTACTGCTTCTGCTTGCATCACGGAAGAAAGAAATAATAAAAATATACAAAGGCAGATTATAACAATTGAATTTCAACCCCCGCTCTCTCTCTCTGTCTCTCTCTAATTTCTAATTTCAGTCTTCCATCTTCCATGACGTTGAAAATTGCAAACGCTTACGCCATGGAAATAACGGAACCAGAAAAAATTCCCAAAAACAGTCTCCACTTTAGCTAATTCTTGAGCTTAGTTTTCACCTTTGTCCCATTTTTGCCGCTATTGCTTTTACTCTTATTCCTCTTTTTCTGTTTCTTTCCACTCTGTGTTTGCTCCTCTATTCTTTCATAAGGATTCACCTCCTCAAACTCGATGGGCTTTATAATCACACCAGGTTTCTTCATTACCTGCACACAATTGCATTTAAGGTGAGAATTGAGAGACGAAATTCAATAGCACGCAACATCCAGCTTACGGAAACAAAAGATAAAATTGCATGTGGTATTGCAGAATTTCATCATTGGATGCCATTTCAAGCATATTCTCACGACGTAGTAATAGATGTAAAAAGAGTTATAATTTCTACAAGAATAGTCAATCTCCAGTGGAATTGTAATGAGGCACTTACTTCAGGCCGATTAAGAGCTCCAACCGCAGTTGCGGGGTTGAATTCAGGACCAAGGGGCATGCGGATGCTCTGTTCATAAACTTCTTTGGATGTGAAAGGGTAAGGCAATGATTTTGTATAAAGTTTCTCAGCCTGTCAAATTCAAATACAAAGGAAAGGGTCACTTAATTGCCAAAAACGATTATAATCAGACACTTGGACATTAACCCTTGCTCTATGTCTACTAATTTCTATCATCTAATGTTTCCATGTGAAGTAAAACATTCATTTGTATGGGACATCACCTACTTGATGAAGAGTGAGTGCTACTATGGAAAACGACTAACCTTTTTATCCAACTTTTCTGAGATAATAACACGTTTAAGATGTGCATCCTTCCTCTTTTTAAGGGTTTCTTCTCTCATCCTCTTGGCACTTTCATGTTCTTGCAACATCCAAGAAGGTAAGCCTTTCTTTTTCTGTACATGAGTCCACTGACCCCATCCAGGGAGTAAAACGGGCTTTTCGGGTTCAGGATTTTCCTCGTTCAGGACTTCCTGTTTTTCCTTCTCAAAGTCATCCTCCACATCATCAGCCGCAAAGGCTTGACGAATTATCTCAGCTTGAGAAGGAAGTTCATAAGATGATTCAACTTTTGGATCCGAAGTAAGAATCCCATCTACCATCTGCCCCTCACTATCTGCATCACTATCCTCGTCCAAATCCTTCACAGGTTCCTGTAACAGAAACATTTTCAAAGGGTTAAGCTAGCCAATCAATCATAAATGTGGGAAATGTAAATTTCATAAATGCAAAAAGGCCATACTTGCAAATTTTGATTGAGCACAACTGATTCCAAGGGTCGAGTAGGCTTATTTGGATTGGCATCTGCATTGTTGCCACCTTTTATCTGTATTCATTACACAAGAAATGGTAATTACCAAAAAGAAAGGGAAAAAAGCACATATCCATCATAAGAAAATTATACAAAGACTTGCATTATTCATATGGAAGAATAAAAAGAATATGCAAACGAAAACTAACCTTTTTCCATGTGCCTGAAGCAAAAATAGAAACCTCATGTGTTGTCTTCGGACCTGGGTCTTGAACAATATCATCAAAGTTCTGTGAACCACAAGAGATAGAGATGGCATTGTCATGCTCATAGATCAAAAGAGTGGTCTCCAAGAAAGGACAGGAAAAAATTAAGAAACCTTTTTACCTTGAAAAGAGAATCCTTATGATTTTTAGAATCCTTATGAAGTAAGACAGGATTAATGCCGCCATTGTTCTGCAAATCACTACTTCTGTCTTCCCTGATATCAACATTTTCTTTGGGCTCGAAGTCATCTTCACTATCACTATTACCATAATAATTATCTGATCTAATCTTATTATCTGATTTGGTCTTATTACTTGATTCTGGAGCCTCCTTGGATGCATTGAAGACCATTCTACCACTTGGAGGGGCCACTTTTGCATTATCTGCCCCATTTGAATGCTCCAACGGATTTGACCATGACTCATACTCTTGAAGAGCAAGTTTAGCTTCTTCAGCAGCTGCCTCATTCCTTTTTTTCAATCCACGCACCTATGTCAAACAAACAGCTGACTAATGACTTCACAATATAAGGACCAAAAGAATCATGAACGTGACAGGGTCAAGGGAATGATACAAACAGTAAGTAATGTTTATTTTCCTACTCAACTGGCCTTCTGAAGATAATTAACATAAGTTCTGACATAATAAAGCATAACTTTATTTTCAAACAAAGGATTGAAACAACAATGACATTCATGGTAGTTGTAAATTGATACTACATTGTTAATATCTGAAATTAACAAGAAAAACCAAAGCTTTACCATAAAAGGTAATGAAAGCACTCCTGAATTAGGCACTTCATCATCTTCATCCAACAAGTTAAGTGTCTTCTCCTTTGCTTTTTCTAACAACTTTGATGCCCTAGCCTGATCTGAACCAACTGAATATACATCTACATCATCCTCATCACTACTGTCATCACTGCTACTGCTACTACCATCTTTCATAGAATTCATTTTTCTTGTTAGCAGAGCATGCAGGTGCTGCTGTTCGGCTATCGCAGTCCAAGTTCCTTCATCTTGGACATCTATACCACGCTCTTTGATGCGCTTGGTCCACTTGGAGCTACCTTTGTGCCTCAGAGTCATTCGTTCCTGGATCAAGTTGAAAAGAAAAGAATTAACACTTTGTCTTTTCACTTGTACAATAAAGAGTGTTTCTTGACTGTAACAAGAAGTAAGTTTGCCTTCTGTTTCTGGGTCCTTAGTGTAACCAGAAAATGGAGAAAAATAAAGTTTCTTGAGGAAGTAATGCACCAAGGAACCAATACAAGTTAACTACCACCTATATATGGGGAAAGATCTATCACCTTTGCTCTCTCATACTCTTGCTTCATTGCGAGTTCTTTAGCAGCTTCTGGATCCATTTGACTTTGTGTAGATGATGCCTTCAATCTATCTTTCTTCAACAGACGATGATATGTTTTGGATTTGATCTTTTTTATGTGCTTTGACTTCATTTCATGACGGAAGAGAAGGCTGCGCATTTTGGCCATTCGATTATGGCGGTCCTTTTCATCTTCAGCAGATACCTGTCAAGCAAACCGGAACAAGAAACATACATTCAAGGAATAGATAATTTAGTTTGGTGCAAACACAGAACAATTTAGCTACACTATGCACCATACAAGAACAAAAAGCAAAAAGATAGTCACAGCAACATGATAGATTATTGACAACCATACAAAGGATACAAAATACTGAAAAACTAAAGTAACATCAATCTCTGTAATAATCAAAACAAGGTGCAACTTAGTTTTGAAGAAGTTAACATGAAGGTTTTATCAACTATCACAATCTCATTTCAATCTTGTCATAGAACCTTAGTGTCCAGTCAGACAGTTTAACACCAGTCATTCTATTATATATGAGTATGATCAGATAAATTAACAATTTTGAAGGCAAAAGGAGACAATAAGTTGCCAAAACTCATCTTATAAAACAATATTATTCCATCAAGTCCACTAGTCTATGGTATACAAACCTTATTTAATTCAAGAAGCCTTGACCCATCTTTTTGGTGAGCCTCCATAACCTGGTCGTCATAAACTAATGAAGCAATTTTCTTCTCAAATTCTGTTCTAGGTTCAAATTCAGAAGCTATTGCTCCCACAGTTGAAAACCCAAAATCCATATCATCGTCAAAATATATGGTAGGCGCCTCCCTGTTCCTCTTAATGATTGGCTCCCACTTCTGCAACTCTTCCTTTGATTTTTCATAGGCTGCTTTCCTCTCCAATTTCTCTTGATCTGCCTTTGGAAGCGGAGCAGGAGTAGGAACAGATTTCTTTTCCAAATGATGTATTCTCTTTCTAAGTTTGCTATAACCAGATACTCCATGGAGAGGGTCCAGAAGGTCTCCAATGCTAACAGGTCCTTCACCCTCCAACATATCACGGGTAGGGTTATACTCGGACTCGGGATACGCCTCTGATATAACAACATTGTTTTTCTTCTTCTTCTTCCCTGACAAAGACATTAAATTCACAGTGAGTCAAACCCCTGACAAATATCCTCAAGCAATGCATAGATAACTTTGAGTGCATAACTGGGGACTTTAAACAAATCCCACATGTGAACTTTCAAAGTCCCCATAACAAAACAGTATTCTGCTTCATTAACTCAAGGGCTACATCACTTTTATACATGAATATTCATAATTGCATCGTTTGTGCTCTAAACACAATTACACGGTAAATTAAGCTGGCTAAGAACAATCAGAGGAACTGTCTTACCTTCAAAAGCTTCACCTGTAATTCGTGTGGTTCTTTGCCTTCCATCATCATCCTCCTCGTCCTCAACCCCATCCTCTCCAGCGTTCCTGGCGTCATTGTCATCATCCGATGACACATTTTCATCCTACAATAAACATGCATATTATTAATCACACCGATTTGAAAAAAATGAGCTCAAAGACTCCTTCTACTATGCAAAGCCAGAACAACCACTACGAAGTCCCGTAAACTGATATTGTAATTCGACAGTAGCAAACCTCAAATTCCTCAGGCATCTGATACTCGAGGTTCTCGACGGGGTCGTACCGGCGGTTCTTCTTGGACTCCTCCTCCGGCAGCTCCTCTTCGTATTCATACAAGTCCCGGCCATAAACCTCTTCCTGATCCTCGTCGGAACCAAAACCCTCATCAACGGGGTTTAAGCGTTCGAGCTCCTTTCGCAGAGCGTTGGGCAAACGAGGGCCTTTTCTTTCTCTTGTATCGTTGCCTTTCTTTTGCTTCTTGCTGGGTTTGCCTCTCTTGCCCTTTGCCTCGCCTCTAGATTTTCGCTTCGTCTCCGCCATGTCGTCGGCGTGAGAGAGAGGAGAGAAAGGCTCGGTTTTCTTCTGTAGTGACGGTGAGAGCAGTAGGCAAAGGCACTGGCAAAAACCTACTTGCCTCCAGTGCGCAAGAATTGTATAGTGCGAGCCTTTGCAGACTCAACGGAGCTCGTTTTAGACCCAACCCAATCTAAAGCCCAAACGATTGAAAGCGTAGTTGGGCTGCAACGTTAGAGTGTCGGAACTATCGATCGATTTAACCAATCCGCAATTAGGCTCACATGTTTGGGCCCATATGAGTTTTTTGTTTTTGTTTTTAAGTTACTAGAGAAAGAATCGAACTTAGGAACTCGGGTGCAAGAGTAAATGCTTGACTGATGTAAGTTTTGTGACACATAATAACACAAGGATTCATTTGTTACTCGGGATCGGAAGGGATTGTCTCATGTTTGGTACACATGTTTTTACTTGAAGTGAGATTGTGTCAACGAGTTCAAAACAAAATTATGTGTTTGAATCCTCCCTCGTAGTATTGTATAAAAACTCAAAAAAGGGTTTCGACCTCGTTTTTTCTCGAGGTTTTTTAACCAAACATGAGCTCTTCATATTTATACATCTTTCATTTTCATATTTAAAAAATAAATGAATCAGTTCAAACTTTGTAGGTGTTATTGAGAATTTGTCATCTTAATCACCAAAGCATAAGACAAACTATATCCAGCTTATATTATAACTGTCAACATGATATCTGATCGAATGAAACTAACTGATTGGACAACATTACATATCCAACGTGAATATCGATCTATCGCGAATTATTTAGGTATATATCTTAATCAACCTCAAGGAAGAGGAGCCCCCATTATTTTGTTTGCAAATAAAATATCTGTGACCGATAGAGTCCATATGCATGCATGATCATGATCATGAGCTGACATTTCGTAGTTAAGACAGACAAAGAAGCTACGTTCCTTCCAACTTGCTGGTTTAAACATCATTATTTAGGATTTGTCCAATTTCTCATATACACATTAATCAAAATGGTGGGTCCACCTGCATTACACAAAAATATAAATAGTAGCTGGTATATCATAAAATAATATACCCACCATTAATATTGTTTGAAATTGAAATTCACTTGAAATTTTACATGACGTACGCATACCGCAACCAATCCCTTCTTCTCGTTCATATATATATATATATTTCACACGCCTTGGACATCTTTCCATGTTTCCTTCCAAAGCAAACGCCTCACCATATTTTATATATATATGATGCATGCATGATATAATGCCTGACCATAAAACGAACGCAATAACATATATATACAGATATACATGTCCATAATTTTATTTAGAAGATGAACTAAGTCTCTTGGTAGCTTATGTAGATATTGGGCCGGAAATATGACAGAAACTAGGGGAGATTAAGTTTGAGTGGTTTCACTGCACAAATATTACCTATTATAACAGCACCTGATGAGGAACCCATATGTTGAGAGGAATAGGTGAGGAACCCATGTTGGAGAAGGGGAGCACGTGCAACAACTTACTAGCTTTTCTTTGCGTTTGAAAAGCAATAGCGAAGCCAAAGGGGTTTGCACGTGCCCTGCTTCTCCAACAAGGAGCCACACCCGCTCTACTTACAAGCCTTGCTTGCTAGCTGCACCCACACTCTTCCTTACATTTGAACAATAGAATAAAAATGGTGTGGATTGGATGAATTCAAGGAAGAAGAAGCCTATGTTATTTATAGGCGCAAACGGGGGAAGAGAGAGTGTGTGTGTGTGTTTAGATCTCTCATGCATGCATGTCATCATGGTAAGAGATCAAGGAGAGAGGAGTAATTAAATTGAAGGTACGTAGAGCAGGCAGGGAGAGAAGAAAACCTCTGTCAAACCATGCCATGCCATCATTTTGATATTGTCATTAATTTGTACGTGATATGAAGAAAATCAAAAAAATTCAAAGTAGAGATATCTGAGGAGACCAAAAGAGGGTCCTGTCTGCCTTATTATTATTGGCACAAAACAAAACCCATTTGTTCCTTGGAGCCTTGGAGAGGATTGATTCAATGCACAGAGAGAGACAAACACAAGCCTCTAAAAATTAAATCTCTTCCGGCCCCACCAATATATATGTGTTGTTCAATACTGCTGCTGGGGCTGGGTGGGCAGCCTTGGATCGATCAAGAATCTCGGGCCATGATGTTTTCGTAGACGTCCTAGATCACCTCTTGGGATTTATTTGGGTGGGCCCAATGGGAGGTTCTCTCTCAAGTTCTCAGCTCAACCAGCTTTTTGCTTTTGGGAAGAAATATTAATAAGTATCGGATTGGACATACATATAGTGCAAGCATGGCATGGGAAGAGAAGAGAAGGAATGATAATAATAATGTAAAGAGTGCACGTAGGGCTTTGCGTGTTGAGCACAAGCTTTTGAGTGTGGTATTCATGTTTGTTTGAGTTTTTTTCCTTTCTCAAAGGGCTTGGAGTGCTCCCTAAGCCCTAGCTAGATATGATCATTCCCTATAAAGAATAGGCTTCAGCTTTTTCTCCCCCCAGAATTTATGGTGCTTTCATCAATAAGTAAGGACCCCAGAATTTCATACCGCCTGATCATGGCAAAGGTGCATGTTATAATATGTAAGCATTAGCTCATAATATTGTATTGCAATTTGCAGCAGAGCAGGCGTGCATTTGGCCTTTGAAATCTGCACCTCATTGTAAATTAAATTTACATGTATACAGTACATATATATGCAGAAAAGCTTTTGACAAGTAAATTTTCTTAACCGTCTAATAAATTAACCAGTTTTTCTCTTTCGTTTTAATGGTTGGGTTGTGGGGTAAAACTGACATGAAGTTGAATGTAGAGATGTGGATAGATCTCATTTGATGGTGGTGAACAGTACGTGCTGTGTAAACCTTGCATTCAAGGTCTTAAGTTTGATTTCCCTTCCTCATTATCGTTTGTATAAAAAAGAGCCAAAGTGGAAACCCCAAATTGAAGTCGAGTATTGAGGCTCATATGATATCACAAAGCCCTTTGAGTTATGAAAATCTGTCTTGTCTTGTGGGAGAAGAAATTCTGGATGAGGTCATGATAAAATCTTTAGGTATAGCTTATAGGAACATAAATAGTGGCGTGCGCATCGTGCATTTGAAAAGAAAAGGGTGGCACTGGCACACTGATATGCATGCTGCCTGCAGGGGTTTTGAAACTCAATCATGCTTCAAGCTTTTCCCACAAGTTCAATTTCCACCACACTTGATGGATATGTTTGACTTCCCCCACCCACTCAAAACTTAAAAAGAACAGCAACAATACAAAAGGTACTTGTAGCGTGGCGTGGGTAAAGTGCCTCTGAATCGGCCTCTGAATTGGGATTTTGCTAATTTCTTTGTTTTTTCGAATCCCTCATCCACGAACAAGAAGAAAAATAATATACATGACTGAATGACTGAAGCAATAATGCTTGACTTGCCAACTGCCATAAACCTATATAGATGAGAAGGTCCACAAGTGCTTCTCGATACAACTCCACGTATGCCTATGCAAAAATATATAGATGTTGCAAGAGTCTTAGATGTTGATAGGGAAAAGAAAGCATCGCAATAATCATATATCTCTTTTGTGAGAGTTGCAAGTGACCATACGCCCACACAAAATACATAAACCAAATATGCATTGATTTAAAATATTTGACAAAAGAAAATTCAGTAGCAACAAATGATCATTATATAGAACCACCAACACATACCTTAAACGAATTTTAAAAAGTTATGCAATTGGTCGTGAACTCATTTCACGATTAGTGATTAAGTGTCGGTTATATATGATTTTGCGGCTTTATTACGTTGACTAATGATTTTTTGTCAATTTGGGTGGTGCTTTTTGAACGCATGGAATTACACAAAATTAACTTTCTAAGGAATTTGACATTCAAGGGAAAACTATTTTTACAAAGTGAGGAACCTTGAAGGTCAAGGTTTTTTTTTTAACTTTTGTTGACTTTTTAGTCAACTTGGTTTTTGACCCATTTTTTCAATCCAATTCGACTCGGTTTTCTAGTTTTCCGGTCTGGATACTCAGTTTTTAGTAAATGCTTTATTGAGTCACACACTCATATGTATGCTGCCTGTAGAGGTTTTGAAACTCAATCATGCTTCCCACAAGTTAACTTTCTTCCACCACACTTAATGGATATGTGTGACACACTCAAAAAACTTAAAAAGAACAGCAAGCAACAATACAGAAGAAGGTACTTGTGGTGTGGTGTGGTGTGGTAGGTGCCTCTGAATTGGGATTTGCTAATTTCATTTTTTCTTTGTTTTAACATAACAAAATCCATTTCAAATCCCCCATTTTCTTAAATAAACAAATTTCTCTCTCTATCCATTACCCTAAGAAAGAAAAATAATATACATGACTAAAGCAAAATGCTTGGCTTGTCAGCTGCCATCAAACGTGGAAAAAAAACTGAGCTAACAAATCAGCAACAGAAATAAACAACCACATACATCTATCGCTTGTAATTGAAATTCACTTGAACAACATAGCGCATCCTAATCTGCTCGACATTGTAAACTATGTACTCATTGTACAGTAAATCACCCTGCAAGAAGAGACGAGATTTAAATAACATAAATTATACAATGAAACTGCCTTTCTATAAAAGTTCCAAATCAAATTCACATCCAAAGTAATTCTAAGAAATGATGTATTCTACCTTGGGCCCCGAATTCTCCTTCGGCTTTCCAAGGGGAACCACAACACCATCGTCTAGTAACTGAGCTTGTGAAAGATCTGGTTCAGTTCCTCCAACTCCTTTAGTGCTGCAATATTAGGTTTCATAAGCAAAACCATTATGACAACTAATATTGGGAAAATTAAGTTAACACAACGCACATTTTAGTTTTGAAAAAGGGCGAGATAATATAAAAAGCATTCAAAGGTCAATTCTCAACCAAAGAAGATAAAAGGTTTATTTGGTAAGGAAGATAAACTTAGAATGCACGATGCAAAATTCCATAAGCATATATGACGAGAAGAGAAGTTTTATCAATTAATCAGTTTAATTTTTAGCATTTGGATGTGAGTGTCCAATAAAGAAAGCTGGATAGCATGATATTAGTGTCCAGTAAAGAATATAGAGACACAACCTTAGCTTCCCTTCTGGTAGCTTGTCAGCATCATACTTAGCAGTTAAAAGCTCAGCCATGTCGCCTAGTGCAACCTAAAGAGAGATACATTAGAACATTAAACTCAACTATGACGAAGTTGGCTCCAGCTTCCAATATGAAAATGATAGCTAAAAGATAAATGCACTACTCCCAGAAGAAAATCCATGCTAGCATGAACCAACCAACTCAGGGACAATCAACATGCAGTGCAAAAAAGTGTAACACATGCATGTGAAGTGCAGTCCCTCAAAGTATTCTGTTGGGCATTCAAGTGCAGCGGATTAGTGGTTGGGAAAATGCAAATTTTTATCCAGAGGGATATTTCCCATATATGATTCTGGATCTTATTCGTATGCAATGTATTGATTTGAGAATCTGATGTTAATCCACTCTTAACACCAGGTCATTTTAGTAGTAAACTTATGTTTTTTACTGGCTGGAACTTGAAAGACAACCTCACATAGAAGCAGCACACCAGCTGTACAACCATCAGTAGCATAGCAATAATTTGCACTTTTGGAGAACATGTCGGCAAAGTAAATCCCTTTCCCAAACATGTAACCAGTCACTGGTGCTTCAGGTGGAGCTATGCGTAAGCCTGGGTTGTCATGAAACATGTTTTTTGAAATTAATAAGCATTTCTCAATGAATTATTCGTAGTGTATGTGTGCAAGTGTGCATACACACTCCCAATATTAAGTATATTAAGAAAATAGAGCAAAAATGATCACCTTGAGATAATATTCCTGCCCAATTCGTGAGCCGAGAACCATGCCATAAAAGCATTCTATTTTTCATACTACTAAACTGCTCAGAGTAAAAACAAGATTAGGAAGTGCTCAAAATGCAAAACTAGGGAGATTCAAAACCAAAAGGAATTTTTTTAATAATCGCTATTTCGTCCAAAATAGACCATCCTAACCTTTCTGAAACGTTCAACTTCACCCTCTTTTGATGCATGGAATATCTGAATGATATCAACAGCATAATTTGAATGCGTTTTTGCATGAGTATTATGCAAATACTTCACAATCTGACAACAGCCATAAAAAGAAAAAAAATATCAAAACTAAAGAGCAGATTGAGCAGCTAATAAATTATTAGCTCAGTTTTCTTTTATATTCAAACTCCCATTGCTTATAACTCATAGATACCATATTAAATTCATCAGAATCAGCACCAAGCGGTGTCAGTTCACAGCGTAGGCATTGGTAACTGGAATACAAGGGATCTTCCTACAATAACAGCAGATACATACATTAATATACTTGCCACATGAAAACACCAACATAGAAGATGAAGATTCTTATTAATATGAAACAAAAAGTTAAAAAGTAGTTGGATTTTACTTGTTTAACATGAAAGCAATATGGATGGAGAGAGAGAGTTGATGATGAGAGGGCAGCACATGCATATAGTGCACGTACTTTGCCTCAACTAAACTGAAGAAAATTCAAAATGTTTAATCATGAATTGCCATGTTTGAAATTTATAATGTGACTGAGCTTCACTAAATTTAACTGGGATGTCTGACAAGTAAACCAATCCCTGGCTTTTAAGACAGAGAAGAAATATTTGTTCTCTAAATGCAAGGGGTCTACTGGCACATTTTATGAGTATAAAGTCTTAAATGGTGCAAGTAGGACCCTCTCTATAGAATTGCATATTAGGCTTGCAATATAATATCCAGAAACACTGAAAAATACCGAAAACTTCCAGACATGGAAAATCTGCAAGTGAATAATGAGGGATAAGGCTAAAAAAGAAATACCTGCATTCCAGTATTATCCTTCAACAACTTTGTTGCGACCACAATTTCATCTAGTGCTTCAACCTTCAAGTAGATAGGAGTAAAGAATGTATTTTATAATCAAGGCGAAAAATTAATTGTCACACAAATATAGCATCTCACTGATAGGCTACACAAGATTATGTCGAAAGGGGAATAACCTTATATATCAACTTGTGGAAGTTCTTAGAAGAACTATACCCACATATACAAGAAAGAAAAACAAAAAGAATTACCATTTCCAACTTCCTTTTCAGTTTGTGAGGAGTATCAATCACAAAGTTACCTGCATTACTCATATATATGTCCAAAGCAATTAGATTTCTTTTAGTAAAAGTAAAACAAAATGAATACTGACCCATATACTGGGTATGCCGAATGCTCAAGGCATGCTTCAATCGGAGAGATAGATAGAAATATATTAACATATATATATATATATATATATATATATATATATAGAGAGAGAGAGAGAGAGAGAGAGAGAGAGAGAACTCACTCATTTTTTTAAATCCAAAGTCATGAGGAATGACAGTGTAGAATTCTCTGAAAGAGGAAATCTATCAAAAATTGGAATTCCAAAATTCTAGAAAGCTATCATTAGATCTTAAAAGCTAAAGGTACAAAAAAAGTAGGTCAGATCTGCATTGGATCTACCATGTTGTTGGAATTATGAATGAACTTAGTCAAGCATTTTGGTGAAAATATATTTTCAGGATTTAACTAATAAAATCACTTCTATCAGGGGGACGGGGGAGAGAGAGAACCCTTACCCACTTAATTGTTCAATTGTTCTCCTATTAGACCCGCCAATCACATCAGCAATCCTCTTCAGGATATTATATCCCTATATATGTTTAAAAAAATAACAAGTTATTGGTTTGTTGCATCTTTCATGGAGAAGCGGATTAAAGGAGAAGACACTTTATGTGAAACTTAAAATGTTTTGCAGCCAAATACACACAGTAGCACTAGAGTTCCAAATTGTTTCTTTTTGTTTGGGTCAACAGTTCCAAATTGTTTCCAGTTAACTTAGACAACACAAAGTATCCTTTCCAGTTGTTCAAGATTTCTCCTTATCATATCTAGAAATCAACCAGAATACCAAGAGGTAAAAGCTTACCTTTGAAATTGTTGATTTGCTAAGCTTACCGAGAGGTAACTTATCAGCATTGTATCCTACCAAAGAAGAAGAAGAAGAAGGTGACCGAATAAGGGAACCAAAAAGCAGCTAACTAATCAGATTACTGAAAAATAAAAAACTGAAAGTGTCTAAATAAAATTCTCATTCCTGTGTTATTTAAGGTACTGAATAACTTAGATTATTATGAGTTGTAAGTTGCAAAATAATGTTTTGACAGAGAATCAGAAATCAACCAACCTATTTCCATCATATGCTGCTTCATCATGCTGATGTTGCATATAAGAGATATAAACTTTGCAATGCGAGGCTCAAGTTGTGTTTCCAGAGGTTGACCTCTTAAAGCAGAGTCATTCTTTTCTTCTACCTGATGATGATAATCAAGAATTAAGACAGAGCAAACAAGATGATTTTCTTCTCCACCCCTCCCCTTCTCCCACAGCACACAGAGGTCATCTGACACTCATCTATTGACCCCTACACATTGAGGCTATGAGAGGCAGGATTAAATATGAAACACCTTTTTAAAATGAGAAATATTAAAATATATAACATAAATGGGAAATACAATTCAATATTGTCTTGCTACCAACAGGATCTCCTATTTCTTTATCGTCCTCAGTAATTTGCAACCAAGAATAGCTTCAGGGCATAGTGAGCATCTCCAGCATTCAGAAAATTATGTGAAAATAAGCAAAAAGTTGTGGATACTCACAGACAATTGTTTTTCCTCTTCGTTGTAATCCATTTCTATCCACATATAGTGGTGCGGGAAAGACTCGAACATTTTACGATTGGACCAATCATTCTTGGTTTTGTCATAGAATTTCTGTTTAAACTCATTGATTGCGCTGTCACGGGATGCGTAAGGGCCTTGTATCTTGTTTTGACCCTTAACACCTACTCTCCCCCATCTATAGTAAACCATGAAAGTACCACCAGCATCAGATTCTGCACGTCAATTCATAAGAAATAAAAATAAGTACACATTGCCTGAACTGGTGTAACTCGCCAATGTCATTAATCCCATAACTCATTGGAGCAGATGAAACTTCATTTATGTGAGGTGACAAAAGCATAGATAATGTTTCTGTAATCCGTTAGAATTAATCCTTGTAATCAGTATTTGTTACAAACTGAAATCAGATTCAGTCAAATTTTGTTTAACTTCATAAGTTTCATTGCTTGAACCACATATGTGCTTGATTAATCACCCCAACTGACTCTGAATGGACATGAATTCTTAGTTACGACAATCCAAACATCTAGTTGACTAACTAATTAATTTTGAAATATATATTCAGTGAAATTTGTTGAAGGGAGAAAGAGTTTTACCAAGAACTTGAATCACATAGAACTTGTTATTGTTGTAACCAACATTTGTCTGGTTCAACATGGCATCATATACATCATCACCCTACATTCAAAAAGATCATTGGTCAGTCCAAATTTGAAACGAATCAAACTGACATCAATTACCTTCCACTAAGCACGAAATGCAATTAACTCATTAAGTGGCATTATTGATAGTATATAGACTTGCCAGTTGCAAAACATGATAATGTGCCTTTATGTGATCTGGTAGCCACTGATCCAATACCGCTGCACCCTTTTTGGTTGCAGTTACGATCTTCTCCTTGCTGCCATTTCCTTCTTCATTAGCTGCCACCAGACCACAGCATAATAAAAAAGTTGCCCAGTTCTAATTGAAAAAAGAACATTTTTCAATGCAGATAAAGACTAAGACATCGATTTCTAGCCCTGGCCTACAATATTGTATTGGCAACCAATCAGAGTGTGAAAGCTCATACCTCCACCTAGAGGAATGTCATCTGAATCTTCAGAAAGCCTCTCCAGCAGTTCTTTTTTAGACCCAGTTGCCGAAATTCCACGAAGAGTGGCTTGTTCGCGCAATTGCTTTACACTCATGTCCCGAAACTCGTCGGTGGCCTTGATTTTCTCGGACCCAGTTGACTCTCCATCTTCATTTGATTGTCTTCCCCTCTTTGTACTAACAATTGAAGCTGAAACATCACTTGCATCGGTGGGTTGCATGTTTTCTTGGCGAAGAGCGGCCTCAAGCCTCTGAACCTGCAGGAACTCAAAATCAATAGTTGGTCAAAGTCTCTTCTACCTAGAGAAGAGAGAGGGAGAGAGGGGTTGTTGTCAGACTGACCAGAGTGGGTTTGTTTCCGGTGGTGGTGAGACCACGTTGGGCCAATTGATTTCGGAGCTCTTCTACTTTAAGCTTGCTTGCCATTGGAATTTGGAGAAATGCGTTTGAAACTGTGAAGAGAAGGGGAAGGAAGGGGGGAATTTTGTAGCGGGAGTTTGGAGTGTGGAGTGGAGGGAGGAGTGGCTTGGCTTCTCTTTCTCTAGCGTTCGCAGCAAGCTTTTTGGCGGGCTTTTTCACAATCTCTTATGGGTTGGGCCTTTTCTGGTAATGGAAGAGGGCGTTGTGGCTTTTCTGTTTCGTGTAATGGAAGTATTGTGCCTTAGAAATCAATAATAAGGCCTGCTTATAACTTGTCCCAATTCTTTCATTAAAAATAAAGAAATGGCCCATACGAATAAGCCCTGGCTCCTTGGCTCGAGTCTTTAGCAGGATTAGTCCTCTTTGCAAGTCAATGTCTTTTTTTTTTTTCTCTTTTTTTTTTCATACAAACGATAATCTAAATTTTTAAAATTGTTAATCTAACTTATCTATATATAGCAAAAGGCTGAGAATTGTGAAACATTCAAAATACCCAAAAAAGCCATTGCTTAATCCAAACATTATCCAATCCATACTTAGGGCCAGTTTGGCATTGCTGTGCTGTGAAAATAATCGCTGTCAGATTTGCTGTGAGAGAAATCAGCTGAGAGAGAACACAGTTTGGCGTTTGGTAAACTTTTTGTTAGAAGTGTTGTTGGTATAGATTCTCGTATAATCAAAAAATAATTGCTGCGTAATCATTAAACCCAGCGCCTCTTTGAAACTGATTCATGTATAATCAGAAAATGAAAGCATAAGCTGCTTTCCCAAATAGCTTTCTCTCACAGCAATTTTTAACAATAAGTGATTTTCTCATAGTTTACCAAACGGGTTGGGCTTCCCAAAAAATTTTAAAAATCACTTATTACCCCAAATAAGCAATACCAAACGGGCACTTATAAAGACTTTTTTTAAGTGAGTGACTTTCATAGAGTTGATAAAAGTCACTAGTAAACTGGCAAGACTTTTGTTCTTAACAATTAGCCTTAACAGTATGGAAAAATCATTCATTTAAAAAGTTTTTTTAAAAGTTATTAACTTTTTAGATACCACCAAACTTTTAAAGACTAAAAATCATAACGGATACTACCAAACTTTTAACTACTTTTTAAAAGTCACATTTGAATACCGCCAGACTTTTATAAACTATTTAAAAATCAAAATTGAATACTTCCAAAGTTTTAAACTATATAAAAGTCATTAAAAGTTTGGATTGGATACAACCCCCTAAGAATTGAAATCATTAAATTAAATGAGGATAGTATGGTAAATTCACACTTTTTCATATTAAATAAATTAAAAATTAAAACAAAATCAGATAATGGGTCATATTTTTATAAAACACAACTACCCAGTATCTTTTTTAATGCTAAAATAAAATAGAAATTTTAAAAAAACTAATTGGCAAAGCATGTGCCAAGGGGCTAATAAAATTAGAAATGGGTAAAGTGTCGTTTTGCCCTATGAATTATAAGGCAATTCGAACTTACCCCCCTGAATTATTTTATCTGTCGATTTAGTCCTTCTATTCGTTTAAAATAGCCCATATGGGACATGTCGTTAGTTTTTTGAGAATTTCATACACATTACTGTTGAAGCACATGCACCTCACGTGTCCATTTAGACAGAAATATAGATGAAATATCCAAAAATCTAACGATTGGTCCCATATTGACCATTTTAAATGAATATAAAAACTAAATCGGCAGACAAATAATTCAGGAGGGTAAGTTCGAATTGCCTAATAGTTCATGGGACTGCTAAAAGTCCATTAGAAATAGAATGCGAATTTTTGGTATCAGAGAACGGGCTCACAGTGCTCTAACCCGCTTTAAGAAGATTCTTAAGATATCATACTTCTCTAATCTCTTATCTTTTCGGGGATCAGACTGGGATTCGAACTGGGGTTGGGAAAAGAATAAGTATTATATAAATCTCCGCACGTGCGTTTCCTCCTGATTTCATCTTCTTCCCGCTTCAGATGATATGATACCGTTCTCTTCTCTTTACGTTTCAGTATAACTTGGCTAATGCCATGGCCATGGACTCGATTCTAAACTCGTCCTTGGAAGAAATCTGTTTGGAAGGCCGAAACGGTCTCCCTCTCATATCCCTCTGTTCCAGGCTCCAGCCCTCTCTTTCCTCCTTCAATCTCGACGTCTCTGATCGGGGCCTCAAGCAAGCCTTATGGGCGGGGCTTCGCTCTGTCCCCACCCTCAAATTCCAGAGCCAGAATCAGAAGGTCCAGTACAGCCCAACCGACCCTTTGATCCAGTCCGTCCAAGACGCCGAGAAGCTCAACCTGAAGCTGGTAGCCGACCAGCGGCTCATGAACAACTTCTTGGGCCTCTACATTGCCCACTCTTCCATTGACAACATGTGCCAGTATCAACGCCAAACACTCGAAAGAGTTGCCGGTGCTAGGTACCAGCTTTTCCTTGTTTCATATTCAAAATCCAATACTCTGCATAAGTTTATAATTCAATCTTCATTGGTGTAGTTTTGAGTTGAATTTGATTTGTTTTTGCCTGATGATTGTAAGTCTCATTTTAACGAATCTTCATTGGAATTTTTCTTTCTTTGTTCGATACAAGTTTGGTTTTTCTAATGAATATGAAAATATGTAAAATTGGTAATTTGTTTATGTTGTTTGCAGTTTCTTAATATAAGAAGTTAGTTGATTGCAGTGTGAGCCGAGAAACCTTACTAGTCAAGCTAGAACTTTCTTATATTGACATGATAGGAATCTGTTGTTAGACTAACCTCTCCCTCTCTCTCTCTTAGACTTATACTTTTGGAGTGCCGTTGAGATAATGATTTTGTAGGTTGACTAATGATTTACTATCAAATTGGGTGCTTTTAGAACGGATGGAATTACACAAAGTCAACTTTCTAAGGAACTTGGCATTCAAGGTGAAAACTACTATTACAAAGTGAGGAACCTTGAATGTCAAGGTTTAATTGTGAAGCGACCTGCACTGGAGAGGAAAAAGAATGCTGGTGATGAAGGGCAATCAAGCAACAATTTGAGTGTGACTACTAATGTAATATACTTATATCGCTACGCAGAGAATTTAAGCTCTCAACAAAAAATTGAGATTACCAAGGTAGAACAGACTAAGGAGAGTTTTGGGAATGCAAAAGAAATTCCTGCAGGTGGAGATGGTTTTTCTGGAAAAGGGGTTAAAAAGGATGTGCTTGTGAAGAAGGACTATTTAATATCAGCAATGAAGGCAGTCTGTGATAAACTTGAACAAGCCAATGGGAAGGTTACATTTCGTTAAAGTTTTGATAGATCTATCAAGTTAGTTCCTTTTACAGTTTATATTGAATTTGTTTATGTTATTTTTTTGTTAAAGGTTCTTGTTTCGGATATCAAGAAGGATCTAGGTTACAGCGGAACTCGTTCCGGGAATAGAGCTTGGAGGAAGGTAAAATTTAATTAAATATGTATTTGTTCTTAATCTCTGTATTAGCAATTTGATAAGTTATACTGATTTTTTTCATTGTATTGTTCCCTGCATATTCTTCTTCCAGATTTGTGGCAAATTGGAAGCTGCTCATATTGTGAAAAAGTTTGAAGTTCAAGTGAATAAGAAGGTTTCCTGATAATCTTTTTAAGCAAACATCGTTTCTCTTGATTCCATGCTCAATATTGTGTTTCTTTATTCTTTTTATTTATTTAACATTCTCCTAGATACAAATTTGCAGTCCTTTTTTATAATATGATTTTTCCTTGCTTTAGGTGAGTATTGCTTTCAGTTCCAATATTTGTTTCTGTTTACTGCAAAAGTTAGTTAGGGTCATAATTTAAATTCATGATAAATTTGAATGACAGTTCAATTGCTTGTTATGCTCTTAATTTTTCCTTGTTTGTTATAAATTATAATCAAGTTCTAAGTGGTACAAGGACCTTTCGTGTTAGTTTGTTGGTCATGACTTGATATCCCTTTTGCATTTTGGACAGGTTGAGCAATTCCTGGGTTTGCTGAAAAAGTTTTGTCCATTGAGTTTTGATCCAAAAAATCCTGGCAAGGTATTGCTTAGGACTGGTTTTCCTCTTTCTTTGATGTGCTATATTGTTTTCTTTAATAGCATAGGATGGACTACTGGTAGTCTTCATTGTTTTGTGCTCTTACTTTTTCTTTTTTCAATCGAATTAAAGGGAAAAAAATTGTTTGGCAGGTGAAATTCATAAAGAAATTTCAAACCACTGATCTGCTTGTAGAACTTCCAATTGAGCATCAAATTCAGGAATTGATTAATGCTGCAGGCTCAGAGGGCATCATTATGTCTAATGTGAGTGCATTAATTTCTTGAGCAGCTATGTTTTATTTAAAGTGATGAATGTTAAAAAGATTTTGTAGTTTGATGTTATTGTTGGTGTTAGCCAGTGAAATCCTTTGTTACTATTTATTCTGGTAATTATTTTAGCGTTGCTTGGTTAGAGCTTGCTTTGTGTGGTAAAATTCCTGCCATTGAGTTAAAGTTGCATTTCACCTATAAATTCCTTGAATATTTATTTATTTATTTGCTATTTACAGGTTTCGAAGAGGCTTGGAATTGGCAGGAAAGAGAGTGATAAGCTGATTGAAAGTATGTGCTCTAGGTTTGGGATGATTAAGAAGAAAGAAAAAAACAAAAAAATCCAAGAATATCGAGTTTGGGCACCGGGGAAATGCAACTCTGAATCAGCCAATGCATTCCTTAATAAATCAGAAAATCTTAATCAAAATCAAACTCTTTCCACATGTGACTCTTCAACTTTGACAGGTGATACTGCTAAACCTGGGAATATGAAAATTGGAGATATTAGTGCTGACCGTTCTAGTGATCTCCACTTTTTGATGAATCTAACCATATGCATCTCTGTCCCGGATTACAGAAACGGAAACAAATGACGCCTCATCAGAAAGACCACCTGCTGTGTTAAAGCCATGTAGACCATGTCTGTCTTTGACAGTGGATGGTTCCATAAGGGAAGAAAGGATACTTGAACAGTTACAGGTTTTTGTTCTAATCCATTGCCTTGAGGATTTCCTGGTCATCTTATTATCCCCATTTTCTGTATGTTTGCTTCATGGCTTGTTCATTATTTAGTACAAATAGTGTATAATGGCAATTAAAACCATATTTTAAATTACACTACTCACTTCACTGAATTAGAGGTACTCATGCAATATATTTAAACCTTCTGATCAATGCATGTTTTCCCCTGTATTACCACTTTCTGGTGCTTCATGCGTGTTATGATAAGTGCCAACACCTTAATGGATTCAGGATAAAGGGGATGGAGTTCAATCTCAAAAAAGTAAACATGCTTCCCTGAAAAGGAAGAGAACTTCTGAAGCAAGGTCAGTAGAGTTCACAGAAGTTGACGAGGTAACTAGACGGTTGAAAGAGCAGAGACTTGCTACATTACCTGTTACTGAGAAACAATTAATGGAAGAACGAAATCTCTTGGTCACTTCTGGCGAGCATGACTCACATTTGCATGCATTCCAGAGGGATGGTGATCAAGAAATTGAGCAGGAACCTGAACCAAATGAATATGGTGAGGGGTGTTATTCAATCTTAAGCAAGTGTGCTTTTTCAAAGTTGAAGCCGACACGACAAAGCAGGTTTTCATGGACTGAGGAGGCTGACAGGTACGGGAAGAAGATATGTAAATTACCCTAGAGCCGTAAGTATAATCTCATTAAAGCTATCCGTATGGGCAATAAGGTATCTAATATGTAACATGTCATTGTTGACCATGAGAACAATCTGATATCTGATAACATGTCATGGTTGCTTCTATCACATATTAGACGTTAACAGTCAATAGTATATTAAAAGCATCAGCCAAGGAATTATAGGATCTTCCAATTACATTTTTTTTTTTTCTGTTTGTGTATGCTGATGCTAGCACATCAGTGTTCTTGACTTAAGAGACTGAATGATGGTCGTACAAAAAAACAAAATTTTCATTGGAAAGATGACAGTATTATAATGGTAACAAATTTTTTCCAACGACTGCGTGAGTGGGAGATTTCAGAATTTTCCCTTCCATTTAATACATTGGTTATTTCTCTTTTTTGTATCTGATGAAAGATAGGATTCCTTTTATTCTTTCCATGTAATAATTTGTTTTACCATTTGCATTTCACTTATATTGATATCATTCCTTTAGGCAATTGGTTATCCAATATGCAAGACGCTGTGCAACTCTTGGGGCAAAATATCATCACCAGATAAGTTGGGCTTCACTTCCTGACCTTCCAGCACCTCCTAGTACCTGCAAAAGAAGAATGTCATATCTGAAGAATAGTAATGGAAAACTTAGAAAATCTCTAATGATGCTCTGTAACATGCTCAGTAAGCGATATGCAAAGCTCCTGGAAAAAACCAAGAACAGGTCACTAAACAAAGATGAGTGCAGAAAACTTTTGCAAGGTTCAACAGGAGAAGACTATAACATGAATTTTCCCAACATCAGTGGCCATAATCAAGGGAGGAGTCTTCAGGAAGAACCATGGGATGATTTTGATGACAATGATATTAAAAAATCCCTGGATGAGATACTTCACTACCAGAGGATGACTAGATTGGATGCCACCAAAAGATATGGATCTACCTGTGAGGAGGGGTCAGATCTTAATACAAATGCTGAAGAAGATGTAATTACCGAATCCCTACAACTTAAATTTTACAAGTATTTAACAGCTCGTCAAATGTGCTATATACTTGATTAATTCAACATATAGCCTAGTAAACCTACCTCTCTCTCTCTCTCTCTCTCTTGATATTACCAGTTATTTGTGTTTGTGTACACTGAAGTCCATCTGCACCTGTATTGTAATGATTTGAGTACTTTCTTCCCTTATTTTCCTAGTATATGCCAATATCTGGCTCATCTAGTTTTTACTGAAATACTTTTTCACTTGCAGGACCCCAAGGAATCTGAATTAATTGTATCAACTGTTCCATATGAGGATATTCAGAATCATAGTAGAGGCGTTTCTGCACAAAGACCAAGTTGTCAACAACTTCATAACAACTTCTTTAAACTTTTGCATGAAGGAGTTGTTAGTACACCAGCGTACAAATCTTTGGCTGTAGAGCTGTTTAAGCTTGTCGTCTTGAATACCACAACAGCACCAGCAGAACAAAACCTGGTTGCAGAAATTCGACGGCGTTACTCAAAGTGTGATCTTTATGCAGCTCTGAACTACCTAAGAGATAACAAAATTTTGGTAAATCTTAGTTTCTGTTGATTTTTGGATTGAACATTCATTCTTTGCATTGCTTGAATTGACGTCCAAGCTTAGTCCAACGAGATTTTTATTCACTTCTCCTTAATAGCTTAATATACATTGTTTGTCTTAATGTCCCTCATATAATTCTGCTCATCTAATTTTTAAGTTGTATATATTTCATTCCTGATTAAATTTTATTTGGCAGATTGGGGGTACTGACAGTCAACCTTTATCTCTCTCGCCTCAGTTTTTTCCTAATATTTTCAAGTCACCATTTCCAATTGATTCTGGAAAGAGAGCTGCCAAACTTTCTCGTTGGCTCCATGAAAGGGATAAAGATCTTATGGAAGGGGGGATTGATCTCTCTGCAGATTTAGAATGTGGGGACTTATTTCATTTGTTTGCTCTAGTTTCTTCAGGTCAGCTATCAATTTCCCCATGCTTGCCTGATGAAGGAGTGGGAGAGGCTGAAGATTTGAGAAGCTCAAAACGCAAAATTGAAAGCAATGAATATTTGAACACTAAAAAACTAAAATCCTTGGTATCCGAAAGTGAAATGATTTCCCGTCGAGAGAAAGGTTTCCCAGGTATCATGGTATCTGTATATCGTGCAGAATCTTCTGCATCCAATTGTGTAGATTTTTTCAAAGATGATGACACTTCAAGTGGTGAAAAACATTTTGGTGGAAATGATCGACTAGACAGCACTTCAGTGATCCCCCATGCAGGAGATTGTGATTCTGGTGGTGCTCATTCACAGAGGGAAACAAATATGAATGTTAATGATGTGCATAAAGTGACCATTCTTAGTTCCCCTGAAAAGGTTGCTGAGCGCTCGTATGAAAAACAAACTTGCAGTGTGCCTGAAGGTTGCATGGAAGTTGTTTCAGCTAGAGGACATGGTGACAACGAATCTTCTAAATTCACTTGTGGTAAATTATGTGTGCCAATACTGCCATGGATAAACGGTGATGGGACCACTAACAAGATTATCTACAAGGGACTCAGACGGCGTCTTCTTGGGACTGTGATGCAAAATCCAGGGATATTAGAGGTACTTGCACTCTGAGTTTATGTAAATTCTATTTGTATGGCTAGAAAAAAAACATTGTTTTGCTACTTCATGTCCCCTCTGCCTTCTATAAATCAACTGTTACATAAGCGTAAAGCTCCAAAGTTTAAGTAACTAGCAGTGTCATTAAATCAAGAAGTTATCAATCTCATGATTATTGTGCTGAAACAAATAGCTTTAACTGCAAAGTTTCTACACAGATACTGTAATGTTTCTTACCTAATTTTGTCATCGTTTCCTGTTTTAGGATGAAATTATGGGGAAGATGGATGTACTGAATGCGCAGGTATTCTGATCCACGATCTCTTGCATGACTGAGTTTATCTTCTCATATATTACGTCTGCTCTTCCTTTTTGATTCGGTAATGCTAATGCTAACTTCTACATTTCTTACAGACTTGCAGAAAATTGTTGGAGTTGATGGTTCTGGACAAGCATGTTCTTGTGAGGAAGATGCGTCAAAATGTATACAGTGGCCTCCCGGCAATTCTAAGGACCCTTCCTGAAAGCAGTTTCCCCCCACAAAAATTGGTTTTCCGTGAGCATTTCTTTGCAAATTCCATGAGCTCGTCCTTGCTCTAGAGACGTTCTAGCTTTGTTGGAGAATAGAATTATACCGTATGGATGGGCCATTGATAATCAACCACCACCAACAATGGGCACCCATTGCTTTTTATCCATTGTTATTTATTGTAATTCTAATCAATCTTGGTGTTGTGAAAATTTCATTCCATGAACAAGTTGAAGCAAAGACAGAATGCAATGCCTTCTGTTCTCATTGAAAGATAAATATTCAACAAATCAAACTTCAAATTAAAATAAAATAAAAATTTGTGATTCAAAGCTTAATGCGCAAGACTGAGAGGCTTCTTGGAATACCACAAACAAACAAATTAAGCTTGCTTTCAGATACAATTACGACTTACAGTGACACAGAACATCATCCTTGGTCACCGGAAAGTCGGTGAAAATGAAAATTTGACTTGGTAATTCTTTTTCTCATTTCTAATATATCCTGACAACAATAATACATTGAAACATCATATCTCACTAGATTAACGACATTCTAGTTACGGACCCATGACTACAAGTTATATAAATAGCAAAGACCTAAATCCCGTTGTCTATTTTTTGGCGTAGGTAATCAACATTGAATTCTGAGGTGTCATCTTAAAACCTTGCAGTGCCTGCATTGCTACTGTAGATTGCATCTCATCTCCAAACTCCACAAAAGCAATACCTGGCTTCGTTTCCACCATTCTAACCTCCTTAAAACCAGGGTACTGGCAGAAGAGCATTTGCAACATCATGGGAGTTGTATCCTGAGGAAGATTCTGAACAAAAAGTATGTTGTTTGGCGGAGCAGGAGCCTCAGGTAACTTCACACCACCGGGATACGGTATTTGGGAGAGCTGCACCAGGTTGGGGGAGAGAAAGAGAGAAGTTAAAGATTTCATAAGAGCATACTATTTAAGCTTATACATGTTTACAAAAGGAAAAAGTTTCATCAATTTAAATTCAAGGGAAAGGGCAGAGCTGCAGATTATAAACTTTTCTGAAGAGATGGCAAAGTGCAACTTGTAACAGGTAGATCACTTGATTAAATGATTCCATAACTAGTGTTTTTTAAATGTCTTATCAAATATACCAGTTTCAGTGAACCAAAACAAACTTGTAATAGATAAAATACTTCTGTGACGAAATTTCCAATCACAGCAATAAACCAAAAATACTTGTATCCATGTACTTCATAGCAATTTACTACCTTCATGCACCTATCTAATTAGTTTTTGTTTCACAAAACGTGCAAATTACCAACTCTTATAAACCACAGGCAGTTTTTCCACTAAGTATACTTCTCAAAGAGTTAAAATTGTTTCAGTTCTAAAATACCAAACAAGGAACACAAGAGATATGATCAAATATCCCTCATGAAACAGAGAAGATACTTACAGGAGGTGCTGCACCATACGCACCAGCGTAAGCAGGATTCAGACCCATTCCGGCTTGGCTAGCATCATGTTGCTCTTTTCGCTTTTTCCCTGCCACATAACGAACAGAAAAACAAACTTTAAGATCATAAAAGCCCATATATACGCCATACAGTAATATAACATATGTTTTTTTTCCAAACAATATATCTTATTGTCATACAGTTTATATAAACGAGAAAGAACAATGTACAAGATATGGGAATTGCAAAATAGGATGAGTAGAATGTCTTACCCTTGTCTTCATGCCTCTTTCGTCTTTCACGTGGAACAAAAGTACCATCAGCCTTTGCTATTACATCTGATTTTGTCTTGGCATATTGTATTCTCTGTGTTAATCACATACCAGTAAAATAAGTTTAAAACAAAAAACAAAAAAACAAAATCATATACATGGAAAAAGTTATGGTAAACACAACTACTTATATCTAACATGCTTGTGTGTGTGTGCGCACACATGTCACTGAGCAAGTCAGATATCCTCTTGACGGCATGACATGCAGAAATCCTTTTTCACCAACACTAAACAGATTTATAGACAATACACCATAGAAACATCATATGAATGGAAAAGAAAATCTGACCTAACTCTAACCCCTACGCCCAAACCCAACCACATTGTCCTAGAGATGGGCAATGGGTACTCAATGCCCAATGAGTACCCATTTTAGCATGTAATTCTTGTTTAATACTACGGACATCGAGAATGACTATAACCAGTGCTGGATCCTGTCTTTGTTGCCAAGCTAAATCCTTTTCTGCCATTATAATTAGTCTTCTTACATACCCGTCTCATGCATTGTGCTAAGAATAAAAATGGCATTTTAAAGGACTAAAGAAAAGCAAACAAATATTAAATTTTCAAATGGCGCTTATATAACCAAATTCCTTGGGTCAAAACCTAAAGCCTCACAACAACTGACGGGTGACCAATACTAATAGTGTGTGAGAAAGGCTAACAAAACGAAAATCCATGGCTTCCTTTGAATAATTGAATTGTAGCTAAAAATCACATTAAAGTATCTTGCTTTGAGTGAGAAAGACAATATAGACATAGATAGAGAAGTAAAAAAAAAAAAAAAAAACAACATATAAGATTAGATTAGGTTAGTTTAGCATACCATAGGCTTGTCATAAAAGGGGAAGCCTTGCATTTGTTGAATGGCTTTGGTGGCGGAAGAGACGTCCTCGAAGACAAGCCAAGCTTGGCCTTTGTGCTTGAGCGTCTTGAAAGCTAAGACGTCCAGTATCTTCCCGAACTGCGAGAAGACCGCGAGAAGCGACTTTTTCAATTCATCGAGCTTGATTTTCTCGTTCAGATTGTTGATGTAGATGGTCTGGTTCGCCGGAACTTCGCTGCCGCTATTGTTCTCTCCCATGTCTCCGCCCACCCGATTTTGGAGCTTTGAAGGTACAAAGGAGACGAACGAGGAGTTTAGCTGAGTGTCTCTCCGACTGGCGTGCTCCAAATCAAGGCACTAACCACGGACTCGGAGTACCAGGCCTTCCTTTTTCCCAAAGCTTTAGCTGCTTCACTGTCAAAATCGGGAAGCCAAAAAAGCCCTAACTACACCGACGGGATATTCTATTCTATTGTACTCTAATTTACGTTTGGGCAGGTCTATGGGCCTCAGCTACTAACTTCGAATCCCGAATTGGGGTCCATCAGCTCAATCTCAGGCCCAAGGTTCAAAGGGGGCCTTAGACCCTAACGATCACAATAAATTTTTGGAGAAAAAAAAAATTGAACTGAGCTATACCTCACTTTATGATGAGATGATGTTCTCATAACCACTCCAAATAAGAAAATGATAGATCACAGAATACATGAAAGTGATATGCTATAAAGGTTAAAGGAAGCTCATGACCCTGCCACCCATCCACTTGGCCACGATTGTTTAATTTGGCTCCGCCACTCATTATTTAACCCCAACCCTTGCGTTCGATGTAGAGTCACGTTGCATAGTAATTTAATAAATTAATAACTATCTGAAAACTATCTGAATGGTTCTTGAAGAATCTAGAAAACGTAAATGGTCAACAAAAATAGTTGAATTCCCTTCCTTCGCACCACCAACCATATCTTACCGTCGTTTGCTTTTTGACTATGTAGGGCTGCAAATATATATATATATATATATATATATATGAATATGAGTTGTTAGTGAGAAATACCGTCACCCCTCGAGTGGTGAGACTGATTTGCAAATTTGCAAATTAAAGGGACAGAGACAGAGGGTGGCGCGCAGAGATTCATGCATCCATCCGCTTGAGGAGAGTATAGTCTGGCCGGCTGGCTGCGACGTGTAAAGTTATAGCCACTGACTGACTGTCGCATCCTACGCATGCATTATTACTAGAGCATTCACAGAAAAGCAAGCAGAACACGAGGTGACATGACATAACAAGAAAGATATCTAAAATATATAAATATTTTAAAATTTTGAAGAGAAAGTTGCTAGCATTCTCCTTTTAACAAACAAGAATAGTATGACTTAGATTATTCTTTGGGTTGGGTCAGTTGACATTGATTAACTTAACTAATACGCTATTGATCCATTGATCCAAGTGAAGTGCCTCCAGACAAAATAACTCACTAATGAGTAGTTTGGAGTAATTATTCTTCTAAGCAAGGTTTTAGATTTGAATTCTAATATTTGTGTTGTGTGTTGAATAAATTATCGTTCCTATTAATAGAAAATGTCCTTTAAAAGAAATAATTGAACTCCAAGTATCACTGGAACCGACTCGTCTTCGAAGTCGGTTGCCTTGCCACTCAATCATAACACAAAATACCTAAACGCTGCACTCTATATATTATAATTATATATAGCTGTAAGTTAAACGACATGAAGGAGACAAATAAAAATAAAAGCAGAGACTGAGACAGAGACAGAGAGAAAAGAAAACCCAGTCTCAATTATTTTCATTTTCATTAATGTGCTATTTTGTGGAGCGGAGGGTGCGTAATTTGGTTTCCTGTGTTCTGTTCTGTGGACAGCTGTTAAAGGCCAAAAAGAAAATGATAGATACATTACATACCACGAATACAAATTACAGCATTCTGGATCAATGGCCTTCATTCGTCAGCACGAGTCATGACTCATTACTCGTGACCCTCACAAGCAAGCCTACTAAGACCATTGACTTGGCTATTTCTCTCTCGCGTAGACCCTCTTGCCTTTTTTTCTTTTTCACGAGGCCAAATTGCCTAACCTTCCAGAACACAACTCGGAAACTCCGCCACCACTTCCCCTTTCTTTCTCTCGCCACGTGTACGTCTCAGATTTCATTCCGCCGCGTACATCCAAATATCCAACGGCTAATATCCCAAACATTCTAGATACCGCACTCACGCCGACCTTTCCTCCGTCTCTCCCTCTAGGCCTCCTTTGACGTTGACTCAGACTCGGGTCACTGAAAGAAAAGTCCTCCATCCACTCAATCGCATTCCCTCTCGACCGTTGGATCACGTCCTCCCCCGTCCCTAAAAACAATCGGAAACGGCTCTTTACTTTCACCCCACGTGGCAACAAACTACAGGTCCTTCGAGAAACCCACTTAGACGAGGCTCCGTTTCACAGCGTTTTCTTTTGTTTTCTTCGCACGCGTCTCTTTCTCTCTCCCCTATATAAAGGCCTCGCCTGCTCTCTCTGAAACCCATCTTCGCAATTCAAGAGAGGCTTAATTTCCAAGAGAGAGAGAAAGAGCCATAAACAAAGAGATTTACTTTCTTTCGCTGCTGTGGGAAGTGACGGTTTTGGGCTAAGCTTTCTGCAGTGGTGTTTAGAAATCTTTCTCTTAAGTTTCCATAACAAAAACAATGGCTCGTTCTTTCTCCAACGCTAAGCTTCTCTCTGCTCTCGTCGCCGATGGATTCTCTAGCACAATCGTCAGGTACTTACAAATCTCCGACATCTCTCTCTCTCTCTCTCTCTCTCTCTCTCTCTCTCTCTCTCTCTCTGTGCCCGAGATCTATGTTTTCAGTTAATGAAAAATATAGATTTAATTAAGGGATAATTAAACACCTCTTACTTGCGGTTTAATTTGCAAAGCAGAACACTTCGGGCGCACGTTATAAACTTATAATATGATATTATTATATTAATGATGTTTTTATTTATTTATTTGGAAATCTGCAGACGTGGATATGCGGCGGGTTCTCAAGGAGTTGCGTCGAGCGTGGTTAGAGGAGGAGGTGCTACTAATCCTAGAAGCGTAAACGTGGTTAAGAATTCCGGGGAAGACAACGCTTTCAAGGTCTCGTGGGTCCCCAACCCCAAAACCGGGTTTTACGGACCCGAGAATCGCGCCGAGGAGATCGACGCGGCCGAGCTACGTGCGGCGCTCTTGAAGAAGCATTAAGAAGAAAAGAAAAATTCTTGGTAGTTTTTTTCCGGAACAACGAAAGGGGAAAATTGTACGAGGAATGGGCTGTCGGCATGTTTGGGTTTGAATTCTTCGGAATTCGGGCTTCGCCGGAATATATTTGTGATTGTTGTAATAGCTGGTTCCTCCGTCCTCTGCTTTAGGGACTAGATAATATAAGCATGTACCCTATTTATTAATTTTTGCAATAAAATTATTTTAATTCGTTGAATGGAATTAATACAGAATCGTTTTGTTTGATTGTGAATGGTTTCTCTTTTGGTAAAGAAATATACATTTTGAACGTATTATTTAGGAAATTCTGATAATTGATTGATATACATTTTGCACGTCTCTTCATTGTTGGATGTTTATCCAAAGTTTCATGCTTTACTTGAGCATTTAATTTTGTGAACCTCTATAATTAAGTTCGTCTTTGATTAAGATGTGGGATTGATTCAACGACTACAATTCGTCAATTATGGGGGATGGGGGATGGGGGATGTGGGATGGTCAAACTTCAAACTCGCCCAGAAAATTGGGGCCATTGATCGAGCTGATAACCAAAAAATGAGGAAGAATAGCATTCGGCTCGAAATTAATGGATGCGTGCACGGAGTAGAAATCTCAAGGAGGCCACGTGAGTTAAATAATGGTAGGTATTAGTGCGGACATGAGTTAAGTCAATTGGTTAATGAGTTAAGTCAATTGGTTAAAGCAGTTAGTCTTAAATTCAAGTTTTCCTTAGTAAATTAGATTAATTTAGACTCTATTAATGATTACAATTAGATTAATTTAGAGTAATTTAGACTCTAATAATGATTGCCTAACCAACAAATTAGCACCGTCCAAGAAAATCGAATCAAGTGGCACCGTTTCCGGTTGCCATGTGTTCATGTTACGGTGCAGTGTAATTGAATGGCCCAGGAAGTTGGCTTTAAGGGGGATTGCCAGTGATCAATAAATGAGTTTGATTATTCATTTAGCATGTAGTCGACGACAGGGATAGATAAATAAACTATTGAGGATAATGTTGGGAATGAATTATTAGCGTGTTGGTTAATTAGGTCTCAAGCTAATCTAATTAGGCGCAAATATAGGGAATCAATTTGTTTGTCTGGTTCTGGTTCACCTTCGTTTGCCAATTCCATTTGCCTTCCTTCCTTCCAAGGAAGACATTATAAAATTCTATTTGCCAGATAGATGCGGTGAATTGTCTAGGTCTCTCTGCCTTGTTTATGTTAGTCTTGTGGCGATGACGAGTACAAGTTGTCCACTTGTTTCAACTCTCAAGAGCCAAACCCTAAAGCCAAAGCCAAGCAAAAGACAGAAGCATCAACATGGGCAGTGACGTGCTGATTCATTTACTGGGTTGACCCGACTTCTTTTTAATTTTATTTTTATGGGTTGGTTTGGTTGCAATGTGCAAATGAAGAAGAAACGCCAAGGCAACGTCATCCACACTTGAAGAGCTGCTGCTGCTGCATTGCATAATTGCATTTGCATAGGAAAACAATCATTGTGTTGTATTTCACAAGCATCTAATTGTTTCTCGAGTCACAGGGGTCGTATTATCTCACCATCTTTTATGATTCTATTGAAGAAAACAGAATGGTGGGATGGGAGATGGAGGGAGTGTGACGTTTGCCAATGCCACCCCACTACTACTCAAACTAGAAGGACACTGGACATTCTAACTTAAAAGAACAAAATGGCTATTGATTCACTAGAATTTGCACATCTCGACTCTCTGCTCCTTGTTCATCACATGATATGCTCTCTGTTCTAAAAATTATGCATATTCGTCGAGCAGAAGCAAAGAGACCCGAGAAGGAACAATTTTCGGGGGCAGGCTACGGGACTACTTTATTTTTCAAGGCTCTAGCTATTTCACACAGAAAATAGAGTTAAAAAAACCCCATACTATATGGATTCATTCCAAGATGACAACAGTGTAGAGCAGGAAGGGCAACAACAGTTGTCAGGCCAACCATACATAGGCTCATATTCACAAGCGGGTCATTGGGGGTAAAGCTTTCTCCAACACAGCTTACATACCACTAATCCACATATCTGAGTCACTTCCAGGTGAATGTTAATCAATTGTTGTTCCATCATCTAATGAGTAAAACTTTTCCAAGTTTTCAGAGTTTTTCTTTTCTCCTCCTTCTATCTGCTCAGCATTTCAATAGGGGATAAAATTATTTGATAACTAAAACTTCTACCTTGTAAATAAACTCAAACTTACAAATGCAGCAAGGATTCTTATTCTCCCCCATTTGTAATTGCTGCAGGCCACTGTCAGTCTGTCACTTACATCAACCTCATGCCACTGCCACATAGACTGCCAATATTTCTCCCACTTCCTTTGTTTAACCCTCGTAATCTAACTATAACATAGTGCAAAGTTCCTCTGGGTCTACATTAATCTACCCATTTGTCAAGGGACATTTCCTTCATAAAAGTTTCACATACCTTGAGCTAACAAACGCTTAGCTAATATTGATACGAGAGGATAAGGATTGGGTCTGTGTCCGAGGCAAGTAAATACAAAAACTACTTTAGACACCCAACTGCAAGATATTTGCTACTATGTTGAATCAGAAATCCCTGTTCTTCAAAACCAAAGTAAGAACTTCCTTAAGCTTTTCAGATGAAAGCTATCCAGCATATTGTCAGCTATGCCACTGAGTTCAGCTCAAACATAACTGCAAATAACAATCTCTAAGGCATATTCAATTCAACAGCCCTGAAGATCCTTGAAGTTCTATTTGCACAGTTGCACGATCAATACAAACTTGAGGTAGATAAAAAATATTTCCATGAGCAGCTGACTACCTAAACTCCAAAGAAGACATCTCTAAGCCCAAAATAGTATGAAAATACACATTGTAATATGCTTTTCACTGGCACATTAGTTTTCCAAACATCTTTTCAGAGAAAGACGACTCTCTAAGCCCAGAAGAGCATGAAAATAAGAGCGCATGCTAATATGCTTATCAACTTTCACAAACAATATGTCTGTAACCTAAAACCCTAAACCTTATCTGAACCCTCACGCCTTCAAGCAGAGTACTATTTGACACGACTTGTTCATCAGCACCTAACTCAATCATTTCCAAGCTATCCATATAGAAAACCTACCTCAACAATTCCCAAGCTATCCGTACAGAAAACATCAATAACAAAAACAAATAAAAATTCCCTACAGCATATAAACTCTATGAGCACAGAGGCAAATCAGGTTACTTAAAACTTGCCTACTGGATCTGAGTGATAAGAAAGTATAAAACTTACAACCAGAAAGATCAAATGCAAATGGTGTTTTAATTGTTTTGACCTAAACAACATTGAAAGACCCCTATCAATCAAAATACACGCTTCAACTCTTTGCAATGCATCATAACCCCTATATGCTTAAACAGTACAATGCAATTATAAACTAAACTTATGTAACATAACTGCGTTTTTTTTGTCACATGCTCCAATTGAACATACACATTAATTTGATCTCTCATTTATTCCTCCCCATGACAAAATTCCTCCTCAGAATCACAATCAATATCTTGATTCATTTTCCATAACAAAACATGTAACAAACACAACAACAAGAACTATTGAAAACAATAAAATTGAGCATCTTTAAGAAATTGAAGTGTAAACAGACACTAACCATCATTCCAAATCCATAAAAACATCCCCCTACAAACCCAATTTCTTTTCAAATTGAAGAAACAAGAGGGTTCATTTTAATTTTCCTTACTTGCCCATTGACGCAATCCAATCCACACCCGCACTGTGGGCACTCGTAAAAGTTGTCAATCGGAAACGCAGCAGAAGCGATCCCCACAGAGAATTCAAGATTGTCGCCGCTCCGAGTGACCTCGACGATGTTGAGCCACAAGAACAAGACCTTGACGCTAACCCCAGTGAGCCCAGAGAGCCTGTTCTTGGAGATAGAGCCACTGATGGTGGACTTATACTTGAGCTGGTACGACCCTTCCAATGCGAAACTGCAGGAACCGTTCAAATAAGCTCGGAATTGACCGTTGCTTCGGTCCAGTTCGTAACCAGTGACGCCCTTCGGGAGCAGACCCATCGGTAAGTCGAAGTCTTGGATGATATCGTACGCCGACCGTGAGTTATCGTTGCCGGCGGCGGCCGTTGATGACGTAGCGAACGGGGATAGGATGACGAAGAGGGCGAGAATGGCTGCGAGAGACGACATGGTTTGGGCTTTCGGATTTTCTCTCGCTTCTCTCTCTCCAAATTTTTTGTTGTTTTTGGTATTTTTCCGGGAATTGTTGTTGGTGGAGAGTTGGTTTGCCTTTGACTGACAACGGTGGAGACGACGTATACAGTCTGAATACGACAATAATAGTTCTTCAAAAACGGCGACGTATGGATGAGTTTGTCTTCTTTTAGGTAGTCACGTGCTGTTGGCTTGGCAAAGGACGTGGGGACTTTTCTGTAATAAGAAAGCCAGGTTCACATTTCGAGGCTCTCCTCCAGAAAAAGGAAGGGGGGAAATAGTAATTTCCCACTGACGGTGACACATATTACTTTAAAAAGTCAAGCCCTTTGATCGTCTGTGTGGATCTCTGCAGCGGGTTAGGTAGGAGCGGAAAGTCGAATGAACAGAAATAGATTGGAGTTGGAGTTAGAGTTGGGCAGCAAAAATTACAACAGCCCAACACTGTACATCTTGAGGTCCATTTTGTTTTTAATTACCCAACCACCTTTTTCTGCACGTTGATAACTACCCCTTCTTCTTTTTTTATTTTTCCTTTTTCATTTACCGCTTTCTCGCACATGATTTTTTTAGGTGCAAGACATTAGGGAGTCCATTGTTGATGTTTTAGACGTATCGACACTATCCCATTGTTAAGGAGGTGATTTATGCAATGATAACATGTTAATAACAAGACGTATCGACACTATCCCTCCTTTATGTCCACAAAGATAGAATGGAAAATGCAATTATTTGAGAAACAAAATAAAAAAAAGTTCTTATAATTTAGGGTAAGTGGTATTGCTTGGGAGGAATATGCAATAAAAAGCTCAACAACCAGTCAAACCTGTATGGATGGCAAATGAGTACCATTGGTAATTCCTTACCTACCAAGCTTATAGTTATGGTACAGAAGCAACCACTATTTGCTTACTTGTGATGTTGTGAATGGTACAAACTCATGCAAATTATGGAAAACTCCGTCATATATTATAATGGTATTGTACATTTATTCTCCTATCATAGAGTCATGAAAGTTGGATACTAATATAATGTCATATCTAAACTGCATTCAGGCAATGAAAAATTGAAAACAAACTTAATTAAGCCGAGGACACTAAATTATTGATCTTAATCTTGCTTCCCTTCCCATTGACACAATCAAAACCGCAACCACAGGTTGGGCTCTCAACGAAATTACTGACCGGAAAGTCCGCGGAGCCGATGCCCACAGAGAACTCGAGCTCATCGTCGTCACGAATCACCTTGACGATGCTCAGCCACAGAAAGAGCACCTTCACTTTGATGCCACTCAAGCTCGAGATCTTGTCATCCGTTATCACACCGGTTATGGTGGACTTGTACTTCAACTTATAGGAGTCAATGGAAAAGGTACAAGTGCCATTCAAGTAGACTGAGAACTTACCTGTGGAATTGTTTAGTTCATAGCCCAATACGCCTTTGGGAAGAATGCCAACTGGGAAGTCATACTCTTCCAGGACTTGGTAAACTGTCAGCTCGTCGTTGACAGATGCAGATGGGGTTGAGAAGGAGACCAGAAGGAAGAGAGATAGGCAGAGCAGTGTTTCCTTTGGAGACATGGTTGATGAAGTTTTGACTGTTTGGTTATGCAGGCTCTAAACGGTAGATGGAAGTTGGAACCTATATATAGAGAAATTTGAAAGACAAAAACAAAGAATATTCCATTTGATTCGTTTGTGCATACATAATACATATATGAATTGCACACAACAAAGCAGATCTTATACAGAGAGAACTAGCTCTGATGCTCTATTTGCGAAGCCCTCTTTTGCATATATAATATAATATACGGGAATGGGGACTCGAACTTAGGTTGGGCTCACTGTCGTGGCCAACTGACCTAATACGGTAGGTGGAATACGGGATGGGCTCACTGTCGTGGCCAACTGACCTAATACATATGGGTTAGTTAGACTTGATAAGTGCTCTCACCGAATGTGATGGCACGGCGCCGCTACTCACCAACTGTTGACAAGCAAATCCACAGCCACACTGCGGGCTCTCCTCAAAGTTGTCGATTGAAAAGTCGGCTGAAACAATCCCCACGGAGAATTGTAGCTCATCGCCATTTCGAACCACTTCCACTATGTCGATCCAGAAGAAGAGCACCTTCACACTCACGCCCTTCAAATTTTTGAGCCTGTCTTTGGACAAAACACCAGTTATGGTGGATCTGTACCTGAGCTGATACGAGTTTTCAAGGGAGAAGCTGCAGGTTCCGTTGAAATACGCCTTGAAATTGCCGGTGTCCCTGTCTAGCTCGTAGCCTGTTACTCCTTTGGGAAGAAGGCCGATTGGGAAGTCATATTGTTGAAGCATCTCGTATGCTGATAGCGTGTCGTCGCCATAGGCAGAGGATGAGAGAATGATCAGGAGAAGTGCAGAGGGAAACACCATTAACGGAGATGTGGGCTTTCTTGTATGAGACTGAGAGAAGGAAGCCATGAATTCCCAGTCTTGAAGAAGCTTTGTGGGCGGTGTTTGGTTAGACGGAGAGTGAGTGAGGCGGGCAAACAGAGGAGAGGACATGTGTATTTATGGATTGGGGAAGTTCATCAGTTGTGGTGGTTGACTGGCTCAATGCTTCGCACATTCCATGCTTGAATATCCCTTTTATCCTTTGTTTGTACTGCGCTATTTTTGAAGCCTACATGGTGCCACGTACCGTGGGGGTTTAATTGGGCATGTCTTGATTGATGTTGCAGATGACATTTGGGAATTGGGTTTCATTCATGGCATGTTTATTAATCCGTAATTGAATTAGGGAAATTTGAATTGAAGAGGAATTTGATTGAGAAGAATTAGATTTCGGATTCCTATTGAAGTTGTTTACTAAACCATATGGATTGAGGGAAGTTTGATTCCAAATTCATATTGAAGTTGTTTACTAAACCATTTGGAATTGGGGATAAATGGTACTAATTACTCAAATGTCCTCATTGTTGGGTTAAAGTAGATGACAAATTTTAAATTTTAAATATTATATGAGGATATAATTGGTAAAAAAGACGAATTCCTGATGGATTCATTCTCCAGGAATTAGAATACTACCTCATACCCAAAAATTGAATTGAATTCCTGATTTTGTGTGGACAATTCCTTGATGTGAAGTAAACACAAGAATCCTTCAGATGCAGAATTCAATTCCTGATTAATAAACACATCATCATAGTTTTAAGTAACAAATGAGGATTTTGAAAGGTCACAAAATGAAAGCTTGAAAGTTGAAACCAAGGTGTCTCTGTGCTGCAGACGCATGCAAGGTTGTCAGCAGATGGTGATCGGTGACGCCTCACACATAACGCTTGTGAAGCAGTCAATTAATGCATTGAAAAAAGGACAAGGTTAAAGAAAAAATCGCCCATGAAGTTGTAAAAATGGATTCAAATCAACACGAAAATATAATATAGTGGGGGATGGGCCAAATAGCAAGCTGTTCGAGAAGAGAACGGATTGGCAACTGGACCGCATAAACCAGAAATAGGCTGTCTTTGGGCGTCCGCGGAAAGGCTAGAATGAGGAGGTTGAGTGAGGAGGTTATTTGAGGAAGTGAAATCTCACCATCAACAACTAAAAACAAATGACATGGGGGGGATGCATTGGGGGGTCCACACCCCTTTTGATGGTGAGATGGGCCTCCTCAAATAACCTCCTCACATAGTCTCCTCATTATAGAAGCTCCCGGGCGTCCGAGGCTGTTGTTATCTCTCTGTCTAGAAGCGGCCCAGTTATTTTGAAATCAATCAATCATAAAGCTCATCGTTCATGTATATCTTATCAATCATTCTTCTTCTCTCCGTTATTGAATCTACCACCAGGTCCAGCCGACAAGGGGCGGTATGAATCACACCAAAACTTAAGCAAGTTGGCAAATGATCTTTCTTTACAACAACAAACTTATAAAAAATTGATACCCAGCTCTATGATAAAGAAAAATAACATCATCATCGATATCGTTTCTCAGTTTTGCCATTTTAAAATGGAATGCCAAATGGTGACGACAACAAAATTGTAAACAACATACTAAAGGAAATGCAAGCATAGAAGAATGCATAATTATAAGAACTATTTCTAGTGCAGATTATCAAAACTATTTCTAAGTGATGGTAAGCAGAAACCATAAGAATTTTAAAGAGCAGTATAGGCCCCTCGCAGTCATAAACCTGTCAGCTAGTGTAAATAACCACCTATCTATTAGAACTAGAATATAAAAAGCAGCACATGAAACTTACAAACATACCAGGCCAATTATAATTTTTCTTGAGACAAAAGTTTTCACCCTTGCTGGATCTCCTAACCCCTCAAAACACCCATCCATCGATGTTATGCCATCTGCAAATAATATGTAGCAGGAAGAAAATCTTGCCATAAGATAGATTCAATAAAATTACCAAAGAACTCTCCCTCCAACTAAAATTCATCTCAAATATAAACACCTAGACATAACATATCAGTTAACAGAAACTGGCTCTGATGGTTAGTAAAACAGTTAGAAATAAACATAATCTATCAGAAGCTTAGTCACAATGTTATATAGATTGTAATGACTTTCTCTGAATTTAAGGTGATCTGAGGGAGTCCATCCTACACCGATAAAAGATTTTTAAAAAATCTATACAAGCACAAACCAAACATCAGGTCCCAGCCTTATGAGGCTTACATCTAATGCGCAAAATAGGGTAGATATTAGAACAACACCACCTATAGCAAGTGGTACTGGGAGTAGGATAAAGAGAGTCATGATTAGAAAACCAGCTTGCCCTCAGTTAAATCCATAAGTTTGACAAGTCTCATAAATTCCCATTCTCTTTCAAGACAAGCTTTAGTGAGGTTGCATGCATTTTACTTATGTACTCAACCAGCGGGAGAATTTCGAAGACATAATGCAAATTCTTCAACGACTTGAAAAAAAATCATCAATACAACAATAACCAATGAGTAACTATGAGCCTGATACATACAGAAGAATCTTTGCATATCCCATGATACATTCAGAAACAACAATTGGCATTGGCAAATAACAAAGTTAGGAACGAAAAAGCTATGAAATAATTCCAATCACAATCAACAAGGGTATTGTAAGGGAGGGGAAAAGGGGAAGGATCATACATACAGCTACGTAACAAATCAATTCACATCCTTGAGTCTTTTTATCAATGCATCTAGAGATTTCTTCTTTGGGTTCTGCCTGCCTCCCCGGCTCCCAAAAGTTCCAAATAGCCGCTCAGAAGGATCCCTCAATTTTTCTGAAATAGCCACTACTTTTCTGTAGTCCAAGGTATTGTAACTCCTCTCCCTGATTACCGGATTAAGAAAATTCTCTGGATGATTGCTTAAGAGTAAATTAATTAATTGCCTCAACTCAGCAAGTGCTGTTTTCAACTGATTTGCCTCCTCATCTGAGAGTAAAGGAGCTTGATTATCTGCAAAAGATTCCAACACCCGAACATCCACATCAATGCTCATAATTGCATGTACAGTAAACCTCTTAACTGCGTCCCCAAGTAAGGCCCCAACTATTTTCTCTGATATGTGAGAAAGGACATCCTGCAAAACTCGTTTAAGGACATGAGGAGGCAATATCTGCTGAGCAGTGGAAACCAGGGTTTCCAAGTATATGATCACCTCATTCACATATTCATTCCCATTCGGCAGAGGCTCATCGGCCATCCAGTTCACATTCTCAATCAACGTCATGAACCCATCCACTTTTTGTTTAAGCAACCCAGAGAGTATCTCTTCTGCTGCATCACGGGCTTTGCAAAGCGGAAAATGCCTCCGCCCCCTCTCCACCATTCTCAAGGGAATGCCAGAAAGCTGAGCAGCATGTCGAAAGAAGAAATCACAAGCTCGCTCCATGACCGCCATATTAGCCGCTACTTGCATTGCCTGGGAGACCCCATGGATAGACGTATTGATAAGCTTCAAAAGAGCCCCATCCAAAGCTTCACTTAACAATCGATCCAAATACTTCTTAACGACCTCAAAGAAATCAAGCTGCCCGCCATATGACATGAAACTCACAGAATCCTCAATAAAAGACCGTACAATGCGGCAACAATCAGGCACCGTAGAACTAAATGGTGCAACATAAGGAAAAGCCGGTATGATATCAGAGGTCTGTATCTGAAACGAAAGAACATTCATGGAATATTCATACTCTTTCTTCATCAACATCTGATCAAACTTATCAGCAGAAAGTGCCTCAGCAATCTGTTTACGACAATCTGACAACAACAGCTCATGGTACTTATCCCTATGTTTGCTCAGAACATCAAGCAAAGGGTCAACCAGATATCCATACCTACGCAAAGTCACACCTAACAAGCTCACATAGTCCTTAATCAACAACAAGTGGTTGGCCGTTTGCATCCTAGAAAACTGATCCTCCAAAACGGAACACATTTTACTAACAGCAGTTTCCCACAAATTCTCAACCTCCAATTTCGATATCAAACCGCCACCGGTCCTCACAATCCGATCCTCAACAATAAAAAATCCGGCTATTTGCGCAAAGAAAGTTTGATGAGATTCAAGAAACGGAGTCATGGAAGATACCTGAAAGTCAGAAGTGAGCTGAAGCTTTCGATTCTCGAAGTAATACTGCTTGAACCGGTCTTCAAGCCCTAGAGTCTGGTGAATATGATAGGCTCTGTACAAGGGAGTCAAATCAACCCCCGGAAATCCACTTCCACCGTTAATATCATCTCCAACCCCACCGCCTAGTCCATCTTCGTCTTCTTCTTCCAAAGCGTAGACGCAGTCTCTGAGGCTGAGGCGGCTCTGCTCCTCAGCTTGGCGTTGCTTGATTCTCAGATCCTCCTCTCGTTGCCTCGCCGAGGAAGCTTGACCGATCGCCAACTGACCAAGGTTCCGACTCACCACGCGGATCTCCACCAGCCAATCGCCGAACTCCTTGCTGACCTTCCGTTCGATATGCCACCGAATCTCTGGAATCTTCTTCTCCAGCATCCGCTTGAGCGTAGACGACGGCGTTTTGTCTAGGAACTCGGACTCGATGGTGTCGACGCACTTGAGCGCCATGTAGAAGTTGCTGCTGGAGAGATGGTAATTGGATCGGGAACAAAGCTCCATCAAACGAATACAGTTTCGAACCGATTCGAGCGCGAGGTTGACGTTCCTAGAAACGTTTCGGGCTTCGACGAATGCGTCGAGGGAGGAGAGAAGAGGGAGGCCGACCGACTGAAGCTTGGTGTTGGAATCGTAGAGAGAAGACTTGAGGGAATCGACGTCGGAGAGGAGGGATCGGAGGTCATCGACGGCGAGGATGAAGTCTTGGTAGTGGGCCTTGCAGACCTCCTCGATTTCAGACTCCTTGGATCGGGCGAAGTGGCGGAGGTGCTGGAGCAACGTATCGGGCTTGCCGGAAGTGAAGACCTTGCGGACAAATGGGCCCACATCCTCGCCGTTGCAGATGGCCGAGGAAAGGAGCAGTTGGTCAAGTTTTTCAGCCGAGTCTGCGCTTTCCGCGGCGGACGGAGCCACTTTCCGCCGAGATTTTGTGGATTGCATCGTGTCCTTGTGGGGGAATAGAGCGCGGAGGGGATTTAGGAAAAATTACAAGAGAGGGAGAGAGGAGTAGTTACTTGGACATTTGAGGGAAGTTTTGCTGTTTGACGGAAATGACACTCGGAACGAGGGAAAATGTTAGGGATATACGAAGAATACGGTGGGGTAGTTTGGTAATTGGGAGGGATGATGATAAAATTCAACGGCGATTCTGACGGAGGGGTGTCTGAATCTCTGACGACTGAGTTGGTAATATAGTAGGACAACAACAGATTTTAATCAACCCTGTATTTGTTTTTGTCAAATAAACGGAATTCAATTACCAATTCTTTAATGGTATACAATGAGTATGGATCATAATTAGCAGTGTATTATTTATCATTACCTTAGTTTGAAGTAAAATATTTGTGATGAATTCGATACTTATATACGACTAGTTTCATTTTGACGATGTATTGGCCCGTTTGAAAGTAATTTGTAAATAACTTATAGTTTGGATGATTCATGAACTTAAGTATTTTCATATATTGTTTCGAATCAATAAATCGATAATTGCATTGCAGAAGAGATAATCCGCAGCTTAGCCGTAGTCTCGTAGAAGTGATGCCATCTATAAGGAATAGGAAACTGCCCCGCATGCGAGCTTGGTATGATGTATAGGATATTAGGGTGATGATAATGTTTTTGGTCTTTCAGATGTCGATATATTACAGAGTTGGGTTGGGTTGGATCGGCTGAGTTCTCTGGTTGCTGAATTATATAAATACCATGGAAAGTTCATAAAAAATAAGGATAAAGAAACAGAGGACTCTTTTCGAACGACTTTCTTTTCCCTTTGCAGTCAAACACGTTAAAATAATTTCAATTTTATTTGTTGAATGATCAAATAATTTTTTTACACATAAAAAAAGTGCGAAACAAACCACTTTTAGATGAGAACAAACATAAATTATGGTATTTTGGCATGACCGTTTATATCACTTTAGAAACCCTTTACCATTGATTTCATCCAAGACGGACTCAGGATTTTCAAACTTGATTGGGCTAAATTTATTTTACATATATAAAAATACTATGTGTATAGAAAACTCGATAGTACGATGTAATTTCATTGATGACAAAAAATAATAATACACCTAATCAAGGGGGGCATAATAAGCCTTACTCCTCAAATGACACTATATAAGTTGCACTCTTCAAGTCTTCATAGAATTAAAATAATTCATTATCGATTCATTATCTATATGAGTTTGGTGACAAAGTCGACAACTCTAAGAAACAATCATAACCAATTTCTCTCTCTTTTTTTCCCTATGTGTAGAGATGTGCAACTTTCCTCTTCTCCGTTTTATTCTCCATGTGCAATGCAAAGGATTCCTTGAGAGGGTAGATTATTCAATTGGTTGGGCTATAATTTGTTTTGGGTTGGAAAAAAAGCCAATGTTAGTCATGCTTATGGTCTGTCCTTGATTTCATCCCGGTAACTCCAAGCAATGTCCTAAACTATTGTTGCACCTAACAAGCTAGAAGTCTAATAGTCTACTTTTGCACCCTGATGTCTTTTGCTTCATTCCCTTTCTCAAATATTGTTTGTATAGAAATAAAAGTTACATTAATATATTTTATATTGCCATATTTTTTGTCATCATAACTTATTTACTCGTTTTATTAAAGTGTTTAACGTTACATATTACGGGTGAATAATAAATACATCTAGAAGACAATATATGTTTTACGAATTTGAAATTTGAGACTAAGTATAAGATTCATTAATCTTTAATAGATACAAACATGACAAAGAAATCATAGGTGTCTAATTCCCATTAGTTTTTGCGTTTGGAGGTAGATTTTTCATTGTGGAAGTTGGAAGAGAGACACAATTCATTTTGCACCAAATAAAGTTTCACATTTTGCATATCAACCATCACGTACAAATATAATATTTTCGAATGAAACATATCAAGGTAAATTAGACTATTTCATGCCGACTAGGTTACTTCACATTTAAAAAATGAATATGGGTGTAGGAATCAAATTTTAGGGTGCATAGCAAATTACCCCTTCGATAGACGGGGCTTTTGGGCTTGAAGAACCTTTTCCGAATTTTTTTTAAAAAAAGGATAAAGCAAAACGAGGCCAGAGGTCCTATTTTTTTCTGGGTCAAGAAGCCCAAAAACCCTTCATGGAAAAAGCCCCATTTATATAACAACTCAAGAGGTACGAAAGTTCGACTCTCCCAGCAAATAAAACCCTAGACCCCTTCTCTGCCTCAAGAGCAACAAGGAGCCGCAATGGTAATCTCCCTTCAAACCCTAAGACCCACATCTCCATTTTCTCCGACTTGCTCTGTAACTGTGTTCCTCTTCATGTTTATACTTGCAGGGTATCGATTTGGTCGCCGGTGGAAAGAGCAAGAAGACAAAGCGCACAGCGCCCAAGTCCGATGATATCTACCTCAAGCTCCTCGTGAAGGTCCTCCCTTTGAATTTGAATATTTGTATATCTACTTTCTCTTTGTTTTGTGAAGCTTTTTTGGGTATTGATTTGTTTTTGGATCTGGATTTCAGCTGTATCGGTTTCTTGTAAGGAGGACTGGGAGTAAGTTCAGTGCGGTGATTTTGAAGAGGCTGTTCATGAGCAAGGTGAACAAGGCCCCTCTCTCCCTTTCCAGATTGATTCGTTACATGAACGGGAAGGATGGTAAGATCGCTGTGGTCGTCGGGACTGTGACAGACGACATTCGAGTTTATGAAGTGCCTTCTCTGAAAGTGACCGCTCTGAGGTTCACTGAAACCGCCAGGGCTCGGATTGAGAAGGCTGGTGGAGAGTGCTTAACTTTTGACCAGCTGGCTCTCAGGGCCCCTCTTGGCCAGAACACGGTATGTCTGTTGCCAGTTTACTTGTTTTTTCATATTTATTTGTATATCTAGTTATCTGAATGACCTGCAAGATTGTGGTTTTTGGGTTTTGTTGGATTTGATAGTTCAATTATGATATTTTGCCTTCATGCGTACACATCACTTGACTAAGAGTAAAATCTCATATAAAAGTACCATGATCTTATATAGTCTTTTCACAATATGTAATTTAAAATCATGATCGTGCCAGCATCAAACCAAACTAAGGGTATTGTTTCAAACTTGTAGTTAATATGTGACACTGGGTTCACAGAAATGGGTACTATTGGGTGGTGTAGGTTATCGGGATATGATATGATGACAGAAAATAAGTATTTGGGTTGGAGATAAAAGTGCCATAGCAAATTGTCTACTGTAATTTAGCTTTAGTGGTCGTTATGAAGTGGACTGTTTCATTGTGAGGAGAATCTTGAACTATTTGCGACACCATGTAGAGTACTGTTTCATAGCAGAAGCATAATATGTTGGTGAAGATTAATGGAAGCAGTCATGAAAATTGGAGGTGTAGTGTCTTTTTAGGTGCAAAAAGAGTGGTGAGGAGAATTTTGAGCCATCTGGTATGGGTAGTTACGGTTTTGAAATCTGATAATCTGTTTTGGTGCATTCTAAGCTAAGTATCTTCTTTTATTCATCCTTTTGTTTTCACAAGAATTTTTTTGAATAAAAGGATTTTGCTGACAAATAAACAACGATTCTTTCTGCAGGTTCTTCTCAGAGGACCAAAGAATGCTCGTGAAGCTGTGAAGCACTTTGGACCTGCGCCTGGTGTGCCTCACAGTCACACCAAACCCTATGTACGATCAAAGGGTAGGAAATTTGAGAAGGCTAGAGGCAAAAGGAACAGCAAGGGTTTCCGTGTTTAAGAGTTGCAAAACGAGTCATCTCCCTGTTTTCAGTTGTGTTTTTCTCACTTTGCGTTATTGTTGGACCTATTATGTTATCAATAGCTTATCATCATCTATATTTCCATTGTTCCCTAAGACTATTTTAGCTTTTGAGAGGAAGATATTTAGATGTTTGAAGGATTAATGGATACTTGCAGAAATGTATGGTAGATGTTGAAGATTTTGTTTAATTCGATTTTGGTTTGATATTAGTACTTTTCTCTCCCTCACTCATCTTCATGCATGCAGCAACAAACAAATGTTAAATAATATTTTGATTTAGCCCATCGACCACTAGAAGCTATCCGCATTTCTGAAAATGAAATCAGTGGCTCCTTGAAAATTAATGAATTGCTGATGGTAAAGTTGAACCACTCTTATATTGTAATTTGTAAGGGCTAATAAATAAGCCCTCGCTTCTAACTTATTACTAGAATTGTTACATGACTTGTTCATAGAATTATTACATTACACAAAATGAGGCTTGCAGCATGATCACATTGATCAAATGATAGAACAAGCTCTGCATTTTATTATTACATAAGCAAACCCTAAGGACGAAAATCTCAAACAAGATTCAACATGAAAGCGAGGTTCGATAATGTCGCACTGTTTTTTAGACGTCATCATACGGTTCTGTAGCCAAACTTATTGAAGTAGCAACTGCGAAACAAACATAGCGGGCTAACAAAAATCAGAACTTCTTGATGAAGTCATATACGTGCTGACTGATTTCGTCGGGCTTTTCTTGGTTAATAAAGTGAGCTCCATCTTCAATCACAATCACCTCCTGCAAAAATGGCACATCTCTTTTGAAGCCTCCATTATGTATATAGTCCTTCACGCCTGGGATATGATAGGTGATGTCCAGGTCGCCCACAATAAACTTGACCGGTACTTTGATCTGTAGCCCTGTCCATGGTCCTGTAAGCTCCCAGGTTCTGCAACCAAGAAGAAAATACTTAATTGGAATATGCATCCAACCCATTTCAATACAAACAATTTTGCTCAAGCTACTAAAATGTCATCTGATTGCTGATCTCTATCTCAAAATTTCTGTCAAGAAATTACCTTCCCAATCTGAGAAAGACTATGTATTGAACATATGATAACCAATTCAAAGGGAAAGGGGTAGGTACGTACAAGTTCAAAGCTCGATAATAGTTCAATCCACCAACAAACCCCGTCTTGCTGAATTTGCTGACAAAATAATTAACGTCCTCTTCTAACAGCCAAGGGGGCAAGGTTTCTGGAGTTTTCCAAGCTCTTAATCCTACTCCTTTAGGTAGGCATGGAGGTTTTGGATTGCGACCAGTAAGAAACTTTTTCATTATTGATGCAGTATCATAACCAGCAAATTCTTTTTCGATCTCCCCAGGTTCCTACAGCACAGCATTCCTCAACAAAAGGATTTGATGCATATATATATATATATATATATATATATAAGGATTTGAGTAACAAGAGCTATGCCTCAACAAAATCACCAAGAAACAAATAGTCCCTAACAATGAGCTCAAACTGAGGCTTAAATTCATTAATCTCAAACGGTATTGAGCCGACGAATTTGTCATTGGGTGTACCGTGTAGCAACGAAAAAGATCTGAAGAAGAGAAACCCTTCTTATTAAGTTGTCAAACAAACAAGTTAAGTTATTAACAAAGTGGCAAACCTCTGGTCAAATTACCCAAGTCTGGTTTTGAAGGACGGATCTCTGAGAACTAAAAGGAAGGGGTGTGGGTTGCGCCCAAGGAAGGGGTGTAGGTTGTGCGGTTGTAATAATAGCCTAAAAGGAGGTGGTTGTGCAGACTGAATACATCATTAATGAGAACGAATACACCCAATGTGAGTATAATAAATTCAACAGTTAACAGCAAATATATAGATAAAACAGCCAAACGTTTTCTGAATGCATAACCTTATCCGCACTGTCAAATTCAAGTATAATACATCTTTCAATTCAGATTGAAGTTATACTATCTTGGGGAATATTCAGATTAAGCAATCTCCACAAAAAATCAATCAATTCATAAATGAGATGTGAACATGGAAAAGAAAAGAAGCAAAGCAAAAAAAGAAGAGAACTTGTTGTTGTAGAATAGAGCAGTGAATAATTCAGCAAAGGGGAGCCAAAAAAAAGGCAATTGGAATCTGACCCAATAAATATCATATACTGAATCACAAAAAGATTGAAACTTTTCAATCAGATCGAAAAGGAAATTAAAAAAATTGAAAGAATGTGATTTACCTGGAACCTGCAAATATAGTAATCATCACCAAACAAGGCCCTGAGACCATCGACAGGCTTTCTCTTTGGGTTCCTGGGAGTGAAGGCCACACTCATGTTGACCAAGGCCTTGACCCGGTCAGGCCTGAACAAGCAGAACCACCAGGCAATGACGGCGCCCCAGTCATGGCCGACCAAGAATACTTGGTCAACACCCAGATGGTCAAGGAGGCCAATGAGGTCACCAACTATGTGCAGCGCCGAGTAGGAGGCAGCGGAAGGTGGTGCGTCGGTGTCACCGAAGCCTCGGAGGTCAGGGGCTATGCAACGGTAGCCCAAGGATGAGAGAGAAAGGAGCTGGTGGCGCCATGAGTACCAGAGCTCCGGGAATCCATGGAGGAAGAGCACAACTGGGCCTGTACCGATTGACGCTATGTGCATGTTTATGCCGTTTGTTCTTACCGTTGTGTGCTCAATTTTCTCCATCTCTGTTGACTCTCTCTGTGTGTGCCTTGGTTTCGCTGTTTCTTGCTCTGTTACGCTTGGTCTTGTTATTGTTATGTGGTGGGTGTGTATATATATATAATATATAGATAGAGAGAGAGAGAGACGTGTGACGTGCTGCTTCTTCTCGGTTACTGAGAGAGAGTCTTGTATTTTTCTATTGGTTGAAAGGATGGACACAACAAAATAAATTGTCTTTTTTTTTTTTTTTCATCTAATTTTAGTTTCAGTTTAATGAGTGCGCACCCAAGTGATGGAAATTTGTGATGGCAATTTGATGATAATTTTACAAATCAGGCACAAAATGTTCACCGCAAAATACTTCACAGAGTGCTTCTTTTTAAGCATATATATGCATGTGATTATGGGAATTATATATAAATATTTTAAATTAAAACAATTAAGAGTAGATGTAGATCCAAAATACATATTCAATTTTCAACAACGGTACTGTTTCCAATAGTTTCATGGTGAGGAAGGCACGTTCATTCCAATCCAAGGACATGGATCTGCAAATAATTGTGCAGTTTCGTCGTTCAAAGTTTCAAACAAACAATGGTACACTGTACGCATTGATAAAGATAACATGCATGGGTGAGTTCAGTTGTGTTGTATACCTACCACTCTTGCGCCTTTGTCTGTTTCATTAAATTCCAATTGAAATATGTCATTTGCATATATGAGTTAAGTTAGTTGAACCTAAAACAGAATATGCGTTCATTTTCACCTTATTCTAATTCGGTCCACTCCATATAAAATGGAAAAAAAAACACCAATAATCATTAACATTATTAAAGAGAGTACCATATCTAAGGAAGCAGGACTCTGCATCGCCATCACTAAGCAGTTGTAACACATTGATTGAGTTGAATTGAATGCACGATTCGACATTTCAAGATGATTTTTTGAGAGCAGGATTCTGGTTAGGTGAGAGTTGCAATACTCTACTGAATCATTATTGGGTGACCGCACACACATTAACTGGAATTGAATGCTTTGTTTGTTTATGGTGTTTCTTTTTGTGCAGGAAGGAGAAATTAGGTTCATGGGCCCATTTTCACTTATTTCAGAAAGTGTATAGCCCCAATTAGAAATGGATAGGCCCAGCAGTAGGCGAGAAAGTGAGAGGGAGCTAAACTTTGGGCATCAAACCCACAGTTTGAACTTTGAATTGAAACAGAGTGCTTAAAATAAAAGCAGATATATAGATAGATAGATACTAGTGAGTGAGTGAATTAAGGTCAGAAACAAGTTGCATTGCATCATCATGTCATGGAAATTTGATTTGAGTGGGGGAGTGGGGGAGTGTGTGAAAGAAAGATGTGGGTTTATTTTGTTTGTTGCCTTGGCATCATGATTCTTTTTTGTTTTGTCATCTTATTTTATAAATAAATATATAGTTGTTGTTGGTGTGGATTAGGTAGAATATGAATGATTTCAATTCAAGCTGATGAAATGAAAGGCAAACTATTATATATATACCTCTGGTCGGTCCACTATTCTAGTTCTAGATCTGGATGCCAAATTGCCTATTCTCTTATCCTAAGATCCCTATTCTCTTCTCTTGTCTTGAATGTGGGGATGAGAAGTAAGTTTTTTTGGTTACATTGGAGGAAAGAAACCCCACTGGGGTTCGATCCTGGGTGCCATGGAGGGAAGGGGGAATCCACCACCACTGTGGTGGGAACCCATTGGCGATGAGAAGTAAGTTTGTTCATGTAACAACTCCACTAAAAATCCTGTGATTCTGAATTGAATTGGGTTTTATCATGTGTACTAGTAATAGTACTATGTGCATGTGATGGATGATGAGTTAGATTTCATCATTCTCCACCAACACCGACAAAGCAGATATAGAGAGGTTCATCAAATTCTATGTTTGCAGAGCTCATTCTAGTTTCCTGTTTGCTACTTATTTCTTAATCATCACTTTACGTAATACCTATCCATATACAGAATGAACAGCTCAGAGAGTACATAATACACGTACCCCAAACCAATTGCCTCGCCTCATAAAAACAAGGCACCACCACACACAAGACAAACCCAACAAGTCATAGGATAGGAACCTTCCTTCCCCTTCCACCATAATCTTCCGTTACAATACCAATAAAACCCACCTCTCCAACTCCAACTCGACACCCAAAACAGAAAACAAACACCAAAACCCTTCTCCTGACTCCATCATAATTTCTTATGGACATCACCAACAAATACAATCACCATAACCACAAATCCACCAACTATGCTGTCAGCGGTAAGATTATGCTCTGCTCAGTCATCCTTCTCTTCATCGTCATCTTCACCATCGCTTGCTTCCACAGCTACGTCCGCTGCTTCTTCCACCGCCACCACCCACGCCGAACTCGCCGCACACCACGCCATCTCTTCCCCCACCCTGTTATTTCTTTCACCACACTCCTCGAAACTACCCTCTCTCCCACGAATCCCAAGGCCTTGGATCCCTCTCTTCTCATGACCCTCCCTACTTTTACTTACTCCGCCACCACCCGCATCAACCCAGCACCGCTAGAGTGCGCCGTGTGTTTATCTGAGTTCGAAGACCAAGAGCAAGGCCGTGTATTGCCCAAGTGTAACCACACCTTCCATTTAGAGTGCATAGACACTTGGTTCCAGTCTCAGTCCAATTGTCCACTCTGCAGGGCTCCGGTTCAACCCGATATTCCGCTTCCTAGGCTGGAAATTTCGCCTGAAACGGCAATAACAGTGAATGAACCGGGCTGTTCGGAGCATGAGACGGCTGAAGCTAAAGTGGGTTGCTCGAGATGTTCGCCGTCGACGAGTGGTTCGGCGGAGGAATATGGGAGAAAGCCAATAATGGAAGTGGTGAGTATGTCTGTATCCCGGGAGGAGGAGGTGTCGTATTATCTTAGTCGTAATAAAACAATTAGGGATAGTATTGATGAGAGGTTGAGGAGGGGTTTAGGTTCACCCAAAATTATTAATTACAATGGCTTCAAATCCTCATCGGGCAGTCAGATTCCGTCATTGAAGAGGATTTGGAGCATATAGAGACAGAAACAGAATACCTTATCAATTTGGATTTTTGGTAGCTAGTGTGTGTAATGTGCTAGTGTTAGGGATAGTTTGGCATTGTGCTTTTAAAAAAAGTTGCTTCTATTATGCTTTTTGTTTATGTTGTGCTTTTAGAATGGGAGCTGATTTTTCCGCTCACATTTTCTCCACTTACACTCTCTTTTACTTTTTAATACTTTTTAATCAATATTTTTCTTTTATGTTCTTTCTCTTTTCTATTCTACCCTTATTCTATATTAAGGTTTTGATAACTATAATTAAGAAAAGTTAACATAAAATAAAAAAATAATAAAAAGGAAATGGATAGAAATGTAAGTATTTGTATACTAAATTCTTTTTTTATTATTTTATCAAGTATGTGAGTACTATTTATCTTTGTTGTATTTAATAGATAATAAATTTCTCGGGCTAACATGTTTTACAGGTAGAAGAACCAAAAAATGCCACTAACCAAACTGTCATTAGGAACTTAGATATGCAGAGAGAAAGGTATGCATAATAGTCTCAGATTTTTATTCGTTCAAAATATCAGTAAGTGATTGTACATGTCTTCTTATTAGAGGGAATCGTAGGGTAAATGTAGAATAGGAAAGAGAAAGGACAAATGCTTTCCTTGGCATATATGCTTTTGTTTTGGTCCTGTTGACGCGTCATTTTTTGGTTTTTGTTTTTGTTTTTGTTTTTGTTTTTTTTGGTCTGAACGCGTCTTAGTAATTGGCACTTGTATTGTATTGTTTACATCAAAACCAAAGTACATATATACACTATTAGTGGGCTTGATTTGTGAGAATAGTGGAAAGCATACCGACTTGAGCTATGCCCATCAAACTTGAGCGGCCCGTAAACATGAGAGAGAGAGAGCGGTCATATTGAGCACAAGCTGCTGCATAACCATAGATTGAGTGTTAAAATTGGAGGAACAAAATACAGTTAATTATAAGTGGGTTAAAATGAACGTCCAAGACGCGTTTAGAGATTAGGAGGCTCGGCTCTCTGTCCTAATAAACCGCAACATTGAGAGGTTCTTGTGTATCCCTCCTCGTATTTATATACTCATTCTCCTCTCCCCGTATAATTAATTAATTAAAACCCTTAATTAATCTCCTTCAATTAAAAAAGAACAAGAACAATGAATCCCATTGCAGCAGCAGCATTTGTCTTCCTCTCAACATTGTCTGTGCTACAATTTGTCCTCGTTGCAGGCCATGAAAGTCAAAGCACAAACGGCGGCAGCAAAGCAGGCGTGGTGAATGTGAACCTCATTCAACAAGCATGCCAGCATGCGCCTCAAAAGGACCTCTGCATCAACACCCTCAAGAACGACCCCAACAGCAAAGGAGCTGACCTTACCGGCCTCGCCTACATCGCCATCAGGCTTGCCGGCGCATATGCCTCTGAAGTCGACGCGCACTTGAGATCACTGCTCATAAACAACGCCACCTCCTTATCGCCGGTGGTCCAGCAGGGCGTCGCCGACTGCATTGAGCATTACTCCGACGCCAACGAGCAGCTCGACGACTGCGTAGCCGCCATGTCCACCAAGAACTTCAAGGACGTCGAAGTCTGGGTCAACGTTGCCATTTCTGACGCTGACTACTGCGATAACTCGTTCTCCGGAGAGAAAAGCGTCGTTTTACAGAAGAACGAGGCGTTTCGCCAGTTGTGCAATAACGTTTTGGCCGTCGTCAAGGCCTTGCCACCCCACGGCAAGGAGTGATTATGTACATATGGAATGGATCCACTTTAATTAGTAGCTAGCTAATTGATTAAAAATCATTTATGCAAATTAATATTATAAAATTTTCAATAACAATTGTTGGTTTTATTGGTGAAATGCTTAACGTGTTGTGATCTCATTTCTCGCCAAACTCAGAAGGTGATTATTAATGTCACCACAAAAGTTTGTGGTTTCGTCACCAAGCTGATGTGATGAGCTTTTGATTGATCCTATTCATTCCAGTGTTTCAGATGCGTCTAAGCCAAGATAAATAACGGAAGAGAGTTTTAGGACGTTGGGAAAAATAAACAAAACAGAGTTTTAGGACGAATCGGTTTTGTGACAGAATGCAGTTTCAAACAAGATGTAATGACGTGACTATAAACATATGAAAATATGTTGACAGCCCGTAATCTTAGATTTTTGTGGCAGGAGGAGACGTACAGAAATAAACTGAGATCAATCTTGAATACTCTGCATTATGTGGAAAGAAAGGAATTTTGATATGGCACGTCAGGATAATCCAATCACAAAAATTTCAAAAAACTGAGGCATCTCAATTTGTAATCTGTTGTCCGACACAAAACTGAGTATTGTATTCAATTACGCGTGGCTTGGCATTAAATGCCCTCATTTAAGTATGGAGACTGTTTGAGTTTGACAGTGCTTGATGTCCTCCTGGGCTTATTGACCAGAGCGCCCAACTAGTCATGCTCGTCTGCAGAGGTAGCTGGGACAGAATTCATAGAATGACTGACAAGCCAAAATGACGACCAACCAGTTGGATGTCTATCCATGCTTCAAACCAAAATTGTAAATTTCATCAGGAAAGCTTCTTCTAACATTTGATTGGTGGTTGTTGCAAATAAAGCCAATCAGTAAACAATACAAGAAGTAACCATTTACAATTTAAACTGGTTTTACTATTCTTGGTTCAGAACCAAGTTGTAAATTGGGAATGCTTAATTGGGCATTACATCCTTATTACTTCACTTTTAAAAAATGACAAAGAGAAAGAACAAATGGCCTGCTGAAGTTTCTCAAATTAAGCCACCAGTGTAGGGCACCCCTGTTTGAGGCAACCAATCATCCCCCAGCAAGAAATTGGTCACAGTGAAATTAGCAGCATCGGTAGCATTAATCACATGGTAACCTGGCCATGTAACTCTGCTTGTAGTGTTTGATCCGGGGCCGGTGTTGTTATACTCTGCATAATACAATGTGCTGAGAGCAAACTCTCCATCCCATGCCCGCCAACCAGCAGGATCCACCACACTATCAATGTAAGATTGCATATAAACTGTCCTTGAATATTCCTTCCATGGCCTTCCCAGATAAGTCTTGGTACTGCTGTTGCTCGAAGCCAAATCGTCAGCTGCCCTTATAGTACAATTGTGAATCGAAGTGCCCGTGTTTTGATTCGGATCGGTTCGACCCTGAGCTGTGATGGCATTGAATTGGCCACTCATTGGCAGCCTGGGATATAAGTTGCAATTTTGGAAAACAACTGCAGCATTTCCAAATATGAAGTCTACTGTGCCATAGATGTCGCATTCTCTATAGAATTGCCTCAGAGAATGTGTGTATAAGGTGTCTTGGTACGCTTCGAAGCTGCAGCTATAGAATGTGGACAGATCAGCCCCGTTTCGAACTGCAACCGCTTGGTGCTTGATTGCTCCCGCAGTGTTACGGAAGGTCATGTTCACTGCTACAAATCCAGGTGCAGTTACAGCTGCAATATTCATGTACAAATTCTAGTAAGATACTAATAAGCATGTTTGATATGTATAAGATTCAAGCATATACACAATCAAATGGTCCTAATTAATTTGGAGTCTTTTAATTTGTTGTAGTTTAAGACTTACCAAATGTTGCAGAGTTGAAAGTTGTCCACCCATCAACGACGCTTCGGTTGCCGGTGAGAATGGTCTGGTTGATGCCGTCCCCGACCATCATCAAATACCTCTTATTTTTAGCAATGGAGACGTACTCTTCATAAACCCCGGCGGTGACATAGATCAAGAAGTAGCCGTCAGTTGAGGCAGAGTTGTTTGGGGCTGCAGCAATGGCGTCATTGATGGTGGAGAAGTTTCCGGTTCCATTCTGGCTCACCGTCACGACTTCACTCACCAAAACCCCATCATCCTCCGTCTCCGTTTGAAGCATCTTTCTCTTGGTGATGCCCTCGTAAACGGCACGTGTTCGGCTCGACATTTTGAGCGGCAGGCGTCCGTTTTTGAAGCCACTCTGCTTCCTGGTGGGCTTCCACGTTTTGCTCATCTTCTTCTTGGGCACCCAACCCTTGGTGAAAAGGGCAAGGGAGACGCTGTAGAACTTGGTGTCGTTGGGTGCAGAGAGGCCAGTTTTCAAACTCCAAGCAGAAGCGGTGGATTGAATGCCGTCCAAACAGGTTTGCTGGTTCGTGAGAATGGCACTAAGAGAAGTTTGGACGTCGTCTGCTTTGAGATTAGAGAGAGTGTTGTTAGTTTTATTGACCATTTCAAAACTGTTTAGCAAAAAGTCCATGTTGAGCCCGGCAAGCAACCTGCAGTCTTCGAGAGCTCGGACTGCGATCAAGGACAAACTGGACCGGCGTTTAAGATATTTGTCGACTAAGTTTAAGAATTTACGGGACTGAGATAACGATTTCCGGACCGAGAACCGGCCGTAGTAGTAAACATTTCCAGCAGTTTGGTTGTGAGGAAGCACAGATTTACAAAAAGAAGGGTCAGGGGTGGACTTGCAAATGGTGCCTGCAGAGACTGGGGTTGAAGAGTTATCTGCAGCCAAAGATAGAGAGGCAAATAAAGGAACAAGGATGAAAAATGAAGCTACGATGAGCTTAGAATAAGCCATTGGATTTGAAATGGAATTGGAAAATCAATGTATGCTATTAGTGGAATGGAATAGCTACGTTATGGGTCGGGTTCAAATATATAAAGGGGGTCGAGACGAGAGGGAGCTGAATATATTATTGGCTTATTACTTAATAATATGGTCGTTGGAGTAAATTAACAAAATTTGGTGGGTACTTGTATTTATTTATGAGGTCAACTCAATTGGGAGACTTTGTACAATGCGCGTTTTGATCTTGGACTTGATGTTATTGGGTTGGGAGAATAGTATGAAACAAGCTGTTGTGCAAATTTTGATTTCCGGGTTCTCTGTGTTATTGTTTACATTTCTTGGTGAAACTTACTTTCTTAATGAAGATGAGCAAAACTTCATGAAACATATTTCATACTCTTTTCTTCTTATTTCAGATGATGAGTTTTCCTCGTTCATCATCACGCTGTGAAATGGGAAAAGGGGCTACTGAGTTTAGAGGAAAATTAAAGAAATAGAAAAGCAATTAAGAAGATAGTGCAACAAATCCTTTTCTTAATTCCCTTCCTTTGAGTTTGAATTGACAGTGGCTGATTTGGTAATCAATTGGTTTAACACTTGGATACAATGGTGCCATTTGTCAACGGTGGGGTAGGTGCCAGCCTGATTGGTGACATCGAAAGGTAATCAATCTCTCCAGATTTATATGTAAAAATAACTTTCTTCCAGATTTTGTCTCTTTAAGAATTTTCAATTCTATATTCTTCTGGTAGTGGGTGTAGTTTTAAATTCGATGGGGAAATTATTGTCAACTAAACCCACAAGATATCATCATCCTGCCGCGCTTAACATTGCAATATATGGATTAACGTAATTAAATTATGAAATAAAAAAGTTTAATTAGTATGCATGTCGCAGTGTAGATATTTTATTCTTGACGAATTATAATAGACTAATCAATACAAGGAGAAAAGAAGAAAAGTTTATTGGAATTCCATTGGTGACGGTGGATTTTGACTAGATTTTTCTATGGTACGTTATATTGACAAATGACGACGGTGTGTTAGGAAGTATGCATGTATTCAAGGGCATCAAAGGCAATGTATGATTTGGTTTAAACAATCATGGAAGGACAGACGTTTCTCACTTACTTCCTAAAATCCTTGTTGGCCAAAAACAAAACCACTCAATGAATCAAAGGGTAAATGATGCAGCGGGGGAACGCAACAAGGCAATCAAACGATTAGTAAATATTTGATTGTCTTTGCGTGTGCGACGTACCAACTCTTCTTCTATCACCTCCTCAGTCATCTGTTCTACATAAATAAACATTTAATTTTCTAATTAATATTAAGCATGTAGCATTGTAATTAAGGGAATTAAGATCTAATAAGTTTTTTACACAATTTGGACATGTTACATTGTTCAATGGACCATTCAAAGAAGCATCCAATCCTTTGGACAAAAAAAAACAAGCATCCAAACCCAAGCATACAAAGTCGCGGAGGTCATTATTCATGTTTAATTTCCTTGGGTCTTTGGGTCGTCTCTTCACTACAATGACTTGCTGAGCTAACGAACAAGTCATATAATTTAAGTTTGACTGGAAACATATGCATGCATTCTGTAACCGCGTGGATCCTGTTTGGGTCTCGTAGACTGACATATATATATATATATATATATATATATATATATATAAAGGGGAGGGTGGACGCAGACAGAGCATAGTTTTGCCCTACCTTACAAGTTGCAAAGTTGGGTTTGTATATATATATGATATATATGAGTGAGTAATGAAGTCAAAAGAGTCAAACTTACATTCCCAGTTAAAACCTTCCCTTTCAATGCGGAAACATGTCATGTGGATGTGGTAGCTACTGGCTAAGCTAAGCATGCTGCAAATGGAATGAAGCTTCCTGCTTCCTCAATCTAAAACCCTAACTTTTAATGTTTAATTCCACTTGCTTGCTAATTAAAATTAAACTCATCATAATAGTAATCATGGTTTCCAGAGGCTAAGATCTTAGACCAAGAATATTTTCCATACATACTCATACTCGGATCATTTTTAAAAACTGTACTGTAATGAAGCTACAGTCATTATAAAATGCTGAGGAGATATATATAGTCGTTACTAACTTACTAGAAGTAGATTAAATTAACGGGCATAATTAAGAATAAAATTAAAAGTCAAACTCAGGGCCCAGCAAGCATGACTTGAAGTTTGAATTGAAACGTATACATTCAAACTAGGCCAACACATCCACGTATTATCATTTGGTATTGCGGCTTTGAATTCGAGCCCTTAAAATGTTGGCTACATTTATTATATATGGGCAGCGTGCACGTTTTTGCAAGCTCTATCTAACTCATAAATTTCTCCACGAGTTGTTAGATTAGGAATTTGCTCATGCCAGAAAATTAATGCCGACAGCTGAACTAGTATAGCCGCGTGGCTATACTCGGTTTTTTAAAAATAGTATAGCCGCGCGGCTTTAGTCGGCTATACTCTGGTATTTCTAATTTTTTAAAAAGAAATAGTATAGCGGAATCAAATACGTACCTCTATACCAAATTAATATATCTATATTTATAAAGCAAAAGACAGAGAATGGTGAAACATTCAAAATACCAGAAAATGCCCTTGGTTAATGCAAACATTAAGAATTGAAATTATAATTAAATGAGAATAATATGGTACATTCACACTTTTTCATATTAAAAGAATTAAAATTAAAAGAAAATTCAGATAATGGATCCTATTTTTATGGAACACAACTACCAATTATCTTTTTTAATTCTAAAATAAATTTAAACTTTTTAAAAAAAAGCCTCTTGCAAGCGCGGAAGCGCCTGCGGGGAGGCTAGTATCTATAAAGTATAAACTAATGCAACTAGGAGGGTCATTTATTCTCTTTTTAAAATTTATTAAATAGTATAGCCGCGCGGCTATACCATTACATATAATGTATTTAAATAGTATAGCCGCACTAATGTACTACGGTTTTTTTTTCAAAAAAACGTATAACCGCGCGGCTATACCATTTTTGAAACGCGAAAAAAAAAAAGTATAGCCGTGCGGCTATAATCGGGGTTTCCAAATTTTTTTAAAACGAAATAGTATAGCCGGCGGCGATACTTTGTTTTTTGAAAATTATTTAAAGAAATAGTATAGCCGCACGGCTATACCCAGTTTTTTTAATTTGTTTTCCAAATAGTATAGCCGCCCGGCTATACCAATTTTTTAAATTTGTTTTCCAAATAATATAGCCGCCCGGCTGTACGCTTCCAGGCTCTTTTTTAAATTTTTAAAAAGAAATAGTATAGCCCCTCGGCGACACTCGGGAAATTAACGATTTTTGATTGGAACACTCAAATCAAAACACTGACATTTTAAAGAATTACTCTTATATATATGATCAGAGAACTAAACTAAGAGATCAAAATTTGTTACTCTCTCTCTGTAAAGTGGTTTTTTTTGCTTTCTTTTTCTGATAGAACAAGCGGTATAAGGAATTAGTTAATTGATAAGGATTTAATTAATTAATGAATAAAATTCTACGTACTCTGAGCAAAAAACCAAACCTATTAAGAACAATTAATACATAATAATCTTATATATTTCTTGTGATGGAGTTCAGATTGCAAGGATGAGTGATTATATTACCGTTACATTACATGTGTTTGGCTTATGGATTTGGAGAGATAGTATAGAATAATATTAATTTCGAAATTAATAAACAAGCACGCACGTATATGCATGTTGAAAATAAAGCCACTTAATTTGTACTAGCAACTTAGCGTGGTGTTAATTTGTCAGGCTTGTCACATGCCTAGTGTTTTTTTTGGGAATAAACTTATATAATCGTTTGATATGGACTTTGAATTCGTTACCAAAAAAACAAGCCTAAAATGCATGGACTCCAAATTTTTGGATTAACGATACACGCACAACTTGTGACATATATAATTCTGCATATTTTTCCTAAGTGACGCATGCCATAATTTGTTGTTGGACAAGCTATCAAATTATCAATACGTTTGGGCGCAGAGATTTTGGGAAAACCCTCGCTCTCTCTCTAACACTGTACCCACGAACCTTTGAGAAAACCCTCTCTCTCTCTCTCTCTCTCTCTCTCTCTCTCAACTCTCTCTCACGTTTATGAAGCACCATCTCTCTCTCGCGACGTCCAGAACCAGAACACCGAATTTTTTGAGATCTACAAAAGAGAGGGTTAGGGGCTTGCAATTCAAGTAGTTAGGAGCATTTACTCATGCATCTAAGGTCTTAGGTTCGATTTCACCCATTCACCAATATTGCTTATATCCATAAAATAGTAAAAACTACGAAGGAGTATAATCGAACTCGAATGCAAAGAGGTGAACACATTGTCTATCCATATGATCTAACCCACATCTACAAAAGATCATGTTCAATTGGTGTAACTAAAACTAAAAAGAGTAATGAAAGTAAAAGTAATTCGTGTTCTTCAATTTTAGGGTTAAGCCATACCTTGGCTTGAATACATGTTAAATCTTTGAAACAAATTATAAAAAATAAATAAAAAACCTTAAATATCACAATAAAGTACATATCCAATTAGAATATTTTTGTAATACCATAATTAATTAGTATAAGCCGCCAGAAAATGGCACTCCTGTTTGAGGCAGCCAGTCATCCCCCAGCAAGAAATTGGACACTGTAAAATTTGAGGCATCGCTAGCCTTGATCACATGGTAACCATCCCATGAAACTCTGCCTGTAGTCTGTGATCCAGGTCCAGTGTTGTCATACTCCTCATAATCCAATGTTTTCAGAGCGAAATTTCCATCCCATTCATGCCAACCTTCCTCATCTATCAAACTATCCACGAAGGATTGCATGTAAACTGTCCTAGAATACGCCTTCCATGGCCTTCCCAGATAGGTCTTGGTGCTGCCGTCGCTCGAAGCCAAATCATCGGCAGCTCTTATGGTACAGTTATGAATCGAAATCCCCGTGTTTTGATTCGGGTCGGTTCGGCCTTGAGCTGTGATTGCATTGAATTGCTTTCTCATTGGCAGCCTGGGATACATGTTACAGTTTTGGAAAACAACTGCAGCATTTCCAAATATGAAGTCCACAGTCCCGTAGATGTCACATTCTCTGTAGAATTGCCTCTGATTATGTGTGTATAAGGTGTCTTGGTACCCTTCAAAGCTGCACCTGTAGAATGTGGAGAGATCAGCCCCGTTTCGAACTGCGACGGCTTGGCCATTCTCTGCCCCGGCAGTGTTGCGAAAGGTCATGTTCACAGCCACAAACCCTTGTCCAACTACAGCTGCAACATTAATTAATTCACGTACAAGTCATAATTATATCAAACGTTTGATGAAATAAAATCGGTATATATACGGTGCCCTGTAATGTAAGCTTTATTTTTGAACCATGTTTAACTAATCAATTTCGCATTACTTCTTCTTACCAAATGTTGCTGATCTGAAAGTTGTCCAGTTGCCACCTTTAACACTTCGGTTGCCTGTGACGACAGTCTGATTGATGCCATCTCCAATCATCATGAGGTACTTCTTTTTCTTGTCAATGGTCACATACTCTTCATAAACTCCTGCCTTGATGTAAATCAAGAAGTAACCTTTAGAAGGAGCTGAGTTGTCAGGAGCAGCCTCAACCGCGTCGTTTATGGTGGTGAAGTTTCCACTTCCATCCTGACTCACAGTCACCTTGTCCCTCACCAAAACGTCATTAGTATCGATGATCTGCTGATCAGTTTCATCAAGCAGTTTTCTCCCCTTCTTATTAGTCTTAGGCACCCAGGCCTTGGTGAACAGAGCAAGAGACACACTGTACAGGCTTGTGTCGTTTGAGAGTGGAACCGAAAGACCGCGTTTTACACTCCAAGAGGAAGCAGTGGCTTGTATACCATCCAAACAGGTTTGCTGGTTGGTTAAGATAGCACTGAGCAAGGTTTGGACGTCGTCGGTTTTCAAGCTAGAAAGTGTTTGATATTTGGTGGTGTTGAGGGTTTCCAGGGAGCTTGCTAGAAAATCTATGTTAAGACCTGCAAGGAACTGGCAATCCTGGAGTGCAAGGACTGCGGTTTTGGAGAGGGTAGAGTGGAGTTTGAGATACTTGTCCACCAAGTTTAGGAATTTACGAGACTGTGATAAGGACTTTTGGGCAGCATAGCGCCAAAATTCATACACATTTGAGGTCTGGTTAGGGAGGACATAGTTGCAAAATGAAGGGTCTGGGGTGAATTTGCAAATGGCTTCCTTGGAGACCGGAGGTGCATCTGCAGCTAAAGATGGAGAGGCAAAACATATTGAAAAAACAAGAACGAAAATGGAAACTTTGAACACAGAGAATGCTTGCAAATTCTCCATTGGCTTGAATGGGGTGATATTTGAGATATAGGTTAAGCTTTGCTTTCGTAAGCTTGAAAAGGCTTGTATTTGCATATAGACAGAAGAGTTGCACGGATTAATTAGGCAATGTGGTGCTGTATTTATATAGGCTAAGCTTCAATGGAATTAGTTTCATGTCCAATTGCTGGAAGCCAAACGCGGTCAAAAATCTTGAAAAAGAGTTTCCTCCTATGTTTCCTAACATTAGGCAAATCCCACCGTGAACCTATTTTTAATTCAACATTTTTATCAGTCATATATACGCTCTTGATTAAAATTTATGTTTATAGTACTTCTTGTTCAAGTATAATAATTAGTAACCATCTTGTTGAAGCAGCTACCTTATTATGATTCGTATACTTGAAACCAAATTAATTAGCAATCTTGCCACCAGCCGTGAAGGGCGTGCTACAACAAAGATGGTATCATTACCAACTCGCAATTAGTCTAGTGGCAACTCTCTTCTCAATGAGAAATTATAGAATATTACAATAGTATGGTCATGTGGTACATTTTGTACATGTGTTCTAATATGGGTGAACGACATAGTTTATTTTCCCTTCTTTTAGGGAATAGTATCAATAAATATTCACTTATATTATAACACGTATATAAGATGTATCATGTGGCCGTACTACCTTATAGTCCTGTAATCACTCCAATATTGAAGGAAGTTTTAAAATTCGAATGATTCAACTCGCATTGATTAAAAGAATATGTGCTACGTACCATTATCATTACCATATATATGAGAGGATGTCTTTATTTTTGAGTCCTCATCTTTCTTTTTTGTCAAAAGTGTAATACGTGCACTAATTAATATTCCTTGGAAGTCAAATTAAGCAGAAAGTTGAATTTATTGGCAACCGAATGTTTGAAATTCTAAGTTGTTTTATTTGGTATGAGGGCATTACACTAGAGTTAGTTTACTTTAATGAGAAGTGAAATTACAGTGGTAATTTAATTTAAAACAAGTTCCAATAGCTTTCAGTCAATGCAAAGAAGAGACGAAAAAAATAGTTTGTAACAGAGAGGAGGTCGGAGGAAGTGCTTGTAGAGTTGCTTGAAGAAAAACTATCCACTATTAACGTCAACTATGGAGCTGTTTGAATTCAAAGTTAAATATATAATGTAACAAGTTAGGCCAGCAAAATACCAATATTCAAGTTATTGATTGGTAGCGGGGCTTTAGACGCCGGTCAATGATAGACGACCCGGCCGACTGAAATAGTTAACTTCATGCTTCGCAATCCCATTAGCTTCTTCTTTTCTTCATCACCAAATAAAATGTAGCAAGCCAGCTACCTAAGCTAAGCTAAGCTAAGCAGCTCTTTACATACATATTAAGAGGATATCTTTGTTTCATTCCTCTACTCTGCCCTATAGATAAAGAAAAAAGGGCAATGAAACGGGAATAAGGATGTATTTCTCGTATCAGAAGCGGACAGAAGGACACAGAAAAATATAATCGCCTAGAAAACAATCTTCACAGCCTTGATAGGAACATCTTTAGCCATGTGACATATGTGAGGTAGTAAATTGACGACTCAAAAACAGAGTAGAAGAAACAGAGAGCATCAGCTTAATATAGAAGAAGCAAAGACAAGATTGTGGTCCGTATCTTCGCGTCAAGGACGAAACTTGCACTGCACATATCGTCCTCCAAAACAAATCATGAAGGAATATGACCATTATATTTCAACACTAGTCCTTTTATTTCTTTTGATGCTCATCATCACCAATGTCATCTCTATCTACAGACTCACTCACTCACTCCTAATAATACACTGATAACAACTTTTAAGCTATCGTAATGAGAGCATTATCTAAATTAAACTCCACAAATTTGTTTGGTGAATGATAATGCCTTATAACTGTCATCAGCCACATGCCCCCATTCATTCACCTATATATGATTCATGATTATGATATATGCCCTCCTCCCCACCTCTCTCTGTCTTTGTCTCACACAAACGTAAGTTTTCCTACGGGTTTACACACCACAACAACCATGTATAATCTAAGAAGGAGAACAAAACTCTTGCTCTCTTTGCTCCCTACTTCAGCTCTCCTCCTAATCCTTCTCTTTTCAAATACCCATTTGAAAAATTCAAACTCAAACATCCCCAAAACACATGTCCACAACCACATTCAATTAGCAGACCACTCGGCATGCCAAGACACACTCTACAAAGACCTCTGCGTCTCCACCCTCTCCACCTTCCCAGATCTCACCACCAAATCAGTCCCACAGATCATATCCTACACCGTCTCCCACACCGTCTCGGAGGTCCAAGCCTCCTCCTCCAACTGCACCGGCATTATCAAAAAACAGTTCAAGAAGCTCGACGCCCATCAGCAAATAGCTCTCGACGACTGCCTCGAGCTCTTCGACGACACCATTGCCGAGCTCCAAGAAGTCATCTCTGACCTCTCCATCAAGAAGCTCAGCTCCAACCGCTACTACGACTTAAAGACCTTGCTCAGCGGGGCAATGACCAACCAGTACACGTGTCTTGATGGGTTTAACGACACTGGAATTGTGAGGCACGAAATTGAAAGCAGATTGCAGACCATCTCTCAGCACGTGAGCAATGCCCTGGTCATGCTCAAGAAGATTCCTGGAGCTCTTAAGTACGAGAACTCTAAGTTGTCGACGTCGTCGGAGATGTTCCCTGAGTTTGGACCCATGAAAAATGGGTTTCCTGCTTGGTTTTCATCGAAAGATCGAAAGCTCTTGCAGTCCGGGGTGAATGGGACAAAATACGATTTGGTGGTGGCCAAGGACGGCACTGGAAACTTCACTACCATCAGCGAGGCTGTGGCTGTGGCTCCAAATTCAAGTGCAACCAGGTAATTTTCTAAATAATAATTCAATTTATAACAGTTAATTATATAGTAATGTTTTTTAAGAAATGTTGGATATTCATTCATATATATAAATATAGGTTTGTGATATACATAAAAAGCGGGGCATATTTTGAGAATGTGGAGGTTGTGAGGAAGAAGACGAACTTGATGTTCTTGGGTGATGGGATCGGAAAGACGGTTGTGAAAGCCAGTAGGAATGTGGTGGATGGCTGGACTACTTTCCGATCAGCCACAGTCGGTGAGTTTTGCTTTTCTCATCTCAACAACTTCAATTTAATTAGGGAATTCATTATTGCTTATGTTTTTCTTTTTCCCCATTACACCTCATCATTTTGAATTGTTAACTTGGTGGAGAAAAACTTATATATCACGGGGATAACATTATTTTGATATTCTAACCAATCACGTTCCGCTACGTTAATTTTTTCACATGACGAAATGTGATTTAACAGAAATAACAAAAGAATAGTATCCTCGTGACATGCAAATTCTTCGCACTAGTGAGCAGTGGTGATTAATTAATGGAAAAGATATGGCCAAGATTTGAAGCTTAACGGGTCAAAACTCAAAACCACTCAAATTTACTAAAAAAAGTTGATTTCTTTTTTGAATTGTTTTGGGGTGCAACATTTTTCAATTTTGAAAAAGTTCTCGTGAGTGAGAGTGCATGTGATGTTGGCATGTTGAATAGAATAGCAGGTGCCTTAAGCTGTAGGACTCGTGTTCTTACTTGTAGGACCATACATGTCACGCAACTACATAGAGCCAAAAAAAGTCTGTAAATTGAATAAACAAGAATTAGTCAACTGGGGATTAGGGAGCGATTCTTAGTACTTTAAATTACTGGGGAATAAACAAACATGTACTGAAAAAGTTTATTGATTATAGTCATAGAGCTTAGCCTAGGGGGAGGCAAATCATTGAGATTGAAATTTTAAGCTACGAGTAGTTTATTATCCGAATTTGGAGCTCCATGTTAGCTAAGCTAACTGACTTTGTCAAAGGGATGCTCATTGCTCATGCTCCCCACAGGAAAGGGACAGAAAGTCGATGGGTCCCTAAAGTATTTTATCCATGAAGCGTTTCCCTCTCTCTCACGGCCGGCCTATGAATCTATGATGATGATCATCAGATTTTGTTAAGCATCGGTGGGTCAGGGGGAGGACCCCATCTGGCCACTGTCGTACATGCCCGTGTCTTGTGGATGATAGAAAGAAAGAAACGCGTACAAACATAAATTTGTCGGACAAAAGATATTCATCCTTTTTCTACTTTCTGAAATCAATCATCTTATTACAACTAAGAAAAACTACGCCTCAGATTCTAAATATAATTGGAGCTTCACATGAAAAACTTCATATGTTGGTCCCATTTCCTTTTCTTCTTTCTTTTTTATTTATTTAAAATTTATAAAAAAAAGTCTGACAGGGTTGGCTTACTTAAAGATCTACTGAGCTGGGTATGTAAAAAATCAGACTGGGCTTGAAGCCTTGACCAATGAAACTCTAATGGGTTTGGTATTTTTGTGGTTTCAGCTATTGTGGGAGACGGGTTCATAGCCCAAGGCATTACGTTTGAAAACTCAGCAGGCCCAAGCAAACACCAAGCGGTAGCCTTAAGGAGCGGCTCTGATTTCTCTGCATTCTACAAGTGCAGCTTCGTGGGCTACCAAGACACCCTCTACGTTCATTCCCTCCGCCAATTCTACCGCGAATGCGACATCTACGGCACCGTCGATTTCATCTTCGGCAACGCCGCCGTCGTCCTCCAGAACTGCAACCTCTACGCGCGCAAACCAAACGACAACCAGAAGAACATGTTCACGGCCCAAGGCCGTGAGGACCCCAACCAGAACACTGGCATTTCCATCTTGAACTCCAAAGTCGCAGCCGCTTCTGATCTGGTCCCGGTCAAGTCAAAGTTCAAAACGTATCTCGGCCGTCCGTGGAAAGAGTATTCTAGGACGGTTTACATGTTATCATACATTGATGATTTGGTGGAGCCCGCTGGTTGGCTGGAGTGGAATGGCACGTTTGCATTGAGTACGTTGTATTATGGGGAGTATTTGAACCGAGGACCCGGTTCGAATACAAGTGCGAGGGTGACGTGGCCGGGTTACCGGGTCATCAACAGCTCAGCTGAGGCGAGTCAGTTCACGGTTGGGGCGTTTATACAAGGAAATGAGTGGCTCAATGCTACCAATATTCCTTACTATACTGGTTTGACTGCTTGAGCAGAAATATTACGCACGCTGCTGGCAGGCCCATCTTTAAATTAATTAATGTAACATAATATTATTATGTTGCGTTATATTATATATTATATATTATATGTGTGCCTCTTAATTGTCTCCTCATATATATCAAATGGTTAGCGTAAAATTCATTTCCTTGCACCAAAGTTCGAGTCGCTCTCCTCATATATTAAACTAATTTACACTATCGAATAAGAGTTTATGTCTTAAAAGTAGCATTATTGGCATGCATTAGTCCGTCTCCATAAAGAATGATGCCAATTTCTGCAACAAAACCGTAAATGGCGGGATGTCAACTGGAAATAATGAAAGCTCAGCTGAAAAAATAATTGACCTGCCATGACAAGATTTCGAGAAGAAAATAAAGGTACCGTGTCAATTGTCATGCCATGAGCTTGGGACGGTGGGACCCCACCAGAGGAGTCTCTTTTCCTTTTCTCCTTCAATAACAAAGTACGTTCATTATCCAAAATGTGATGAATGCAGAGCAGAGGTAGAAGATAGTTGAAAGGCATGACATTTATTTTAAGGATTAGAAATTAAGCCATGTTTGGTTCATGGGAAAAGAGACTTGGGTATGGGAAATCAATTATTTTCCCATATTTGGTAAGTGGTAAGTCTAGGCAAGAGAAATCGTTGCCTTGCACATGGGAAAAGTATGAGGGAAAGTGAAGCCCTCCTCCCCCTTAGGTTTTGTTTTCCTCTTCATAGGAAAGTTCGGAAATTTTTAATGACCATATTGTCCCCCTTAATAATATAGCATTAAATGCAAATTTTTTTTTTTATAATTTTATATGGGTATAATTGGAAAATTAAACAAACTTTGTTTACATTTCTATACAAACCAAACATGTGAAAGGAAATAAAATGGTATTTCTTGATTATTTTCCTAGGATTATCAAACATATGAAATAAATCTCAATTTCCCATCCCTTGAGATATGACATGGGAAGTGATTTCCCATCAAATCCTTTCCGTGAACCAAACGAAATCTAAGAGGAGAGCGCATATTGCACATTGAAATGGACAAGTCCAGTCGACTCGACCCCCATCCATTGAATTTTGAAGTCGAGCTAATTTATTTAGTTGATTGCCTTCTAAAAAGGAAAGCATGAAAGAAAATGAATATGGTGTCACGGTGTCAGCTTTTTAGGTCATGTTGAATTGATTCGTTACTGTCTGTATATAACTTGTCTTGTTTTACAGAGAGGCAGAGCAAGAAGATGAACATGAATGCATGCTTTAGCCATGTGGGAGGGTTCCACCGTACCAGAGGAGCACATGATCATGATCCGAATAAGCCATTTTCACAAACATGCTCTCTCTCTAAAGTCTCTCTCTACACTGGACTGGATTCATCTGCAGTCTACAGGGGTCAAATCTGGGCAATCGGTTTCTCACCAGAAGCTAGCTCCATAATTGAATGCATCATATCATCCATTTTCATTATTATTAATTCCCCTTCTATCCAAAACTCTTTTTTTATTTTTTATATTTTTATAAATACAAGTGATATTGGGGAAAAGAAAATCGAACCTAGAACTGTTCCAGTGTAAATGCTCTTATCCAAAACTCTTCAATCTTCATTGTGTGGTCCATTTCCTCTTTTTCTTCTGGGTGATACCTTTTGTTGTCTGGCCCCTTGTACGTGTAACAAAACTTACTCAAGAATGCGTATGGTGGGTAACATGCTTTGGCTTTTGGGGTCCTCTTGTAATTATACAAAAAAATTTAAGGCTCAAAATACCCCACCATGTAATATGATGCTGTATCGCTTATGCAAACACAAAACAGACCGATCATTAGAAAATAAAAAAAACAAGTAATCTTCTCAACATGGCACTGGTGATCATAGGAAGAAAGAAAACTTTTTCACAGCACATGCTTCGAAGTAAGTAGGGATTCATCATGATATTATAATCTTTTGCTCATCCTCGTCCTGACTAGAGATGAGGCTGTTTAGAGAGCTTCTTCTAACTTGGTCCGAGTTATCAAATGCTGCTGTTAATTTTGTGCAAAATCCATAAGGTCAGGTCGGTAGTGGCTTAGAACCAGAAGTTGAGGTGTTTTTTTGGCTCCTTATTCATATTTCTTGATTCATGAGCTCCATCCATCACAAGCATTGGTACTTATGAATGGGTCTTTATTGACCATTTTGTGATGGGTGAATTCAAATCTCACAACTCAAACATCTGCACCGGAAGCAAAACCCACGTTTAGGCTCACTACTTTTCTCCGACAGCATATTATTTCAGTTCAAATGTCGAATTCGAGCCCATCTTTATACGTGTTCATCACCTTTCTCTGACACTAGTTTTTGACTCTGTGTCATAGTGTATGGGCAACAGTTCCACTAAGCTCAGTTCCAAAGCTATTGGAGCTTACTCCAGTTCAGTTGTAACCATAACAATCAAACAAGGGTTCAAAAACCAACTTATTATTTTATCAAATTTTTTCTACAGATTAAAAGCCCGTGACCAGTAATCTCCAAGGCATTAAATTTGCCTTTTGTTATTATTATTTTAAACTATCTGTAATTTCCAGATAAATAAGTGAAACACCAAAAATATTATTTGAGCTTTCTTTTGCAAATGAGAGTAGGGACCCCCCCCATGGGATGGGACCAGTATTGTTAATGGGGGCAGACACATGCCAGAATATCAAAAGGGACATGCACATTACCTTACACGGTGAGTGAACCAAAACAGTGACAAATATGCCTCATTTGCAAAAGGATAATTTAAATCTTAATTAACAAAAGCCAAAGCCATTATTGGAGGATGTGGAGTTAATTATGATTATGACCTAGCACGTTAAAGAGAGACCCAGCTAGCTAGCAGTTTATAAATACAAAGGGAGGGAGGTGTCTGCTTCTTCCACTGCGGCTTCCAGTTCCACAGGTTGGCAGTTGGTTTGTTGGTTGGGTATTGTATTATTACCTTCTTACTTGGGGCAGCCAAAATGGCTCTGTTTGGTTTCTCTCTCCCACTTGAATTTCTCCTCCTCTCTTGCTTTACCACTCTGCTGCTCTGCAATGCCAATGCCTTTCCTGGGCACTACCACAACCCAATCCAACGCCATCGCCATCCTCGCTTTGCCAGTCACAACTACAGGGATGCTCTCACTAAGTCCATCCTCTTCTTTGAAGGCCAGAGGTCAGGGAAGCTCCCTTCTAACCAGAGGATTTCCTGGAGGAGAGACTCTGGTCTTTCAGATGGCTCAGCCCTGCATGTATGCAAAAACCCACCTTTTTCTTTCTGTCTTTCTTTGTTTTGGTTTTCTTTCTCAACTGGGATTTTCCTCATTTCTATTCTATGTGGTGCTCTCAAATGCAGGTTGATTTGGTTGGAGGGTACTATGATGCAGGGGACAATGTGAAGTTTGGGTTTCCCATGGCTTTTACCACCACCATGCTTTCATGGAGTGTTATTGAGTTTGGTGGGTTGATGAAGGGTGAGTTGCAGAATGCCAAGGAAGCCATTCGTTGGGCTACTGATTACCTCCTCAAAGCAACTGCCCACCCAGGCACCATCTATGTTCAGGTTTTTGCTCTGCATTCTTCATGTTTCTTGTGTCTATTCTTTCTTTTAGAGAACAGGCATTTTGTTCCCTGTTGTTTTTTTTTTTGTTCTATCAGAAATTAACAAAATTTATAGGGGGATAAGAACATATACGCTAAGGTTGATTCTGGGTGTTACTTGGTAGGTTGGTGATGCTAACAAGGACCATGCTTGTTGGGAGAGACCAGAAGACATGGATACCCCAAGAAGTGTTTTCAAGATTGACCAAAACACCCCTGGTTCTGAAGTAGCAGCTGAAACGGCTGCTGCTCTTGCAGCTGCTTCATTGGTCTTCAGAAGAAGTGACCCTACTTACTCCAAACTTTTGGCCAGGAGGGCTATTAGCGTAAGTAAATATGTGAAGCTAAACCAAACTTGAAACTTTAACGCCAAAAGAAATAAGAAACAGGGTGGGTCTTTCTCTACTGTTCTTCCAAAGTTCCCCAAAAACTGAGATCATGTTTGCTTCTGGGTCCAGGTGTTTGAGTTTGCTGATAAGCACAGAGGAGCCTACAGCACTCGATTGAAGAAATATGTGTGCCCCTTCTATTGTGATTACTCTGGTTATCAGGTAAACATTTCAGTTAATTTTCCAATACCCCAATTACATTGTTCTTTCTACTTTCTAGAGGGTGGCTAAACCTAAAGGTATCATCTTTTTTGTTTCCTGATAATGCTAGGATGAGCTGTTGTGGGCTGCTGCTTGGCTGCAAAAGGCCACCAAAAATCCAGCCTATCTCAACTACATTCAAGCTAATGGCCAGATACTTGGGGCCGCCGAGTTTGATAACACATTTGGATGGGATAATAAGCATGTTGGAGCAAGAATTCTTCTTTCCAAGGTCCCATTTCTATAATAAAAAACTTGTTTTTGCAGCTGGCTTTATCTTTTATGTTCCTCAGTCTTTTGATCTATAATGCGCCCTTTGATTTTACAGGCATTCCTCATCCAGAAGGTCAGATCCCTCCATGACTACAAAGGTCATGCAGATAGTTTTATCTGTTCAATCATACCAGGAGCCTCTTACTCTTCAGCCCAATACACCCCAGGTATTGTTTTCTCTCTCTCTCTCTCTCTCTTAAAAGACTAGAGAGTGGTCCTGTTTGTAACGGCTAGTATTGGTCTTGGTTTTTGTTGCAGGTGGTCTTCTTTTCAAAATGAATGATAGCAACATGCAATATGTGACCTCCACCTCATTTCTGCTCTTGAGCTACGCCAAATACTTAACCACTGCCCGCCAGGTGGTCAATTGTGGTGGAACCGCCATCACCCCTAAGAGGCTCCGAGCTATTGCCAAAAGACAGGTCAGTGTCCCACAAACACATTTCAAGCAAGTATCTGTGTCTTAATTAATCTCTTTTTAATTATGTTATGAATGTTTTATCAGGTGGATTACCTACTAGGAGACAATCCCTTGAAGATGTCCTACATGGTGGGTTATGGCCCAAGGTACCCACAAAGGATTCACCACAGGGGGTCATCCCTGCCGTCCATTGCCGCACACCCAGCCAAGATCCAATGCTCTTCCGGGTTCAGTGTGATGAGGTCCCAGTCCCCCAACCCCAACATCCTGGTGGGTGCAGTGATTGGTGGGCCCGACCAGCATGACAGTTTCCCAGATCAACGGTCAGATTATGAGCAGTCAGAGCCAGCCACATACATTAACGCACCCCTTGTAGGGACACTAGCTTATCTTGCTCACTCATTTGGGCAGATGTAGCTAAAGACCCAAGCTAGCTTTCTTCTTGAGAGATTCTCCAACTTGTTAGGTGTTTTGGGTTTGTTTTAAATTCTAGTAAAGTAAGCTCTTCTTTTTAGTTATGGTTGCAAAGTGCACGCGGTGATAGGGTCGAGATTAAGAGCTCTCCCAAACTGCGAAGCACAACACAATGGTCAAGGTCTAGATCATGTAGTAGGTCTTGGTTCATATAAAAATATTGTTGTTTCCTCTGGTGCAAGAGAAAGTATCGTGCCAGTAACGGTGTTTATTTGTAAAAGTTTTATGGGCTCTAAGATTGGACATCCTTTTTGAGTTTTCAACTTTACTCTAATTTTGTAGCTTACGTTTGTCCTCTAGTGTTTAACTAGCAATAACTTAGTGTTGTTTGGTATTAAAATATGGAAATCGTCGGACGTTCTGCCCAAGGACCTAAATAAGCTATCTAACAACAATGGTCCTAGATTAGATTCAAACCACATGACTAGCAACAAGCAAGAAAAACATAATTAAGAACAAGGAGAATGGGTGGCAGTGGATGATGTAACAAGTGATTAAATATTTTAGTTACTGTTGGTTGGTACTTTGGTGGATAACGAGAGAGAGAGAGAGAGAGAGAGAGAGAGAGAGTATTTGACCGTTGAAAATGAGGGTGAAAACACATGGAAGGAAGAAGATTTTGTGTAGCAGCATGCGATATGGTCAAAAAAGCTGGTTATATGCATGCAGGCAGGCTTGTCAGGGATGTCAGGTGTCAGAAGAGAGTGTAAAACGCGAGAAAGTGGCCTAGGTCTAGTCTTTCTGTTTCTGGCAAGGGGAGAGAGAGAGAGAGAGAGAGAGAGAGAGAGAGAGAGAGAGATCACATGGCAATAAACCAAAAGACATTCCCCAACTCAGGTATGGTATGATTGGATTGGACTGGCTTGAATTGGAGCAGAAATAAGGTATGATTGAATTGGAGCAGAGCATAAAATATACTCTTTGATTGAGTTTTTCAACCCACAGGCTCCTTTGGTGTACAGCCCAGTAACCTGTGGGCGCATATAAAAAAAGTGTCCATTTCTGTTCCATCATGTGGTGTCCTGCAAAAACGTTCAAATAATATGATATTGTGTTATCTTGTTAACATATATTGTTGTCCAATTATAAGATTTTCGATTTTTGAACAAATTCGTAACCCATGACAATTTGTTTTGGCAGGCATATCAATCCGTTAACAAGAGCTTTATTTTATTGTAATTTTACAATGCCGCAGAAGAAGAGCTTGGATCCAGTTCAATATTATTACATATACATACACAACACAAAGCGTAACTTTATTTTATCTGTACAACCATTACCTTGTGAATCAGAGTCACTGAGTTATGGCTTCAACAGCTCAGCAATTGAAGCTTTTGATGTCAATCATCACCACGCATCACTCCTCACTTGCTGGAGGAACAGAATTTGCCTGAAACAACAATTCAAGCATAATGAATTTTATGAAGAGAATTCATTTGATCTCAACCAAAGATTGTCATTCACGTAACAATAACAATAATACTAACTACTCACCAAATCCCGGAACTTCAGAATGTAGAACATCTCGAGATATCGTCTGGTCTCACGCCTTTCTAGCTTTGACACATACTTCCAGAAACCATAAACACCAGCCAATGTCATTAGCCTTTCTGAATAAATCTTCCATGTGTACCTGCAATGTTACAAAGGTCCCGCCAGACTTCATATAACACATTGTTTTTAAACAAGTACTAATGCTATCCCACCACACAAGTGTATAAAAGATACTAACCTTTCATAAATTCTTTTAAGGCCTGCATCTGAGAATGTACTCCAATAGCTTGGATCCTCCTTACAACGTTCAAAGAAATCTGCCATAAGTGCACCAGCCTGCTCAGGGTGATAAGGATCAATATGAATTCCTGATTTACCGTGCTCAATAATCTCGGCAGGGCCACCATGGCAAGTGGCAAATGTTGGAAGGCCACAAGTCATGGCCTCCACAACTGTCAGTCCAAAAGCTTCGTACAATGCAGGCTGCGATTACAAACACAAAACAAAGTAAATTAGATTGCCCCAGGAGTTCTCTATGAAACAAATTGACTGACGCCTATATATAATGTACCTGAACAAAAGCACCTCGTGTATCTGCTATGTAACGATATAGCTCACCATTACGTGCTCGATTATTTTGGGCTGAAATCCATCGAAATTGACCATTTAATTTGTACTCCTTTAGAAGACCATGCATCTTCTCAATCTCTTCAATCTCTTCTCTATCTTTTGACTTCTTCACATCAATATAACCAGCAACCACAACGAGGTTTACCAGATCCCTCAGTTTGGGATTCTTAGCATAGCACTCGACCAACCCAGATATGTTTTTCACCCGGTCCAGCCTTGCCATTGAGAACAATAAGGGCTTTGAACGATCATCTAGTGTGCCACTGAGCCAAGAAAGAAGAAATATCACATTATCAAGTGACTGCCACAAAATACTTGTATTGTCACATTTGATATACCATGAAGGAACTCACATGTGCACATCATTCTGGACAGGATCATACAGCAACTCTTCTATGGAACCATGTAGGGATGTAAGTCTCTTTGTCTTTTCAGAGTAAGGGAAATAAATGGCCATATCTGCTCCAGGAGACACGATATTGAACTTTGGATCAAACACATCAATTCCATGAACAACTCGGTACTGGCCCGGAAGAGTGAAAGAGCTGTGGCTCTCATACTGACCAACAGTATTCTTCCTGAAAGAACAGATAAAGAAAACCTTTAAGCAAACAAGGAAATTAACATCACTGAAACAAAGAACGAGGATGTATTTGGAGAAGCAATGACAACTCCAATTGTCAAAACCACCATTGATGATTAAGTAATGAGGTAGGTTGCTTTTTTGTATTAAGAAAACCAAAGCAGTCTAAATCGACATAACTGAGTTGGAAGACTTACGTTCCTGCAATCTCTTGGTATGTGCTGGTGATTATAAAATCTGCATTATTCATGGCTATAAGGTCAGCCGTGAACTGAGATGAGAAATGGTATTTATCCTCGAACTTCTTCCAATATATATCCGAATCTGGATATTTTGTTTTCTCCAATGCATGCGCAATCGTGCACTGTACATATCAAAACTTCAGATAACATTCTTGTTAGATAATAGGATGAAATTTACAGCTGCAAAAATATCGAACCTGTGTAACTCCCATTTTGTAAGCCAACAAAGATGCAACAAGATTCCCATCACTATAATTCCCAATTATAAAATCTGGATATCCCTGTAACTCAGCAGTAAGTTCACTTGCAGCATCCTGATCACATGCAAAACAATGACGACATCAGACATCAAAAACTGAAAAAGCATGAATGAGTGAATAATTCTATATAATTCCGATAAGCAATGAGTGAATAAAGTCATGTGTACTTTCAGAATCAAGGAAGTGACATGAGATAATGCCATCAGTGAGATCAGAAGAAGGGTTACCAAAGCCACGAGTCTACAACAGTGATGCGGATGGACAGAGAAAACTTATCCATTTAAGATGATGAAATCGCAGAAAGCATAACTTTGCAGATTTACTATTGTAAGAGAACTGACAACAGTGGAAATCAGGGATCTCTTAAATGACAAATATAGAAAGTGCCCTTTCTTCAAGGTGTAGATTTACGACGCATTATCACTTCAATCAAAATATAAAGAATAATTCCCATATATACTGTGTCAGATTTAAAGCACTATTTTCAATGATAAGAGTAATTAGGGCTTGACGCATTATCCGAATTTTACCTCAGCAAAGGTCTCCAAATAAGGCCATACATCAAACCTTGAGATCCACTTACGAAGAATTCCTTTCTCTGATCTAAAAGGAACTCTTAAAATATGGGTGTGCTCTGTTCCACTGACTCTTTCCAGCCGCTGGTTGCATGTAGTCCCTTTTGAATCAGGTATTAGCCTGGTCACCTTCAACGACCAGTGAAAGATGCGTGAACTTGTGCGCACAGAAAATCTACCATAAGGATTCCCACAATAAGGATAAAGACACTTACAATAAGGATCCTTGGAGCGATATCTAATCCTTGCCTCTGAATTCTATGCAGCATTTCATTTTCAAGGGCGCGCACTTGGTCCAGTATATAGACAATCTGCATATGCATTACGTAAATTCTCAATTGTTATGTTGCATTGATAGCTAACATCTAAAAGCTCATCATAAAAGATTACACTGTACCCAAAGTATAGGTATGAAGAGGTAATGCAAAGATAAACAAGTATCATGGAGCCTGTTAGTCATTTAAAGGAAAAAACAGACGACAAATAATACCTGCCCGCCAGTGTCAGGTAGGCCTAAAACATTTGCTTGTCCAAAGTATCCATGTGGAGACAAAATGACAACATTAAACACCATTGGTACTCTCCCAAGAAATGTCTCCAATATAGAAGGATCAGGAGCCTGAAGGATATCTAAGAGAAGATGCATCATCTCCAATACATGCACTGCATTATCTCCCCATCCTCGCTCAAAACCCATTCCTTGTAATCTACATACAAGTAACAGGAAATCAAAAGGCATAAGATACCAGGAATTGCAACTATACTGTTCTAAAGTACATATCCATTTCAGTTATTGATTCTATGAGGCAGTTGTAGTCTGGCAGAGAGAACATAGGTATTGATTTGTGTGTGCAAGTGTGTCTGGTATGTAAGCTTACACATATTCAAACTCAGAATAGGGTGTCTCGGGTGGAAGCTTAGAAAGATATTCCTCAGCCTTCCCCAAAACTGACTGAAGCTTGGAAATGCTTTGTATCCGATCATTCAACATCAACGCCTACACAATTTTTTAAAATTAAGTTAACTATCTCAAGAAAGCCCTCATACAAAAACACCAAATAGTTTGAAAACTTTATATCCCAGGAGTTTAATATTTAGAGAAAGTTATAAATCCTTTATCAGGAAGAAGTTCAAAGGACTAACTCATACCATATAGGCAAAAAGATCAAAGTAAATAAAGGTCACAGTAGCATATAGACAATAAAAATAAAAATCATTTTATAAAGTATCCTTGTTCAGCAAACTTACATGCCCTTTACATTTGTGTGCTCGAAGGAAATCAAGTAATGGCTCCAACGAATCTTTGTTACGGAACATAACAGAAGAAAGGTGGCGATTGAGGAATTGAACACCATTGCCAATGGATGAAGACCGGGTTGGACGAGGAAAAGAAGCATTAAACGGCTCAAAGTCGAGCTCAAGTACAAATTTGTTATTAGACCTGATACATGCATAGAGAAAATTATGTTATCGAGCAAAACTCATAGCTTTATAAGTTCATACAAATCTTACTTGCCAGAGAAGATAAATATTTCACAGAAGACAAAGTTTACTTACTTCCCATCGACAAGTTCTTCTTTAAAGCAAAGATATTCAGAAACAGTCAATTCTTCCACACTGAGCTCATACACATTAACACGAACGTATTCCCAAACACCTGGTCTTGGACGAACTGCTATGGCCACATATGGAGGCAGAACAATAGCTTCCTGACACCATAATATACACCTTTTATTCATGGAAAGATAATTTTACATTTTAAAAACCAAACAGGGAGTGCGGAAAGAAATAAGAAAATTGCCCAACCTCCACAAACAAAAAATTCATTTTTGATAACAATAACCTTCCATGTGCAACCCCCATCCAAATCCAAAATTTCCAAAGGTAAAACAAGTAGCATTGGAAACTATTTTCATTCAGTTATCGACAATCTGTCCTATTTCTTTGGAGAGTCAGCAAATACTAGCAAAAGTTGGAATACTAGACAAAATGAGTTGGGTTGGCCAATGCAATATTGCATCTTTTATTTATATGAACCCCCAAAAGATCAATTGGAGAAGGAATTGAATTTCCATAGCTTCAGTTGTTTAGGAAAATTGATGGTGAAAAGATTTTATTCCCACCGTCATCACAGAGGAGGAGTTGGTTCATAGAATGGCGAAAAAGGATTTAGTTATGTTATACTAACTGATCCTATGTCCAATTACAGACAGATCACATGGAAAACAATAAACAGTGCATGAGAACTAATTGGAAATGTTTTTATTTTTAGCAATATCGAGTTTCTGTGAGGAAATAATATGAATTAGAAAAACCATGTCGAGAAAGAAAATACACCTGTGTTGATTTAAGGACTTCGCTAAAAGGACTATCTTTGAGCATCTGTTTGGCTTCATCACCGCTGATGACTTTCTCGAGCTCATCGAGCAAGTCATGAGGTTGCAATATGCTTTTTCCCTGATCCACATACCTTCAAACCAAACATAAAACGAAACTCAGCCATCTAACAACATACATAGTGCATCTCAGATTTTCTCGGGAAACAAACAGAGCTGAAAACAATAGAAGACGAAAGAAAAGGTTTGTTTGATGAGCGAACCTGGAGAGAAGGGCAACGAGTTCGTTGCGGTGCGCATCGAGAGTGTCCTCAACTCGCTCCCTAACGCTTAACGCTCGAGTTAGCTTAGGACGGTTCGCCATTATTCAATCAAAAAATCAATGTTACAAACAGCAAGAGGAGGAGGAGGAAGAGCTCTTCTTCTTTTCTTCTCTTTTAGTCTCACTCTGTTTCGAGAAGTATTGATGAGATATAAATAGAAAGAGAAGGAGCGAAGTTTTGGTGTGAATAATTGTATGACGTGGTAGCTCGAGGTAAGCCACTGCTACACTACACTGGTCTATACTGGAGGGTATGAGTGGATCTGACGGCCGAGATATGGCTGTGGTGTTATTCTTAGCTAATCATCTATTATCATGAACTTTTTGGATGAGATCCAAGGGTGTCCACCGCCGACAATAGTGACTAATTCCTTTTGCCGTGGGAGCTCTCCAAAAGAGATAAACAGCTGGCCACGAAATGCGCTCCATTCCCATGGGCGAGATCTATTATCATGAACTTTGTAACATGACAATGTATGATAGGTTTTGAATATCGCCGCCACAGTAATATTCCATTACAAAAAAGTTCTTCTCATTAAAGAGACGTTCGCGTAATTGAAAAACACGTGCCTTTTATATGTTGTCCTCTATATGGGTCTTATCTCCTATGTCATATGGGAGCATTTTTGCTCACCATTTTAACCCAAAGTGTATCATTACCACTCTTTTCAACATTAGACACATATCTATTGACATAATTATGGTTGCATAAATATAAAGTAAATAATTAACTATGATTATAACAAGAGACACATAAAGTGTTGAGAATGGTGGTGAAAGTACACCTTAAATTAAAGTGGTGAGCAAAAATATACCCTATATCATACGCAAGTCATAATTTATTATCATAATCAATTGATGTAAATCATATTCAACGTGGAATATAAGGTTAGGTTAGTGATGAAGTACGAGCAAAGAGTTAAAAGTTGATATTGTATGGCATAATTTAAACCCACTGACCGACTAAAACTATGGTTTATATCCACCTGTTTCTGATAGAATATGAGCTATCGTACGTCCTTCCACAATGCGCAGTTGACGGGTCCATCGACCACCGCTATAAAGCATAAACCATCAACTGGTTTCTGGTTTTTTGGACTTTTTATTTATAAAAAAAAAATTATATAAACCATCAAAGCCCCACTGGTCGCTGGTTTTTTGGACTTATATCACTTTATTTGGTTTTTTTCGTTTTTAAATTTGCCATAAATGGTTTTTTGGACATACTACAAATGGTTTAGACCATCAAGTATTAGACGCATAATTCAACACCCATAGTTTTTAGAGTATCAAACATTTAATTATGAATATTATGAATCATATTCAATTATATTGAACAACGATATTGCAGAAAGAAGGATTGAAGTATTGTAAATTATCTATCATCCGACAAACTGATGTCGGTGACTTTTAGTTTGGTGGACTGGTAATTGTTACTAACTTATCCACAACTCAAATTGGTCCCCAAGTTCTTATCCACATCTCAGATTCCAAATAAGAAAATCTAAAGTTGAAAAAACCTGGATAAATTATGTACACAGATATCTTGTACACGTGTCATGATTGTGGATGATTGTGGAGTTCGTAGCTAATTTTCGATTTGCCTCCTAATCTTTTTTCAACAACCAAATTCATCTAATTTACTGTTAAAAAGAGTCACATGCCTCTGTCCATATATGTGCACGCAATTCTACCTATGATTTACCATCTGATACAGAAATGGTTTCCTTGGAAGCAAGCTCTGACTCTAAAAATAGATCACTTGATGCATTCCAAAGTTCCTTGGCAAGTTTGGCATTATACGAAAGCACAGAGGAGTTCACGGTCCCACCCTTTCCACCAAAATAGTATACGCCAGATGTTTCCTGAATTAACACACAATTGTTCTGAATTGTTACATCTCACTGAAAAACTCCATCCATTTCAAGAGACTAAATATGCATTCACATTCATATTGAAGCATGCATTATGCTTCTATGACACGCAAGAAGAATTCATAACGATACACTTGTTAAACTCAAATCAAGGATATCACCACTCAAACCACCAGATTTCTGGTTATAAATATATTAAGAGGGGAATTTTCAAGTTCAAAAGGCATGGTTTGTTCAGAGGACCAGTCTAAACAACCCAGGCTATGTTTGACAGCATCTCCAAGATGGTGACTCTCATGTTAGAAACTTTAGGAATAAATAACAGTAAAAGTTGACATTATTTTTATTTTAAACAACTTGAACCAAATAGCCCCATCAACACCATACATAAGAACATGGCTCGTCCCAGCTTTGTTACAGTTCAATTGCTTTGTATTACTAAAAGAGATACAATACCTATGAACTTGAACAGAACATTGCTTTGTTTACCTTAAAATTCTTCTTTGGAGCTGAACTATTCAAAAATAATATGCCGCACATCTTAATATTCATTGCATAAGACAACAACACACAATTGGAAGCAGTACTAGAACACTAGCAATGACATGAATTGGTGTTAAGCTAGCTCTTGAGATGGTTTGACACAAAACTCTGATTGAGTTTGCAACACACATAGGACAAACAATCAGTGGCATTCACATTCACATGAGCAAGCTGCAAATAGTTAGAATGAGGAAATCTTACTGGTGAGGCGAGTGCTGCATCAAGAATGGAGCTAACCCCAATTTCAGGTGACTGCAACAGGCCCAGAAGTTTCAAAACTATGAAAGCCAGACTGGATAGGCACGAGGGAACTTCTCGCATGATGTTGGTTTCCACAACTCCAGGATCCACAGCACTTCAAAATAAAACTAGTCATGACTAAAATGAAGTTTCAAAACCTAGTATCTAATGCATGAATCTGAGAAAAATTAAGATTCAATGTCTACTGATTGCAATCAGAGATAGAAAACGCACTAATTGGTAATTTTCGCTATTAACAATTCTGCATAAATCTTTCAAGAGAGAAAAAAAATGGAAGAAAGGTTGTAAGCACATACATGACAGAGACCTGACGAGAGATATCCATCAAGCCAAGTTGCCGGTGAAGCTCATAGGAGAAGAGCAGCAGGAATACTATCAACAAAAGGGGCATGTTCAAATTAGAATAGAAAGAGCAGATTTTCTAGGGTAACTTATATGGTAATCAGAGCTTACGTTTGGAATACTCATAGACATGAGCATATGGGTACCGTTTTGATCTGCTGAAGCAATTCCCAGATACAATGTCCTTGTTAACCTGTACATTCAATACTGAAGAGAGGGGGGAGGGAAGAATCAGTAAAAAATTTACATTTTATAACTTTTTAAGCATCTTAAGGGAAAGCAGTTCAACAAGAGTAGAAAACTTGAAAGCCATTTTTCATCCAAGGTCTAGTCAAATTGATCCAAGCCAGAAATGATAGGATAAGGACTCTCATTACAGCATATCCTGCCCTGCATTATAAAGTTCATTAAAATTGGGCAAATTGCCAGACATGATCTAGGGAGTCAAGCACAAAACTATCCTGACAAACATAGTGATGTAACTAAGGTTTTATGGATGTATAGTCCAACAAAGTAATACGAATTAAAAAGCTCTAAGTACACATATCGGAAAGATTCTTACCACTTCGGTGTGTGAAGGACGTTACATTCACTATACGGGAAGGAATTGGACTGTTTCTGAGAAGTGGTAATAATAGTTTGGTCAGAGAGAATGCACCTAAGTAATTTGTAGCCATCATCCTGGAAGGAAGGAAAGAAAAGAAAGAAAAATGTGAAATCATTAAGGAAACCTGGATCTACTGCCAAGTGCCATATTGAAATGTTAACTAATGTAAGGGAAAAAAAATTCTTATAGCAGTACATAGATAAGAGAAAAACATAGTTATTACTGATCGTAGCCCTGACAAGTGAGTCTGGAAGAAGTTGCGAGTATCCCGGCATTGTTTATAAGGAGTTGTATGGAAGAGTGCATCTCTGAGTCAGAAAGCCACTTCTGTAGGGAGGCTTTGAACTGGAGAATTGAGCCGAATGATGCGAGATCAACCTGAAATGCTTTGAGATGTGCATTCTTATTCTGAGTTTTGATGTCCATCATCGTCTATGACACAAACAATTAATATCAGGAAATGATTTGAAGCAAGTTTTACAGTCCACCCACACCGACCCAATAAAGAATAAGCTATAAAGAAGAGGAGATATAGGGTACCTACCTTTGCTAACAAGTGGGATGAGCGTCCAACTGCAGAGAGGAATATGCATCTTAATTAATTCTAATAAAGTGAGAAAGAAGTTGTTAATTAGCATATATTGGACAATATTATTGCAAAGAAATTTCTATCATCAGGACTGATTGATGAGTGAAAACAAACAGGAATATGCTTACCAAGAATCACGAAGAAACCACGGGCGGAGAGAGCATGGGCAGCAGCCGCACCCAATCCAGACGTTGCCTGGATTAGTATTAATATTGAATAACATTACATAAAGCAAAGAATGAAATTGAAGAAGAAGAAGAAGTGAAGAAGGCATACATACACCAGTGATAATGCAGAGAGGCCTATGTCCAAATGCTGAAGGTGAAGGTGGTGGTTTGGAAGAACAAGAATATGAAGCAATGAGCTTCCAGTAAGAGATGAGGAGACAGAATGTCCAGAGCACCGACATTCTCCAGAATTCCACGGACATTACAAATTCCAGTACCTCCATCATCATCTTCTTCTTCTTCTTCTAAATAAATTTCTAATATTAATATTATTGAAAAGAATAAAAGAAATCAAAAGTGAGACCGAGGGAAAAGCCTACTCTTTTGTTAAAACTATGGCAGCGGCCAAGCCAAGCTCAGAGGCTCAGAGGCTCAGAGAGAGTGCTCTGCTCTAGGATCCAGGCTCTTGCGGCAGATTTTCTCAGTCGGACTGGAACTTGGACTTCGCAAACTACTTCCTTAATCACCAATTTAAAGCCTAATATGTGTTCATTGGAGTTGAGAAACAAATTCAATGGATATATTCGGAGCTAAATACTTGAAAATTGTGTAATTTACATACCACGAAAATATCCCGACTGGTTTCTGGCTTTTCCGTAAGAAATTAGAAATAATAATTATAAAAAAAAGAAAAAAAAAAGAAAAGAGAAAGCCCATTTAATTAGCCCAATTAGTTGTGTTTGTGAGGAAATGTTTCTCGACCCAGCCCAAAAGATTTTAGGTCAGCTTTGGACTGGCTTGTGACAAAACCAGAATTGTTTTACTTTGTGGACCATGACTGATATGCAATATGGGTCCCGCATCCGATGGTATAGGACTATTTTTTCCTTTTAATAAGTGGTGCAGCAGAGGATGCTGAAAAATAGGTGTTTGTTATACTATTTTAGAGAGGTTGCATGGCTAAATTTGGGGACATATCACTAAACATAGAACTAGTATTGAAAAGAAAAGACTAGGATCACAATTTTTAGATAGTTTTCCGGTTGGAGCTTCTAAGAATAGATACGAGAGCAGACCCCAAAATGGATATATAGAGGCAAGTACCCAATTGCTCATTTCAGTAAACGAATAAAAAAAGTCCTAAAAAATACAAAATCTGTACATAGAAAGATGTCTATGGGAAATATGGCCATTGCAAGGAGATCATCAGCCAAGGCTATTATTCTTCTTGGCTTAGCTTTGCTTTCTTGCGTGGCCGATGGCGTATCCCGTGGACATCTTTTCAAGGCTAGTGCTCGTCGTAGCGTTGCAGATACTAGGAAAGTATTTGATGTCACAGCCTTCGGTGCTAAGACTGAAGACCAGATGAAAGGAGGTAAGAGCACCGCAGCTGGTGTTGTCAAGCTTGATTTACCGTCGCTGCCGGGTGATGAGAAGGTCGATGACGAGAAGGTCGATGACGAGAAGATGGACTCTTCAGAAGAGGAAGCAGGCCCAGGTGAAGCCGGCCCAGGTGAAGGCCCTAGCGACGACAATGCATCGGTGAGTTTCCATCAAAATCATGCATGCATCTTTTGTTTTCTTCTCCTCTCCTACTAACGTGTATTAATTAATTGTGTCTATGCATGCATGCAGGCATTCATCAAGACATGGGTAGCTGCATGTAGAGGAAACTACTCTGGTCCAACAAAGGTTTTGATTCCCAAAGGGACATTTATGACAGGGCCTGTGATATTTCAAGGGCCATGCACCAGCTCAAAGGAGCCAATCTTAGTTGAAGTTGAGGGATATGTGAAAGCCAGCACCGATCTCAGTCTATACGCGTCTCCAGAATGGTTTACATTTGAGATGGTTGACGGTTTGATAGTCACCGGTGAAGGCACTTTCGACGGTCAAGGTGAGAGTACATGGAAAAGCAATGGCTGCAGGGACAAGTCCAGCTGCGCTCAAGCCCCATCTGTAAGCATACTTAATTAATAGAAGAGCACGCAGTCGTGTTTATGTTATGTAGCCATTTAATTAATTATTTGATTCTTGTTTGTTGCAGTCTCTTAAGTTCAACAAAGTGAACAACACCCTGGTCGAGAGGATCACTTCCTTGAACAGCAAGTTCTTCCACACCCACATCTATGGCTGCGGCAACTTGACGATGAACAACGTCCACATTACTGCTCCAGGGGATAGCCCTAACACAGATGGCGTGCACATAAGCAGTTCAACTAACGTCAAAGTCCTTAATAGCGTTATCGGAACCGGTGATGACTGTGTTTCCATCGGCCAGGGCACGCACGACATCCTAGTCAACAACATCACTTGTGGCCCAGGACATGGCATCAGGTAATCACTTCATGCATGCATGCAATAATCCTTAATTAAGATCGTTCATGAGGATTAATTAATAATTAATTGGGGTTTTTTTGTAATGCAGTGTGGGGAGCCTTGGGAAGCGCAAAGACGACAAGAGCGTGAGCCAGATCCATGTGAGCAACTGCACATTCAGAAACACCACCAATGGTGCCAGAATCAAGACCTGGGCTGCGGAAAGTGCAGGAGAAGCAAGCGATATTACCTACGAAAACATTGTCATGGATCAGGTTCAAAATCCAATTGTGATTGATCAAAACTACGGAAAGAAGAAGACGAAGCCTGGAACTGGACCAGCTGGTGGGGCCCAATCAAAGTGGAAGATCAGCAACGTTCATTTCAAAAACATCAGGGGAACCTCTTCCAGAAATATTGCCGTCTCCTTACAATGCAGTTCTTCAAACCCTTGCGACGGGATTGAGATGGCCGACATTAACTTCTCCTACATGGGCGCCGCTATTAAGGACACGGCCCTTACCACTGAATGTTACAATGCCAAAATTGCACCCAAGGGAGTACAGATTCCACCACTCTGCCGCTAAATTAGTCATCAATACATCATCCTATGTGTACAAGATTTCATTTCGACTCAATATTAATTAAGAAAACAAAAAATATATATGTGTTAACCAAATATCTGTCTAGTAATAGTATTCATATTTCTTTCTTTTTCTGTCTCTGATCTCTCGCTGTCTATGTATATTATAAATATTTAACAATGGATCTCGCTATATGTATATATTCCCCAATCTGATGCCAATATTCGAGTAAATTTATAGTAAGCTGTGTTTTGAATATTGAAAGGTTTTGCCCATTTATTAGAATAATATATATACATCCCAAAAACGTTTGTTCATCCATGCCTTCTTTGTTTTTATCTAATCCGAGAGCTTAATCAGAACTGAAAGTACCTTTTGTTTTTTGGACAAAACGATATTCTAAATTACACGAGAAGAGAAATCGAACTCATGTGCAAGCTTGCTATGTTTTTAATTAATTGTTCATGATCTATATACGAAATTAATAATACATGAAATTAAAAGCCGACCGGCAACACTTAGTAATCAATGAAGCAAAAAGACAACTCATGCAATCATCGGTCCGACCAAGGAATAGTTAATCACGTCTGTCCTTGTTGTATAATAACTAAAAAACCTAACTCGCTATATATATATATATATATATATATATAATTGCAAATGTGTCTCTAGTGCGTACTGCTGAGTGATGCTGTGGAAGCCATTTTTGTAATATCTCGGAAGCTCAAGCAAGTTGGAGAAGATAGAAAGAAAAAAAAAAGATCCTCAAAAGCCAAGCCAACTATGTCGACTGAGGCACACGAAGAAAGTGATCAAAAGGTGATAGTTGAGGCACTCTCAAAAGGGCCTTCTCTGCAAAACTGCAATCCTTCATCAAGAAAATTCTGCGAGGCTGATTTTGTGCTGGGAGTGCCATTGGAGCTGAGCTGGGAGATGGTGGAAGAGATGACGTTTGGGTTCAGGACAAGGATAATTCTGGGGGATGATAAGAGTGAGTATTTGGCTTACGAGGGTTTGCTGCCTGTTTATGGCTACCAAGTAATGGTGAAGAGATACAGCACGTCGGATTCGAGCAGGAGCTGGTGCAGGGACGTTCTTGAAGCAGAAAAGAAAGCAACCTTGTCTATGCACCACAAAAATATACTCAGCTTGGCTGGTTACTATCAGAGTGAAAATACTACTATTCTTGTCTTTCCCTCAACGAAAAGAGGCTCATTAGACTCAAACCTCTACGGCTCTAGAGGAAAACACATGAAATTGACATTTCAAGATAAACTCAAGATAGCTATAGAAATTGGTCGAGGGCTTCGATATATGCATGAAGAAAGTCCTCAGGGTCCTGTTGTTCACGGCCAATTACTCATCAGCAACATTTTTCTCAGACGTGACTTACGCCCACTGGTGAAATTAAAATTAAAATAAATCTCCAAATTAGTTCCAAACTAATAATTAATTATGTGCTATTCTTTTTCTTCACTAATTACTATTGTTAACTGTTTGAACAGATCTCTGGTTTCGGTCGAGCTACCTGGCTTCATCTGAAACAATTAACAAAGCCAATCAACAACCAAAAGTACGCATATAGCTTAATTATTATAATTAACCCATGCATGATCATGTTTTACTTGTTATTTATATATTAATGTTTGCAATTGGTAGGGTTTCACTTCGGGATTATTTAGACCTCGAATCAATTGCTCTAGTAAAATCCGACATCCTATCCTATGGTGTCTTGCTTTTGAGGCTGTTTTGCAAAACAAGCGTGCCACAGGACGACAAAACTCTGCTTGACTGGGTTAGTTGTTCTAACCTAATGCCTAATTAAATAATAACAGTATTATTGTTGCTTTAACATATATATATGTGTGTATGTATATGATAGGCCCGTCCACTGTTGATGAAGAGAGCATTCCATGAATTACTAGATGAAGACTGGGAGGATGTAGACATGCATGAAATGTTTAGAGTCATGTGCACCGCCTTTCAGTGCACAATGCCTTGTCCAGATTTGCGACCTTGCATGAGCGAGGTAACAACTCCATCGTCTCATTAATTGTTAAACTTAATTTTGCTACCCAAGAGCGTTGCACTTGCAGTTGCTGATAAATTTATGTTTTTTGTTTTCTCTCTCTCTATTTATTTTCAGGCTCTATCTTATCTTAAAGGAGAAATTTTTTGTGAAATGCAATCATCATCTCCATCAATATCTGATACCATTTTCCATGAAAGAGAGGAAGAAGCAGAGATCGATCGATATATGCTTGCTGCAGTCTGTCTGGCAACCCAAGCTCAATCGGTTGGCAATGGCGTTCATGTAACTGCAAAACCTTGAGGATGCTATCAAATCAGTGCATATAGAATAAAAAGGGTACAAATAATAAAAGTTGAGAGCTACATATATATTTATATTTTTGTAGCATCATGATGTTGTGCAAAGATTGAAGAACTTGTGTTTTTTTTTTTTCTTTTCAAAAGATATTGAAGGACTTGTTGATTGGACTATCTTTTTAAAGAGAGTATTTTTGCTATATATTTTGGGGAAAATGGTCGGCTAGTTTCAGCCACATCCCAATCTAATCCGGATAGACTTGTTTGAATTAGGCCCTTTTGTAACATTTTTTCTTCTTCTCATTTTTCTTAATTCTTCTGGAATTCGTCCGTTCATACTTCCCCCTTGGCTACGAGCAATTAATGTATTCTATTTATTTACGACTCATTTGGTGTCCCAAGGACCACACAAAGATGATATATATTATAATTTTCAATCTGTATGAAAACATTAGCACAAACAAAAAGGCAGCAGATGGATGCTTTATCTGGGAAAAGGTATATTCTTATTACTCTAGCAGCCAAATATATATAATGGAAAAGAGGCCACGTATATTAAGATGGGTTCTTCTTATTATTTTATCTTCGGAGACTTTGCACTAAGTCAAAACTCAAAAAGTTCTTTGTTTTTTTCGTTGAATGTGTTGTATTGTTGTGGAAGGATATCATTACATAACATAAGCAGCAGACATTACAAAGTTTGCCTCGTCTTATACATGTCACAATATTAGCCATAATTAAGTTCCCTGGCCACCAGATTCTGTTCAATGAATATATAGTCATTTTTTTGTCATTCGCTAGGAAGGGGGAATGGGTTTTAGTGAAATTGAACTTGGGGGAGGAGGGGGAGGAAGGGAAGAGTTTGGCTCACTTTTTTATTGTGGTGATGTGCGGAATATCTAGTAATTATCAAGGTCTAAAATATTAATGGTTTTAGAAATATCGATAGTCCAAAAATACGGAAATTTCGATTGAAATATTGGAATATTATAGATATTGATAAAAATTGAATTAAAACCACATAATTGTAAGAAAAACTTGGAATTTTTTTTTGAAACTTTGGAGAATGTTTATTTATTCAATTATCTATTACTTTATCACAAAAAATTGGAAGGAAATGCATTGCACAATGGGTTTAACTAATTTAAGTTGATTATATAGCAAGTTGACAAACATTGTGAGTGTATAAAATATGTAGTAATTAATGAATGAATATTAAACACACCCTAATCATTTATTTATAATGATTTACTATAATATTTTACACTTTATACATTGCATGGTAAGATACATGAGTGACTTAGTACCACATAGAGTTCCTATCATGTTCAAATTTGAGTTATTTACACTAATACTTCCTAAGGTTTTCGGTTTTTTCACAAAACTCCTTGAGGTTTTAGAAATTACAAGAACACCCACTGAGGTTTTAAATTATTTTCACAAAACTCCTTTTCATTGATTTTTCATCCCAAGATTGATAATTTTATACCAAAAAAATTCTCCAAATGACAAAGTTGCCCTTTGGGATTAAATTACATATATTTCATTGAGGTTAATTTTGTCATTTGCATATGTTTTTTTTAAAGGAAATGATAAATTTTTGGACAAATAATCAACTAAAAGGGGTTTTGCAAAAACAAATGGGGTGTTCGTGTAATTTTTTAGACATGAAGGGGTTTTGTGAAAACACACAGAAACCTTATGGGGTGTTAGTGTAAATAAGTCTTCAAATTTTTCATTGTCTTCATCATCTCAATATTATTGATATTATAGCGATATTTTGGCCAAAAATTGCTGAAGTGTGAGAGATATTGTCGACATCGATATTTTCCGATATTATTGATATTTATATGATATGTGTATGGATACGTTCCAAAATAAAAACGATAATATCCTCAATATTTCGTCGATATTATTGATATTTTAAACTATAGTAATTAGGCACATTAAGTTAATTATAGTAATAAATATGTTAATCATAAAAAAATATTACGATTATAGTATTTTAGGAAAGTATTAAAATCACCAAAGAAATTTCAAAGTACCAAATGATTAACAAATTAATTTAACATAAAATCAATAATGACCAAATAAAGCACTTTGTTAGATGTATTAGAATTGGTACACGCATACGTGTGTTAGGTGAGTTGACCAGGATAGTTAGCTTCCTTTTAGACACCCAAATTCGAGTTTCCATCCTGCAGAGAAATTCTAGTGACGGATGTATTGCTCATGGCATAATAGCAACTTTACCGAAGTTAAAGGGCATAATTTTCAAATTAAAATACAAAATTGTAGATTAACTGTAATTAAAGTTGTTAAGAGCGTTTACTCATGCATCCTAGATTCCTAATTCCTAAGATTTGATTCCCGTTCTCCACAAGTTTTGGTGTGTCATCATGTGGTCATGATGGCTTAAAGTCCAAATCTGTTCTCTCCACACCATAGCATTGTCGCTTAAATTCGCTCATAAAGAAAAAACAATTCAAAATCAGAAAAAGAAAATATCTTTATCAAACGGCATTTGTGTGGCCTTGGCTAAGCTCCTCGATATCCTTCCCTCTCTCTCTCTAAATTATCTGTTGGCCAAATTCTTAGTTTCAGTCCGTCGCTTATTTGTCCGAAACCGAACGTTTCGCGGACACCGCGTACCGCTCTCCGATTCGAGAGAAGCTCTCCGATTCTCAGTGGAGCAACACCCTCTCTATCTTATTAAACGCGCGCGCTTGAATTTTGGTTGGCTGCAATCAGTTGCCAATCTACTTTCTTCCTTCTGCGTTGCGTCCTTCGTCTGTGTCGTTTAATGCTCAGTTCGATTCAATGAGATTGCTCTCTTCTGTTACAAATGGCTTCCGCTCCTTCCATGTCAGGTATGTATCTCTGCTCGCTTCTTCGTTGCCTGCTCAGAAAATGTAGGACACTGATGAATTTTGGATTCTCTTGTATTGGACTTGGATTAACCAAACCCTGGTGAACTTAGCCTAGTACGGACACTGCACTTTCCATTTTTTGTTTTTGTTTTCCTTTGATTTGCAAATTGCAAGAACGTGAACCTGAAATTCTCAAATTATTTTGTACTGGTTTTCCGAGCATCCAAACAGAGCATTAGGGAATTAATTTCACTAGTTGATTTCGGAATGTGTGAATTGTTGCAGTTTCTTTAGAATGCGTGAACGTATGTAAGCTGTCGAAAGGGGACGGGAGTGGGAGATATGACTGTAGCGTGCTCTCATGTGCGTGGAAAGCTCCAAGAGTCTTGACGGGGTTTCTTGCGAGCACAGCTCATCCTCCTCAGTGTTCGTGGTTGCCGTATGCGCGAAATGGAAGAAGAAACCGGATTAATAATGTAAGTTCTTTATGTATTATGGATTTACTTTCTGCCACTGATTGAAAACCAAGTTCCTTGATTAGAGATAGTTTTGGCTTATCTTGATTTTGGGTGCAAGTATTGCTACTTACATCCTTGCATGTTGGCTTAGTCCCTAGGCAGCATTCAAGTTGATCATGTCCATAAATGGATAAAATGGTGCACCATATCAATGCAGCTATTAAAATAAGCATAGTATCACCAAGTAGATAGTTTTCTTTTCAAGAATCTTACTGATGCAACTCTGTAAATTTTTTAACTGCCTCCCTTATAGTGTTAGTGGTATGTTGTTCGCACAACAATATTGCATGGTTATTAATCATGGAATCTGTTTGATAATGTACTCTTTACAGAGATGTGAACCCTCTAACATAGGAGGTTGGTATTCTGCCGAAACTTCAGACTTTGTAGTTCTTGGAAGACTTTTTAAATCAGGTTTGCTTAATGTTGCTTGTAAGAGATGGCATCTGCAGTGTTCTTCATCTTTGTCTTCAGATGCCTTGAATGAGGTTTCTCCTGACAAGTTGTGGGAGGTAAACGTTGATTATTGCCTAAGTATGCATTAATGAGAATGATAGTGTTTTTCCAACAGAGATATTTATGGTGTGAATTATGTTATCTTTAATCTGATTATCCCAGGATCTTAAGCCGACTATCTCATACCTCTCACCTAAAGAACTGGAACTTGTCCACAATGCTCTTAAGGTCAGTTATATGCCTTCAAAGTCCTTTGAATAAGATTGGTGATTGTATATAACATTAGTTTTTGGTTGTGTAGCTGGCTTTTGAGGCCCATGATGGTCAGAAAAGGCGCAGTGGAGAGCCCTTCATCATTCATCCAGTCGAAGTTGCACGTATTTTAGGGGAACTTGTGAGTCTTGCAAAGTTAGAAGTAGGCCCTCTTTCTATATGTTTATTCCCATATTTCAATTGATTCTGATTGTATCTGATGTCCTAGGAGTTGGATTGGGAGTCCATTGCTTCTGGATTACTACATGATACAGTCGAGGATACCAATGTTGTTACTTTCGAAAGGATAGAGGAGGAGTTTGGTGCAACTGTGCGCCATATTGTAGAAGGAGAAACTAAGGTGCCGTGCCTTAATGTGTCTAGTATTAATAACTTTCTGCTTTTATGTTTTAAATAGCTCTTTTAATGTTTCAAAAACCTCCCAATTAATTCGGCATGCAGTACTTCAATGTCCTTCTCCTTGTGTTTAGGTGTCAAAGCTGGGAAAGTTGAAATGTAAGAGCGAGCAGGATTCTGTACAAGATGTAAAAGCAGATGACCTACGGCAGATGCTTCTAGCCATGACAGAGGAGGTGGATCTATTTATTATCATTCTTCTAAATGTTGTGTGTAGATGAAATTATTCGGAAACTAAATTAGTTGTTGCCCCAGGTTCGAGTTATCATCGTCAAATTAGCTGACAGATTACATAACATGCGTACTCTTTCACACATGCCCCCACATAAGCAGGTGATGTGTTGTCTGTTTAAAGTTCATTGGTTATAAGTCGCTAGCTGATAGCCTGATACAGTTTGATGTTTTGTTGTGTCCAGTCCAGCATTGCACGTGAGACATTGCAGGTCTTTGCTCCACTAGCAAAGTTGCTTGGGATGTACCAAATCAAGGTACACATTTATGCTTTTCAATTCTCAATATTTCAGTTTTCAACTGTTGCACTATAATGGCACCCTTGGACCTATATTATGATTGATTGTAGCTTAAATAAGTAGTTTCTGATTGCAAGTCATCACATTCTGAAATTTGAAATGTCATTGAGTTGTGACTTAAATTTACATCCTAAGTTATACTTTAGACAAGACAAAAGAGTTATGCTTGTCTTGGACCAAGGGGTTTCACAACGGAATTTCAAGTTTATGATGACAGAGATAATTTATAGTGATAAAGTTTTAAATCATATTTTATTTTCATATATGATGCCTCTGTTAATTCGTAGTCTCATAATGCGCTGATACCATATTGCAGTTGGAACTTGAAAACCTTTCCTTCATGTACACAAACGCTGAAGATTATGCTAAGATCAAGAGAAGAGTTGCAGACCTCTACAAAGAGCATGAGAGAGAACTTGTGGAGGTAATGCATTAATTCGTTAAACAAGGTCTACATAGTGCTTAAGGAAGATTATCTATTTCATAGTTACTGTTTTGGCATCCAATAGAAGTTCTCAGTTTATCTTTCCAGGACTGTGTTATCAGTGATGTTTGCTCATCAAACCTTAGTTCTTTGTGCTAGGCAAACAAAATTTTGATGAAGAAGATTGAGGATGATGAGTTCTTAGAACTCATGACTGTTGAAACTGAAGTTCGCGTTGTATGTAAGGAACCGTACAGGTCAGACCATAACTCCTATTACATTTCTCAATCTTTTGGAAGCCTGCTTGGTATGTCTAAACTCATTACAAGCATTATTCTTTCTGACTTGATTATATGTTTTAAATACTGTTTTGTTATCTGGCACAAGAAATACAAGGACATTATTCAAAGAGATTTTAAGGTGGCATGGAACATGACCACCTATCACTCTTGTAACCCTTGTAATGAGATGATGTTACTTTCAAGCTTAGTGTGTCATGCTTTGTCTGCTAAATCATAATTTCGGCTTCATATTTCAGTAGTTAGTTTTTCTCATGGTCTATTTTCAACAGTTATTATGAGGACTATTTCTCAGGCTAACATGGACAGTTCTTATGTTCGCTTGCAGTATCTATAAAGCTGTGCTCAAATCTAAAGGTTCAATTAATGAGGTCAATCAAATTGCACAGGTTTGTTCTGATATTTACCTTCAACTAACCTGAAACTTTTGTTGAGGACACTTAATGATGATTCATATTTCTTCATTGACTTAAAAGCTTTTCTTCGTTATTACCAGCTCCGAATTGTAATCAAACCAAAGCCATCTCTTGGAGTTGGGCCTTTGTGCACACCACAGCAGGTATATCCTTTCTTGTTCCAGGAGATAGGGAATTCTTTGCTGACTCTGTACTAATATGTTTCATTTTATTGTTGTTTCTCTACAGATCTGCTACCATGTTCTTGGGCTGGTTCATGGAATCTGGACCCCTATTCCTCGAACGGTGCGTATGTCTTTGAACTCTTACAAGATTCAAGTTAAGCATCAGCAGAAGTTATTTGTAAATTTACAAGTAGCTGTTTATCTTTTCTGGCAGATGAAAGATTATATTGCCACCCCAAAACCGAATGGCTATCAGAGTCTCCATACAACTGTAATTCCTTTCTTGTATGAGAGCATGTTGCGGCTAGAAGTGCAGGTATTATCAGATGCTCTTTTTGAGCATGTTCATATTTTCCAAATTTGATATTGGGTAACTTCAGTTATTTCGGAGTTCATTTAAATCAGTGGCTTTCTGTTTGGGCAGATAAGAACAGAAGAGATGGATCTGATAGCTCAGAGAGGCATTGCTTCTCATTATAGTGGGAGAGGCTTTGTTACTGGTTTTGTTGGGCGTACTATCCCTTATGGTAGAAGTTCGAGAGGGAAGACTGTCTGCCTTAACAATGCAAACATTGCACTCAGGGTATTGTAACTGTATTCATTGCTATTTTGTGATTCGTTATTAGTTGTCCTTGGGGGAAGTTCTTGGCAGACCCCTTTCATGTCCCATGACTTTGATTCTAATTTCATGGATCAAGTCTCTTGTTTCCTCCAGATTGGCTGGCTCAATGCAATCAGAGAATGGCAAGAGGAATTTGTTGGCAACATGAGCTCTCGAGAATTTGTAGAAACTATAACTAGAGATCTATTAGGCAGTCGTGTGTTTGTGTTTACGCCAAGGGGAGAGGTAAGAAATTGGATTGCTTCATAATTGGGATTGTTGTTATATTTAATTGGATAAGAACATAAATCTTTACATACAAGAAAATTATGCTTGATTATGTTGATAGATATTTTTACAATATGTACAGATAAAAAATCTTCCTAAAGGAGCAACTGTTATTGACTATGCTTATATGATACACACTGAAATTGGCAACAAAATGGTAGCAGCTAAGGTACTTTCCTTACATTTGACTGATATTCTTTTTCAATTCTAAATTCCTAGTTTCATTCTATAGAATTAAAACTAGGATGAACTTCGATTTGTTGCAGGTCAATGGCAATCTTGTTTCTCCTATGCATGCACTTGCAAATGCAGAAGTTGTTGAGATAATCACTTATAATGTCAGTATTTGTCAACCATCATCTGTCTTTGCCTTTCTTTAAACGTATACTATAAGATGTACACAATTTTAGCGCACACACATTATATGGCAAAATTTGGAATAGTCTAAGCTGAATTCAGCAGTGGCATGCTAATTATTTCAAGCTCAATTCGTCAAGGTTTAAAAAGTAGCAATTGGTATTTGATACACAATTTATGATTCTGTAAATTGTGGCTATGAAACAGCTCTAGGTCTCAATTATTTGGAAGAACAAAAATTTGATACGTTCTAGGTTTGGCCATTAGGCAGGTCTTTTTATGGATAGAATTCTAATTTCTACAGACTTCTATAGGAGTTATTTATAGTAATTCCCATGTAATTTGACATGTTCATCATTTAGTTATCTCATACTTGTGCGTTTAGGGCTCATATTTTTCTTTCTCTTTCCCCAGTCACTTACCGGAAAATCAGCTTTTCAGAGGCACAAGCAGTGGCTGCAACATGCAAAAACTCGTAGTGCCAGACACAAAATTATGAAGGTAGCTTGTGTTGGTTATCATTTAATTTTACTTTTCCTTTTTACTTCTGCTGTGCTCTAATAGTAAACCTTTCATCATGACTGTAGTTCTTAAGGGAGCAAGCTGCCCTGTCTGCTGCTGAAATAACAGCAGACAAAGTAAATGACTTCATTGCTGATTCTGAAGAAGAGAGCGAAGAAGAAGAGCTCCAAAAAGCCTCCAAAGGATACAAACCTATATGGGAGAAAATGATGGTGAATGTTGTAGAACTGTCATTGCCAGAACGAAGTTCTGAAGATCCCTTTCAAATTAGAAATGGAAGTGCTGGGGTTTCCAAGGTGAATGGAAAACACAACAAGAATGTCCACCATGTAAGTTTGAAGGCAGAAGGGGAGATGTTGTCACAAGGAAATGGTGTTGCCAGAATGTTACAAGCTAATATTCCAATGTGCAAGGAAGCCTTGCCCAGTTTAGAAAGTTGGCAGGCCAGCAAGGTTGCCTCTTGGCATAGTATTGAAGGGCACTCCATACAATGGTTTTGCGTGGTTTCCGTAGATCGAAAAGGTACAGCTTTTATTGAACTAATCATTGTTAGATTTCCTTTTGTTATGCCTGGAGGTTAAAACATAAGTGACACTACTCAAAAATCTTTTCAATCTACTTGTTGGACCTGTTTAAACTTTAAAACAACAATTTCAGGTATGATGGCTGAGGTTACAACAGCACTGTCAGCTGTGGGCATTATTATTTGTTCTTGTGTGGTGAGTGGTTGGGCTAGTAATTTCTGCTTTTTATATATCTCCCCTCTCTTTTATGTCTGTAACACCTTTACCATCAATGACCAGGCTGAGATCGACAAGGAAAGGGGAATGGCTGTCATGTTATTTCATGTGGAAGGAAGCGCGGAAAGTTTGGTAATTTTGCAGACATTATCTCTGAACCCTGATTGTATGACTTGGTGAATTTTTCTGTCCTGACATGAGATTTTTCTCCCCTCCCAGGTTAGGGCATGCTCAAGCATTGATGTAATTCTAGGTGTCTTGGGATGGTCTACGGGTTGCAGCTGGCCTAGCTCAGTGGACAATCCCCGATATCTTGAATGCTAATTCACGGAGCCATTAAAGCTCATCCACCCATCCATCCGTTGCTGGCAGGCATGGGTATGAAGTTTTGCCTACAGAAATACTGAAATTCCGTCATGTTTTAATAATAAAAAAAGGAAAGATTTTTGTGTAATTAGCTCCGTAGTTTTCTTTTCATCTATTTGTTGGAGACTCTAGGGCCAAATAAGCTGGCAGCATGAGAATGAGCAAAGTCTAAATTCAGGGTACTACTACTGTATATAGGAAACGGAGTGAATACTTAGGCTTAGTGTATACACTTTGTAAAGAAAATTGTGAGAGAGGAGAGGAGACGACAGACAATGACAAAAAGCTAAGCAAGAAACAGAGGGTTGGTTGTACGAATCTTGCTATACATAATTCTTTTTTCTGTGGTGTAGTGTTCACGTATCTATTTTCTCTTTGTTTTTTTGTTTGTTTTTGTTTTAAATGTTGAACTGCCTTGGTATTTGCGTCGCCTAATGCGATTGGGTTGCTTTGGAGTCATTGTTTAACGTTCAATCGTAAACAAGTCACAAAGATAAACTTTTTGTGGACTTAAATTTTCTCTGTTGCTTCACTGATCATCAATGAAAGAAAGAATGGTCAGGATCAAAAACATAATTATACGACAAAATCACGATCATTAGCAATGATATCCAAATGTTCAACGTAGTTGAGCGTGCTCGTTGGATGTATTCCATCAAGGGCTACACTTTCTGTCCCTCCTTGTTCAACAACCCCCTCGTTCTTGTTAGATTACTGTCCCTGTCGTGCTCATCTGTTTGGACTGTTTGTCTTCTTTCTCCAACTTCTCTAGGCCATCGATTGTTTCCTCTAGTTTTGGCGATGAGTTCTCTGGCAACTCCCCCATGCTTCCATCACCGACTTTCTCTAAAACGTGCTCTTCGGAGCAGTTGTTATCCATGTTTATGTTTGTCTTCACTATTGCCCGCGTTTGCTTTACTTAGAAAAAGATGTCCATTGCCATGCGCTGCTGGCAACAAGGCTGCACTTGCAATACTTGGTTTTTCAAAGTAATTATGGGTGAGGAGATTCTCTTCTTGGCGTTTACATATTGAGGATGTCTCGTTCATTTCATTAAAGATACTATAAATCCTGATGTGCAACTAGCTAGAGTGGTCATAGGAAGGGAGGGATATGATAGGATAGGATTGGATTGGATTATTACCATCTGGTAGGGCTCAATTTGGGCAGGCATCGTCTTTGAAGTTTCATCACTTGATCCTCTGTAAATTAAACCATAGCCATCAGAAAAACACTAAACTTAGCCCATAATAAACAAACAAGCATGAATTGTAAGGAACATACTGGCGGTGTGCGGTTCCCTCGTCATCATCATCCTTTGTGAAGCAATCGTTTTCCATGGATCCTTGGGATGAGTCATTGGTGGGTGTTGTTAGATTCCTATTGACATGGCGGTCTTCTCTAATTTTGTTGATGGTGAAGAAGGTTGCTACCAAACGTGGAATAGCCAAGGCTCCACCCAACACAACCAGCCCTCCAATACCACCACCAATACTAATTGAAATTGTCTGCCTCCTCTGCTCGTCTTTTGTATTGTTTTCCATATGTCTTTCTTCTTCTTTTGCCATGCTTTCTCTGGGTTTAATTAATTAATTAATATAATGTTGGTTACATCTTTATTTTGGGATTGGGAGGAAGAAAAGGCGTGAGAAGACCTAAGGAGTGAGAGTTGAGTCGGTATGACTCTGTGAAGGATTTAGATCAAGAAGATTCCGGTGATGTCAAAGTGAAAGAGTCACGGGCTCTGTCTTGTGGTTCAAGTCAAGTATATGATATCGGGCTCGATGGGCTAAGGCTAATGAAGCAGTAAAATTATAATAATAACAAAGATTAATTGTTACATTTGTTCTTCTTCTTGTTTCGTGGGCTGCAAACCCAGCACCACTTATTCCATTGATAGTATTAGGATGATGTGAAGGTGAAAGGGCCTACAGTATAAAGCCTTATGTTCTTGTCGTGGTCGTGGAGGAGGCGATATGAAGCAAGCACAGCACCAGTTATTCCATTGTTCAAGTCTGTGGGAACGTTACAAGACCCCAATGGAGAGAGTTCGAGAAAGGCCCTGCACTGAGTGAGCTTCTTGTGATTTTGAATCTCATAAGGAGAAAGTGTTGCAAAGAAATAACCCTTGGCATCAGTTGCATCGCTCAAGATGGTGATGGGGGCACTTTCCATCCCATATTCGTCCACAGCCTCACATGTTATCCTGGGCACCGACCCTGCATGCATGGTCCATGGGACCATGGAGATGGATGCGTTAATTCAGAATTCGAGTCGGAAATTAATGAAGGGGTGTACTTTTGTATATATACTTTTTTAAGCGAGTAACTTTCATAGAGTTTAATAGAGATACGTACCTTCGAGAGGGATGACTTTAGGGCCTGATTTGCAATAAACAAGGCCTTGAATGCCCAAAATGGATTTGGTTGATTGTAGGTTCATCTCATCATAGTGATTACTGCTAGCAGCAGAAGAAGGCGTAATCAGCAGCACTGCCGCTAGTGCCAAGACTAGCAAAGAGGTTGCATAGAAGAAACGGTTAAAAGCCATCGGGTATATTGTCAGCGACTTTTGAGGTATGCTTGCTAATAAAGATGAATATGGATAGAGAGCATCACCACGGTCCATATATATATATATATATATAAAGGGAAAATGAATTACAGGAACTGACTTGGTTGCACGATCGACATAGGCTAGGAATATATATATATATAATTGATTGCACGGTCAATTGTCTGCAATTTAACTGCAAAACTGTGTAAAGGCTAAGCTATATATATTTGTATAATATAAGCCACGGGCCCACGTCGTTTTTGGATACAATGAATATAGGTTGTTGAAGTGGTTTGGAGTATTTTACATAGAAACCAGATTTCGTTCAAAATCATTACAACTTGGGCGATAAAAAATTCAGGCCGTCGTCGTTCATGCATCCACGACCCTCTTATTCCATGCATTTAGCAATATTACAATTATAAGTAATACTAATTTTACTTCTATTATTTCATTTAAGATTAAATATTCGACAAATACTGGTTATGGCATTGGCCTGAGTCTGAGTTTGAGGAAGCCAGGAAAGATAAGGGAGGAGATATTAATTCATTTTTCTTCAAAACTTCATGTGTATTACTCAGTCAGTCAGTCAATGTATTTTAATTTATTTTTATTAAATTTACAGCGAACAATGTAGGATTTCACCGTAGTTTTAAGAAGCGAGTAATTTTAGATGATTTGTAATGTATTAACTTCAATGGAACGAAATGACTATATTGGCTAATGGAGTAAAACACATCTACTATATTGGCTGGAAAGTTTCAACAATTTTGACATTTAAGCTTAATTTTCCTAATTGTAATTGGGAGGAATATGGTATATTCACTAATGAAGTAAAACACATATGAAAGGATAAACGTCTTGTTGTATTGTGAAAAACAAAAGGAAAAAACAGGCATGCTCTAACAGTGCAGGCAAAGCAAAGCACCTTATTACAAATTATTAATCCCAAAATGGCAGAGCCTAAAACCTCTTACCACCAATAAAAAAAAAAATAAAGCAAGCAAAGCAACAACAATGAAGAATCAATCAATTGAATTAATAGCCATTATTAGGGGTTGATTTAGGTTCAGTCTCAGAGGTGTAGAAGAAGGGTCCCACAGAGTACAACTTGATGTTCTTGGTGTCAAGGATGCGATAAGAAGCAAGCAGATGACCAGTAATTCCTTGGTTAACATCGGTAGGGACTTGGCAGTATTGAAAGGGAGAATAATCCAGGAAGGCCTTGCATTCTGTGAGCTTCCACTTATCTTGAAGCTCTGAAGGTGACAATGTTGCCAAGAAGTAACCCTTCGCATCAGTTGCTCCACTCAGTATGGAGAAAGGGGCGGTCTCGTAGCCGTATTCATCTTCAGCCAGACATGTTATCCTTGCCACAGCTCCTACAATTAATATTCCAACCCAACAGAACATTATGATCAGCACTCACTGATTTAACATATAATTGGTGATTACTTAACATAGAATTAGAATTAGAGACTATATATACCTTTAATGGGGAAGCTTTTAAGGCCTGATTTGCACAAAACAAGCCCTTGAATACCAATGACGTGAGGTAGTTGCTTTGCATATACTTCCTGTGGCTGCTTTGGAGTGTCATGATCATCAACCTTTGGCTTGGGAGCAGAGGCATAATCAGAAGCAGAGGCAATGACTAGAAATGTCAAGAGAAGCATAGAGGTGGCAAAGAGGAAACGGGTGAGAGCCATTATTACAACTCTTGTAATCAATGTATGCTTATGCTAACGCTAATGCTATGCACAAGGTGAAGACAGAGTTTTCTTATATAGGAAAAGTGGCTCAAGTTTTCTTTTTCTTTTTTAGTATTTGTGGCCAGAGGAATGGTTCAAGTTTGTGATATCCAGAATCCAAATTAATTGATTGATTAAATATGTGCTGAGCACTGCACAGAGTTTACATGGGTTGAGTGCATGTTGGTAAAGAAATACCCAACCAAACTGTGCTGAGCACTGCACAGTGTTTGCTGCTTCGGCTCTGGGCCAAGCTGATGCCTGTTATGGGTTTGGGCTCAGAGACTTTGTGTTATGATGGGCTTTTGACTCCTTTTTTTGGGGGTGGGAGGAGGAGAAGAGAAGCCATATATTGCAGTAGAGTAGACGACGTGAGTACGAAAGAGATGCGTATTAAGATAGGGCTATTCTCTGGTGGGAACTTCTTTTTGCAAACTTCTTCTTGAGAACACCGTTGGATCAAATCTAACGGCTGCTCAAAAGCAATTGTAACTGAACATGTCTAAAACTGTTCCACTAGAACGCGCCCTCCTCCCTCCAAAACAGATGTATTGTGCTCTTGAAGACCACAATATCTCCCTCCAAAAAAAGTTTGTTCTCTTTGTCTGTTTGTGTCTCTCTTCGTCACTCTGTCAAAGAACCTGGTTTTCTTCTTTTTTCTGGTTTGATATTCTATTTCTGGAAAAACAGTGAACACATCTACCCCTCCAAAACAGCTGTTCATTTTTCTGGTTTGGTCATTCAAAGCATACAAAGCAAGGTATTATCTTGAAGAGCACATGTAGCACTGTATTTCTTATTTCTGTTTTTATTTTTCTGGTTTGATGATTGTGTTCTGCACTCTTGTGAAGCCTTGAGGACCCATCTAGTTACCAAAAAACTAGTGAGCGTGACACCTTGTTAGAATCGTTGAGCACAGTCGAAACTGGCGTTGACTTCGAATACTTGAGGATTTGAGACCCTCTGGTTCTAGAGTTGTCGGTTTAAAGTGTTGGAGCAAACGGGAAACTAGAGTTGAGTTTGAATCGTTGAGGAGAGGAAGGTTGAATTTTTTGGGGTAGATGTTTCGCTCTAAATGGACGACATTATTATATTTGTTGAAATTTCAAAACTCAAAATCAGTTACAAGGTAAGCGATATCCTGTGTTTGTTAATTTCAATATACTTGAAAAAATGTTTTGACCAAGTATATTGTCATAATTTACGCTAGTTTAGATATAGGTTGTTTAAGGTTTCACTAAAGACTCCAAACGACCTCGTAGGTGTAGCATTTATATTCACTAATGGGTTCATAGATTATTTTGTTGCAGACTCCATTATTTAATAATGTTGCATAGTCTATTTGATATTTGTGGAAAGTTTGAAGATCAAAATCACTTATAAGGTAATTAATATCTTGTAATTGTTAATTTCAGTATCCTAGAGGAATTGTTTTTACCAAATATATTTGCATAATTTACGTTATTTTGGATGTCGGTTGTTTAATATTTCACTAGAAACTCCAAAAGGCTTCGTAGATATAGCACTTGTATTCACTAATGGTTCATAGCTTATTTCGTTTTAGACTTCATTATTAACTAATGTTTGATAGTCTATTTGATATTTGGTGAAAATTTGAAGATCAAAATCACTTACGAGGTAACTGATATCCAATAATTGTTAATTTGAGTATATGGACATAATTTACGCTAGTTTGGATGTAGGTTGTTTAAGGTTTCACTAGTGACTCCAAACAGCTTCGTAGGTGAAGCACGTGCATGCACTAATGGTTCATAGCTTATTTCGTTTCAGACTCGATTATTTACTAATGTTTGATAGTCTATTTGATATTTGTTGAAATTTTGATATTTCTGTGTTTATAGTATTGTGGTTAATATACATTTGAATTCTCTTTAAACGCATGTGGCAATATTATTATGATGATGATATGATTTTCAAGGTTAAATTGCAAGAATTGTGAAATGGAGTCTGAAGCAGAGGTGAAACAGGAAGTTAGTGTGGAGTTCAAACCAAAACTAGGACTTGAATTTGATTCCCTTGAGGATGCGTTGAAGCTGTATGATCTGTATGCACTAAAAGCAGGATAATATTCACTCAGAAACTCTTTTGTATCATGGCATCATTGTGTATCATGCTTGTTGCATATTTCAGGCTGTCTATGGGGATTATGTATCATTATGGTTATCGTTATGCACCCTACAACACATATTCAACATCACTGTATCAAAACATTGTTTAGAAGATTGGATTTTCCGAAGAGCAAAGAAGAAGGCGGAGAAGATGAGGAGTTGGAGAGATTTGTGTGGGGTTTTAGGGATATATCTGGCACATGCCCCACCCTAAAAAATGTCAAAATAGTATCAGGAGAGTATCACAAAGGTATCATAAGAAAGGTTTCTGGTTTCGACAGAATAAGTGAGAAATGTCGAGAATGAGAACAGCACAAAGATGTTTTCTGGTTTTCTTTCTTGTTATTACTTTCTATTTCTCATGATACATTTATACAAGTGTTGCCTGACATTAATTACACAACTTCTACCTGGGATTCCTCCATGAAACAAGGTCTCCATTAGACAAGGAGAGAAAGTCTTCCATGAAACAAGTATTCCATGAGACAAGGAGAAAAGGTGTAGGGAAAGTGTCCTCCATGAATTAAGGAGGGAAAGGTTTGGTCAAGTGTAGGGACTTACGTTTGGGAAAAGGTGTAGGGAAAGTGTCCTCCATGAATTAAGGAGGGAAAGGTTTGGTCAAGTGTAGGGACTTACGTTTGGTCTTGGTGTTTCACATGATGACAACTCACATGATGACAACTCATAAGTCATAGGATTCTTCATATGCTAACAAAAAAAAGGGAATTATGAATTTTATGAAAACAAATATAATCATAATCATATTACACGTGGCACAACAAGAGATTAAAATCAAATCATATCAGTGTTTGTGACATTATATGTACATTAAAATTCCAAAACATGATAAACTGTTGATAATCTTTTGAGTCATTTATGACACTTTACATTTTTACTAAGGAGAATCTAGGGAGAAAATTAAGTAAAATTACATTTATGACACTCTACACTTTCCAAAACATGATTATCTTCAAATAATACTCGAAAATATAGGGAGAAATTTTACTGTGTTTTTTTAAATCATTTTTTGTGAATTTTGTCAGTTAAACAAAAAAAAAGAACATATGATGACATGTGGTGCTGCAAGAGGAAGAAAATTGAAACTTTGATAAACTATTTGAATTTTTTTATGTGTAAAAATTATATTTTAAAGCTTAAAAGATAAAGAAAATGTCATAATGAGTTTGTGAGAATTTATGGTGACTGTGATTTTTGAAACTTAAACTATGAGGTGTGAAAACAAGATTTTGACTTTGGGAAATTTGAAGTAATAATTAGAGGAATAGTTGTTGTAAAGTAGTGATCAATACTTTGTAAACCACTTTTTGGACTTGGGATACGAAGTATTGATGTTGAGAAATATGTATGTAATTTTTTTTTTGGTAAATTTTCCATTTATTTTAATATTTTAAACAATTTTACAACAAAATATGATTAAAATATAACAAACGTAACACATGTCAGCACAAGGAGAGCCTAGCATCCCATCCATTTCCATGTGTCGGCAAGGTAAACCGCCACCTGGCATCTCATCCAATTAACTATTTCTTTTTACTTCAAAATTGATTTAAAAATCGTTTATAATTCAAAAAATTCCCAAAATATAATGTCGGGATTGGTATGACATTTTCTTCGAGCACGTACGTCAAATTTCGCCAGTGCATTCAAATTTTGATCTGATCCTTATGTGATCAAACAAACAATAGCTTAGGGTTTACAAAATGTAGTTATGTTTTTATTTGCATCATTCACATTTAGGGATGACCCCCAAATTTTAATTTTAAAACAATTGTAAACCACTTTTTGGACTTGGGATACAAGTATTGGTGCTGAGAAATATGTATGTATATTTTTTGTATTTTTTTCATTTATTTTTATATTTTAAACAATTTTACAACAAAATATGATTAAAATATAACAAATATGACATGTGTCAGCAAAAGGTGATCCCAACATCTCATCCACTTCCACGTGTCAGCAAGGGACGCCGCCACCTGGCATCTCATGCAATTAACTATTTCTTTTTACTTTAAAATTGATTTAAAATGGTAGAGTTTAGTGGTTAGGGGTTAGGGTTTGGGGTTTAGGGTTAGAGTTTGTGGGTAAAGAGTATTATGGAAAGCGTTTTCATATGACAAACTTTTCATGCTATATATATGTGTGTGTTTTTATGCTATCAAAACATAATAACTTGGGATGGGTATTAAATAATATTCTGAATGTTTGTTGTAATTTTCTAATTTTTAATTTATTTATTGTGAATTTTAGAAGTTAAATCATATAAAAAGAGTGTATGTGATAGAATGTTTTGATTTGTCTGTGAACAAAGTTGAGTTTTTATCATTGTGCTTGTATTTTTATAATTCAAAATTAGAATTTTGGAGCTTTAAGGAGAAGAGAATATATGAATTTTCGGTGTATTTTTATGATTTTTAATTTTTTATTATGAATTTTAGAGCACCCTGTGAGTATTTCTCATGTGTGGCCTTATAAGATGATAACACGTGTCATGTTTTTGTAATTTATTGTGTTTTATCTTAAACAATTCTTAAAAAATTATATAAAAATCAGAAAAATATACTAAAAATTGCTACAAATTTCTTATGACACAACATTCGATGGAGATCTAAAATTATGATTTCATATATTTAAATGAATGAGAATCATTTGATCAAAGAAACAAGAGTGTATGTGAAAGAATGTTTTGATTTATATCTATGAACAAAGTTGAGTTCTTATTATTGATTTGTATTTTTATAATTTAGAATTAGCATTTTGGAGCTTTAAGGAGAAGAGAATATCACAAGATGTTCATAGGAATTTTCTGTGTTTTAAAAAAAAAAAATTATCTATGAACATAATGGTTGTTGCATCCAAGTTTTTCCATGAACCAAGAACACATGCATGAATGCAAGATAAGGGTTTTGTAGCATGAAAACAACTTGTGAGAGCACATTGTTTAATATGGAGCACAGCGTGATTCCCAACTATTGCTTTAGGTGTGAATTCCCAACTTAGCACGGAATGAATGTCTCCATCCGCTTTGGGTGTCTCCATTTTTTGAGCATCGTATTACACTATTAGAAATGCATTTTCGTTTTTTTCTACAAGCTTAAAAATGGAGGCAAATCCTCCACCACATGTACATCAACTGTTAGATCCAAATTTTCATAACCAAGATTGGAGCTTAATGAAGCATAATGGAACAACTGACTGACACAGCAGAATGCCGGTTGATACTCTATTGACTGCGTTCGACTTCAAAAAATGGTTTCAGCTTCTCAAATTACTTTGGAGCATGTTTGAGTGTGTTTATTTGTTTCCCAATGGATTCACTATGGCTTCAACACAAGTACAGGCTAGTTTATGTCAATTTTAGATTAACCTTCAGTATCAGATATGAACATACATAAGTCTCACAAACGATTCAGACCCAAAAAAAAAAGTCTCACAAACGATTGATTAAAACTCAACAATCATGTGAAAATGTAACGATAACTACTCAAATGCAGGGTCCGTGCAGTAAATCAAAGTAATACGTTCACTATTCTGCGTCTTCTACGTAGGGTGCATATTCTCAGCAACTGAAGCAGCCACATCTGTTTCAAAAGATGATGAGCTACAACAACGACACAATATGTATAAACAATAAAGTCAAATCGTTAAAATCCTATGAATTCCTTGTGGCATTTTGTTATCTTTTAAGTTGAAAATATAATTTTTAAATATAAAAAATTCAAATAATTTCTGAAAGTTCTATACTAACAATAATACTATGTTGAACATCATTACTCTCCCTTACAACAACTCTTTCTCCAATTATTACTTCAAATTTCCCAACTTCAAAATTTTATTTTCACACATCATAGTCGAAGATAATGTGCCATGGTGATGGCTTCCCTTACTAGTAAAGGAACTGGAAGGGAGGTGCTATCAGTACTGCTCTCGTTATCATTGGCAGATATCAATAAGTTTCTATAAATTTTTGGTGCATTTTTCTGATTTTTCATCATTTTTTTGTGTGAATTTTTGAAGTTTAAGATACAAAATTGAACCTGTGATGACACGTATTGCTACATGATACTGACACATGTCAAAAACTCTGATGATGCACCAATCTGACGCTGCCATGTGTCATTCTCTTTAATTTATTAGTATTTTCCAATGCTTTAACTTCCAAAAATCATAATAAATTCATACAAAATTAGACACATTCACCAAAAAATCCTACAAACTTCTAATCACATTTCCTTCATCTTTTAAGCCTTAAAATATAATTTTGACATATAAATTTCAAATAATTTCTCAAAGTCAAGTTTATTTCTATACTACCAATACTACTATGTTGACCACCATTACTCTCCCTTACAACAACTCTTCCTCCAATTATTACTTCAAATTTCCCAAAGTTAAAATTTTATTTTCACACATCATAGTTGAAGCTACCTTTTAGGATACTTATGAATGCCAAGAAGCCATCAATAATTTGTCAACAACAGGTGAATAGATTATCACTCTAGTCTATTTTATCAGTAATAACACGTGCATAATTTGTCAATATTGTATCAGTAACCCATCAATAGTGCATCAGAAACCATTAGATTTATTAATCCAACTCCAACTGTACTAAAGGCTATAATGGAGCACGCTAACCATTTTGAGCTCAAAGTGAAGGACCAAAAGAAGGAGAGTTTGCAGTAGGAGGGCCTTGACCTCTGTGACAATACAAATAAAAGAAACGTAGGATCAACTGTTAACCTTATATCCAAAATCACCAGTATCCACAAACATACATGTACCCAAAAAAATTAGCATAAAATTTATGAAAAAACAATCAATAAGGAGAGGGACATACATTGCAGCAAAGGAATCAGCCGATTTGAGAAAAGATGTGCCAAAGTCTCTGTTCTATTTTTTTAAGAAAACAGAAAACCTGTACACATCACAGTTTTAGATTGAGGCTTAAACTAGAAATAGAAAAACTCAAACACTATCCAAACATGAACAATATATCAAAATTACATAACAAACTGAATTAACAATTAGAAAACTAAAGGGATATGGTGGTGGTGGAGACAGCTTAGGTGGTCAAACCTGTTAAAACTTAAAACTGAATACAGATACAAAGTCATCAAATTGATGGAGAAACAAAACGTAAAAATGGCATAATTCACATTTTGCCAATACTTTTGTGCTAAGTTAGAGATAGTGTTTTCTCACCTTACAGCCATGTTTCTTAAGCTTTGAATTATCAGCAAAATATTGCATATTTATCTCATAATACTGCCCCATATCAACAAAATGCCCTTATTCATCTCATCTGTTGCCCAAGTCACATCGATAGTGAATAATTAAATGCATTTCCTGGCAGATACAAAGGAAACGGAGAAAAAGCAAAAAAGAAATATTGGTTCAGAAACTTACACAGAGCATTCTCTTTGTTGCCAAGTTTCAATCAAATGGGTTTCTGTAATTTCCATTAACATAATACAGTTGGTAGGAAGTTGGAAGGTAAAGTCATCACAAACACCAAGAGATCTGATTCTCATCTCTTGTTACAACAACAAATCACAAACAACAGGACATCTGATTTAGAATCTCATAAACAATTGAGGAACAAACGCATATCCACATATAATCACTAATATTTCTATGTAAATCGAAAATATATAGAAAAAGATAATGATTTCGCATATAATTTACAATTAAATACACAAATATTTTAACCCTAAATCAAATTAGGGATATATAAATTGATTTTTCAAAAATTATAGAAATAATTCTAGGAGGACGAAGGACATTTGTTACCTATGGAATAGAAGAAGGTTTGACGGCGAGAGAGACCAGTCGAAAGAGAGAGCCGGCGAGAGAGAGATGGAGAGACAGTCAGTGTTTCCTAAATGTGAATGATGAAATTGCACGGGTAAAACTCAGTGTAGGTTCGCATTAAAAAACCAACAACTGAACTGAAAAGTGCCTAATTTGATCAAAAAAATGGAACTTCAAGGGAATTTGACAGTCATAATTTACAGATAATTATACAATTAAATACCGAAAATATATACAAAAAAATAATGATTTTCACAGATAATTTACAATTAAATACCCAAACATTTTAACCCTAAATCAAATTAGGGGCATAGAAATTGAATTTTCAAAAAACATAGAAAATAATAATAAGAGAAGGAAGGACAGTTGTTACCTATGGATCCATGGAGGAAGGGAGGCTCCCATGGAGAGAGAGCGCGAGACCGAGCGAACCAGAGAGAGAGAGAGAGAGAGAGAGAGAGAGAGAGACATCAAGAAAGAGAGCGCCGGCGAGAAAGAGAGCCGTCGAGGCCAAAACTAGTCTACGGAAAAACATCTTACGATCCCAAACAACAACAAAAGCTCACTGAAACAGCAAAATAGAGTAACAGATCCAAGTAACAGGGAAACAGGCCCAAGACAGAGCCAAGGCCCCTCACTTTACCTCCTACACTGGCGGGCAAGGAAGGCAGTCGTGAGAGAGAATGAACACAAAAAATTAAAATTAGGATTTTATGAAATATATTTGAAGGTTAGAATTCTAAAAACTTAAAGATTTTCTTGGGATTCATAGATGTCTGAGGGAGGCGATGTCGGTGTATGGGTACTATGTGCGTGGAGGAGGTGAAGGAGATGGGAAAAACGTGAACAGTAACTGTTATCAACCCTAACCTAATCGCCACTCACAGAGAGAATAAACAGGTGAGAGAGAGAGGAGAATTTGTCTGAGAGGAAAAAGAGGGAGTCCGAAAAAAATAGGCGCGATTGGATGGAAAAAGGCGGGATTTGAAAAGGCGTGCCAGGATACGTGCCTTAAGGGGAATTGCAGCGTACCCATTTCTATTGTAAGCTCTCTTTTTCTTTCCAGCCGTTGAGATTACTTTGATGGCTGAGATGAAGCAGCAAATAGGGGTTCGCAAAAAGGAGTTCCCACCTGAGCCGCGGCGATTAAGATATTACAAAATTGACAACTAGTCGTCAGCTGGCTACCTAGTTTTCTTTTACATTTCAATTCAAAGTAAACACAACACCCGGCTTTGAAGTCTTCCCTTGTTTGTCAACCAGCATGTTATGATGTTACACACACACACACACATTCACACACCATGGGCTTAATTAGCGGTTTGTAAACAAGTTTAGCTTTGCATCGCTCATCGCATGATCATCTCGCTTACGTTAATTATCTACCAACTTGCAGGGTCAGCAGCACTGGGGTGTTGGAGTCAAGCAAACTTGTTTAGGTTAGGAGTAAACAAATGTAAAACCGTTCGACATTGTTACCCAACAATACTGGTATACTACCATCTGGTTTGGAATTGTTCTTCCACTTGCAACATGTTACTCAAGTATGATGTGCGCTCTTACCTTTTTTGTGGTGGGTTTCACAAAAGGTTCATTTATATACAATAAATAAATAAATATTTCCTTTGTTCGGTTTATTAAAATTATTAAATTACTTTTTACACGGATGCATTAAATAAACATATAAGGTAAGGGTCACCAAAGAAAAATTACTCAATATAATTTGTCTTTTATACGAATGAAAAAAGAATATTGAACTTAAGATCTCGAGTGCAGGAAAAATGCATTTAACTACTTAAGTTACCTACAACTACAAATGCAGATTTCTCATGATAAATTAGAATCTGTCCCCTCTCCTTTTATTAAAAAAGCTTTTTTCAAAGTCACAGCTTTTTTCAAAGTGTACGCGTTACAAATAGCAGAGACTCAACGAGAGTTGTGTGCTGATAGGCTTGCCAGCCACGCAAGGCCCGATAACATTAAAGATTATGCTAAGATCTTAATAAAATGGGGTAGGTAAATCAGAGGAAGGTTCCAGATGAAGACATATATATAGCAGTGGAGTGCCAATTCTCTCTCTCTCTCAGTACAAAACCCCCTCCCTTCTCCCTCATCTCTATTCATTTCTTACTCATTTACCCATCCTCCTAAAACCCGTTCTCAGTTTTCTTCACGTCTTCTAAATTTGTCTCTGAGTCTCATCATTCATACATACACATAAGTTTCTTCAAGCCCAGGAATGTGTGGCGGTGCTATACTCGCTGATCTCATCCCTCGCAACCGTGGCCTTCGTGTTACCGCCTCCGACATATGGCCCAATTCTCCCTTCGCTAGGCTCAATCCCGACAATTTCTTCGACTCCAATCCCAGCCCACTCACTCGTACCGACTCATCCCCACGCAAAAGAACCCAACCCACTTCAGGTACGCTCTACTCTCTACCCCTATCTTATTTTTCTGTGAGGCTAAATCCTTCTGGGTTCTGAGCCTGGCATTTTTACAAACAGGTAACAGGCAAGAAGAGAAGCCCCCCAAGAGGGCGAGGAAGAACCTCTACCGAGGCATCAGGCAGCGTCCGTGGGGCAAATGGGCCGCGGAGATTCGTGATCCCAGAAAAGGGGTTCGAGTTTGGCTTGGTACCTTCAACACCCCTGAAGAGGCAGCCAGAGCTTACGATAGGGAGGCTCGCATAATCCGCGGTAAGAAAGCCAAGGTCAATTTCCCTAACGAAGACGACGACATTCGCACCCAAACCTATCTGAGAAACCCCAATCCTCTTCCTCTGTTTCAACCCAGTAGCGAGAATTTGAGTAATAGTCATATGCCAAAAAGCTTTGATTTGGGATTTGGCTATGATCTAAACCAGATTGCAACAATTTCCTCCAATTCCAATTCAAATTCCAATTCCAAGGGGTTGAGTTCCATGAATCTTGTGAACACTGACCCAATTGTTATTTCGGGGGAAGAAAACTCCGGGTCTGGTTCAGATGGCGCTTACTCTTCGACGGCAGGGCTACTGGGTTGCAATCAGAATGGTGAAGCTGAGGTGAAAGAGGTAGAGGAAACGAAAGAAGGGATATTGAATAAGGATGCGATTGCAATCATGGAAGATAACGAAGTGCAAAAGCTTTCTGAGGAGCTGATGGCGTACGAGAACATGATGAAATTCTATCAGATTCCCTATCTGGACGGGCAGTCCACAGCTACCCAGAATCCTCCAGCTCAGGAAGGCATGGTTGGTGATCTCTGGAGCTTCGATGACGACGACGTTTCTGCTCTGTAAATTGATGTTGTTGTAAATTTGGTCATTTGGTTGGGGTATTTTGACTGTTGCTGATTAATTACGATTAGAGGCGTTGTTTCATTGTGCCTTAGTTATAAAACCTGCTTATTTATTTATTTATTTATGTTTTTGTACCCAAATCCAAATGTAACTCTGGACAAAATGTTTCAATTTGTTTATTGTTGTCATCCTCGTTTGTTATCTATCTTTTTTTTATTGTTCTAAGTTCTAGGATAACAGGCAGGGTCCCGGTCGTTCATGGTGCACTTTCATTTCGGGAGTGCGATTTTATCCTAATTAAAATATAATAATTTTTTTAAATTTATCAAAAGAAAACATTAAAAAAAAACGAAGAAGTTCATGCAAATCCTAATCCCTAACTTACTTGTTTGAACCAAAAGAAAAAAGAGAAGATGAAATATGGTATTATTTTTTTCCTTTTTATTGTGAAAGGAGAGAGAAAGCAACGTGGTGTGGGCTAGGTTAGGTGAATGCAAGCTTCGCAGCCGGTTTCCAAACCCGGCGGCGCTGCTGGTTTCCAATTTCCAGTTTCGATATTTCCTAAGCTATGACCAATACAGCGACTGGGGTGTGGCCGGTGGGCGCCTACAGATATTCTGCCTCCTCACTCAAAAACTTGTACTTGTTATGTTTTCTTGTACTACACTTACTATTTCAGGGTCGACGAACACGTGATGGGTTGACTGAGCCTTTCCTTTTTCAGCATTGGGCCTAGCCTTCTTCCACCTTAGAGGATTGGAGAGGCTAGAATGAGGAGGTTGAGTGAGGAGCTTATTTGAGGAGGTGAAATCTCACCATTAACAACTAAAAACAAAGCACATGGGGGGTGCATTGGGGGGTCCACACCCCTTTTGATGGTGAGATGGGGCTCCTCAAATAAACTCCTCACTCAACCTCCTCATTATAGAAGCTCCCCTTAGAGCATCTCCAAGAGAGATGTCAAATACCAAACATCAAATTTAAATTTGATGGCTGATGTGGCAATTTGACATCTTACACAGCTTTACACTCTACCCGATATGTCAAATTAAATTATTATTTTATTACATTTTAGTGTTGATTTATTTTTAATTAAAAAGAATAGAAAAGAAAAAATAATAAAATATTCATTTGACATCTTGCTTTTGGGATGTCAAAAATAACATCTCAATCTTCAGCCTTCATTCCACATCAGCTTTGACACATCGGTTGGAGTGTGTGAGATGTTATTTCTAGCTGTTAAATGTCTATGTGGCACTTTTGACATATCGGTTGGAGATGCTCTTAGAGGATAGGTTAGGATTTTAAACTCTGGATTGGGCTATCACAATTTGATGAGGACTGGGCTCCCCAACCAATCAATGAATTTTTCTTATGTTGCTGAAAATACATGCAAATGGAAGGAACATGTAAATTCATTACTTGTATTTTTAATAACAAAGAATTATTATCAATTAAGTAACATATTACAGAACAAAACCAGTGCATCACGATCATCCCGGAATTGTGGTCGTCCGAGACTGATTATTAGGAAATCTAAGCTGCAACTTTACATGATAAGCGGCATCACCATGGATACTCTGAGCAAAAACAGCAAGTCCTCTTGCAAAAGCAAACGACCCCGTTCCACCCATCACAGTAAGCTCTTCGGTGTCTTTCGGGGAGACATGCTTGGCCTCAACGCTTAGGCTACCCGAATACTGAGGCGTGTGGAAGGTGAGATAGATTATGTTGAAACCCGAGTTTGCAAAGTGCTCTACTGGGATAATGAACCCTTGCGCTTTTCCCACCAACCGAGAAGTGTTCTCGGGTCCCTCTGTGAGCATGCGGTGGAAGATGAATGCTCCTCCGCCCTCTGATTGGGAAGATTGTGCCACATGATCATTATTATTATTGGAGCTTGTTGCATCAATTTCAATAATATTAGGACTTTGTGGTTGCTGGATGTACAAGGAGAGGTCCAGCCATGGCGGTGATGGCTTTCTTTTAGGTAGTGGTGAAAACAAAGCCAGCAGAATTACTGCCAGGGTTGCCAACAGGACTGCACTGCAAAATATGATCCTGGCCAGCATCGTCACCACCAATGGGTCACTTTGAGCTGGGATATATGTTTCCATTTAACAAACTTTCTATTGTTGTTTAGGCCAACTAATCCCACTCGCATTTGGGAGCTTCTTAACCAAATCAATAATCATACAAGTGATGACTTATACGGTCAATGGATGGAGGTCACCCATAAAGAACTTAATTTGCTTTTTATTTACAAAATGATATTATAACCATTCTAATGTATAAGGAAGGGGATTGAACTCATGTATAAGGAAACGGACACATTGGCTGACTTAAAATTGTGTGTGTGGAGCCTTGAGGTGGGTTCTTAGTATGCTAAATGGAACTGTGTGGGGGTTTGAGTATCAATCAATACCTTTATTAGAGATTAAGTATCTTAAGCTTGAAAAAAATATATATATCATGGAGGCGGCCACCCACATTTCGCCTTGTAGAGCGTCATGGTCAACTGACATAACCCACATTCATTGAGAAAATAAACTCAACCACAACCAAAATGTATAAAGATAAAGATAAATACTTCTTTGGATAAGCTAACTAAAAAAAAAGGAGCTAAGCCTAACCCAATTTCTGTATTGTTGGGCTGGACTACGAGCTACTAAGCTCAACTGAAACAATGCAGCAAAGCCCGTTCAAAAGGAACACAATGGCCGACGGCAAATAAGGCCCACCTCACCCACCCAGATTGGAAACCCTAGGTCTAAACTCTAAAGCGCAAACCTGTGTGATATATAAAACCGTCTCTTCCACACAAATCAGCCTCTCTGCCATAGCAGCTGCCAAAACAAAAGGAGGTAAGACATGGTTTCGCTCAAGCTCCAGAAGAGGCTCGCCGCGAGCGTGCTCAAGTGTGGTCGCGGTAAGGTCTGGCTCGACCCCAATGAAGTCAGCGACATCTCCATGGCCAATTCTCGTACGCTTCCTTCCTTTCTTTTCATTTGTTTCTTTTGATCTGTATGCTATGCTATATCATCTGTTTGGTTTGCTTTTGTCTTTGTCTAAACCTGAGTTTATACACCGTATGGCGGCTGATATATCGTGAAACCATATGAAGCAAATACAGTTATGTTGTACGGATGTGATTTGAGTATCAAGTTGAAGTTTCTAGGATTCTGACAGCTGACCGGAGCTAGGTTTGAGTGATGGTTTTATGTGTTTTACATTTAATATAGAAAATTGTTTAATTCTATGAGCTGCGGACATCAATATCGAACTTTGGCTTGATTGTTAACTTTGTATTTTCTCCAAATTAGTACTAAGTTGCATCGTACGTAGTTATTGAAAATATTTGGTGGTCGGAATTGTATTTGACGTATTTCAAGTTTAGGATATGAATTGGAAGTTTTTTTTACAGTGACATTCAATGCTTTAATCATGGTTTGCTTGCATTTTGCCCTTATGAGATGTTTATGAAATTAGTTCGACGGTTATGTTTGGGTGTTCTTGTATTGTTTATTGATGGCTTTGATTGTCAAGTGCAGGCCAAAACATAAGGAAGTTGGTCAAGGATGGTTTCATCATCAGGAAGCCAACCAAGATCCACTCTCGATCTCGTGCACGCCGCATGAAGGAGGCTAAGAGGAAGGGGCGTCACTCCGGACACGGTAGGTTGATTATATATGAGATGCGGGCTTTGTTGTTTTGTTTATCATACTTATAGTTCATGGGCATGTCACATAGATTCCCATTTGTTGGTATATACTAGTGTTTGCTTGTAGCAATACAAGGGAGGCAAGGCTTCTTTTGAATGGCTTCTTTGTTGTTTGGTTGATCATACATTTTAATGTGTGGTTTCTTAATTTTTTAGGTAAGCGTAAGGGTACAAGGGAGGCAAGGCTTCCTACCAAGATCCTGTGGATGCGGAGGATGCGTGTGCTCAGGCGCTTGCTTCGCAAGTACAGGGAATCAAAGAAGATTGACAAGCACATGTACCATGACATGTACATGAAGGTTAAGGGTAATGTTTTCAAGAATAAAAGAGTCCTTATGGAGAGCATCCACAAGTCAAAGGCTGAGAAGGCGAGAGAGAAGACTCTGTCTGATCAGTTTGAGGCTAAGCGGGCAAAGAACAAGGCTAGCAGGGAAAGGAAACATGCTAGGAGGGAGGAACGCTTGGCTCAGGTATTGTTAAAACCTATATAATATATTAAGAGATGGGATGCTAAAATTCTTTTTTTAAACATTTGATAATATAACTTCCTAGAACTGTATTGAAAATAAAAGAGGCTCACAAAAACTGATGATTATAATTATTCACATTTCTTTGAGACCCACATTTCTGATTATTCTAAAATGCGTTCAGGGACCTGGAGAGAGAGCACCGCCAGCTGCTGAGCCAGCTGCTGTTGCCCCATCTCAACCGACACAGTAAGTACAGTATGCGTCTTTGAGATCGTATAATGTATAGATATCGTTTTGCTTATTTTACTGAATAATCTCATCTACTTGCAGGGGATCTAAGAAATCCAAGAAGTGAGTCCAATGAGGAGAACTGATGGATTGATGACTCGTGATGATCCATTTGTCTCAAGTTACTTGGGTAGATTAGTTTTGACGAGCAAGTTTGTTTCTTTGTTTTGGACTTCAGTACTTTATTTCCTGGTTAAAAGAGATTTCAAAATCCTTGTACTCTGTATGAAGCTTAGTTTCTTTTGTTATCTATTGATCGGTTTTGGTCTCGATCGACCTGCTTATGTTTTGGGATTTCATATGAAAAGCTCGTATTCTAATTTCCATGGTGTTGTCCGATGCATTCCAATTTGTTTTGCGAGGGGTAAGCGAGGCTGTAGGCCTCTCACAACCCAGGGCCTGTGAGGGCTGTGAATAAGTGGATTGATGGATATGGTTGCGTTCATGATTAAACAGATTCAGCTACCTGATTTGTTTTAGAGGAGGATTTAGCAATAATTAATAAGTTAAGGATCATTGAATCCCATTAATGCGTCTATCTCGGATATTTGATGGCATTATGGGCAACCTTACGGGCTATTGAGCTCAAATTAAAGAAGAAAACGGAAAAATCCAGAATGTTTTACAACCTCGACGAACATACTAAATCCCCAACGTTCCAAAATGTCAAACATGTACGACCATCGGCTTTCAAACACTTCTTTGATAGCGTGGATTTGATGAGGTGTAACAACCATCCCTAAAGCTGAAGGTTGGTCTGTGCGCAATGAGATCTCCACTGCCATAATTTGGTTGTGGTTGTGGTAATGGTTGAGGTGCCATTTGGTGTGCTGCTGTTGTATCACAAGGATTGTCGCATATCCCAAGCTTGACAATGAATGCAACAATGCTCCCTTTGTCAATGCCCTCACTCTCAATCCAGATGTGACCTCCCATGGTGTTTACAAACCTAATCCAGTCATTTCACACAGTAAGTTGATCAAGTTGAATGAATACAAAGAAATGAACCAAAAGCACCACCCTACTTGATAACTCCAATTATTATTATCAACTTTTTCAATAACTTTTTTATATCAGATTCATATCTTTTTTCAATTGCACTACGGAAATGGTGAAAAGTCAGAATTTTTTTACTCTACCGTCTACAAATGGCAAGTCCAAGTCCAGCACCATCACTTATTCGATTGGATCCACTTCTGGGCTGAGAAAATTTGGTGAAAAGATGAGGAATATCTTGTGGGAGAATACCACAGCCAGAATCCTTAACCTGCAACACCGGGAATACCATTAGATCACATTTACAAGATTGTTGAAGTTTATAGGACTACACTGCAATCAAAATTGCGCTTGTCCATAACATACAACATACTAAGAGATACCTCCAACCTCAGCATACAAAATGCAATACTAACATAAGCCAAACAAAGATTAAATGCAGTCATTGACCTGAACTCGCAGGTAAAAGTGGCCATCAGTGGATGCTGGATAAAACTCAGGTGGTCGCCAGTCTCTTGAAGATTCCGGTTTTGCCACAGATGCTACAATTGAAATATATCCCTCCTTTGTAAACTTCACAGCATTACCAGCAACATTTAGAATAGTTTGCATAAGCCGATTCTCATCTCCAACAGCACAAACAGGTAAATCTGGGGATAGAATCAAACTCATAGACAACTTCTTCACAGATGCGATGGGCTGTATCAAATTGATTACCTACAGTTTCAAAGTGGTAGCATGTAAGTTCACCAAAAACCAAAGTACTTGAAAGTATACATTGAAGCCCTAATCCAGAAAATGCACCTCTCTGAAAAGTCCATGGAGGTTAAACCTTCTAATGTCTAACTCTAGGCTGCCATCTTCAAGTCTAGAAAGATCAAGAACATCATTAATAAGTGTTTCCAAAAGGTTGCTACTCTTTAGTACTGTCTCTATCATAACTCTTTGTTCTGAAATCAGTTCCGTCTCTAACAGAAGAGAAGACAGTGCAATAATTGCATGCATTGGTGTCCTCATTTCATGGTTCATGACAGCAAGGAAATCGTTGCGAGCATGGATTGCCATCTCTGCTTCTCTCCGTGCTAAATCTAAAGCAATGTTCTGCTCCATTAGCTGATCACGGGCTCGCATGGACTCTTCCAGAATAGCAGCATGTGAAAGAGCAACAGCTACCTGTATGACATATTAAATTCATGACTGTAAAAGACCTAGCCCACCCAACATTACAACTCTTGACCACCTTCGCAGAGGGCCGAGGACAACTAAACTCTTGTTACAACCTTTAGCATGCATGTAGGAATCAGAAGGAAGACAAGTGATATATCAGTTATTTTAGCCTGATCAATGAAAAGAAAAACAAATGAACAATAAAAGACACCTGATCTGCAACAACATCAACCAGTTCCAGTTCATGGTCTCGCCACTTTCTGGTGCTATCTGTGGGTAGAATAAGAACCATGATTGCGTAGCTTTTGGCAGAGAGATCAGGCCAGTCATTGATTTGGAAATTCGAAAGATTTAATAGGGGTACCCGCAGAGCAACAACCTCAGGTGGAACATATCTCCCGACAAGTGGTCTGATCCTGGCCAGTGGGCAGGTGTATGGTATACGAATTGCTCGGGAACTAGTGAAGACTTCATTGACTATAGGAAGGTTTATTGGCACAGTAGAGCCAACTTGTATTTGGTAGTTCAGAGTATGAGAAAGCTGTAGGTTCATACCAGTTCTGGATGGCATCCACAAAGCACATTCCTGGAGGCCCAAAGTCCTACCCAGCTCAACAAGAGTGGTTTTGAGTATAGTGTGCCTGTCCAATGTGCTTCTAATTTCATGAGTGAGCATTCTAACATGCCTTCCTGTTTCTTCCTGAGTTAGCATACGGCCCATCTCCCTGTCAAGCTCTTCAGCCCTGTTTTTGAGAAACAGCTCCCGAGTTTTGACGCTTAGTAAATCCGGAATAATATGAACAAGCATTAAAGCAGTAGCACATGATACAATAGCACAGGAAACCTTTGCAACAGTCATGACCACAGCAACAGTTTTGGAGTGCATATAGAATGTCCAGACATTTATGAAATGGGTTGCTCCACAAAGAACAATAAAAGCACCAAACTGCATCAGCACCCATCTATATGGGAAGAAAGAGGATTTTTGCACAAAATATATAAGCTCCAAGGGAATGGAGAAATAGGCGAGGGCAATAAAGACATCAGAGATGTACTGATATTTCACCAGAAGCTCATCAGGGGGCCATTGTGCGTCTATGCAATCACAGGAATCCATTATCCAACTGCTGTTCTAATGAATCTGAGAACTTCACAGAAAAAACAATAACAAAAAGAAATGAGTCAACTAAACTGACATATAATGACATATGACCCTTCAGGTGAAATCTTGCCTTTTTTTTTTCTTCTAGTTATAAAAAGAAAAAATAGCATTTTCATTTCATCAAACACCATAGTTTAAGTTTTCCTTCCCTGGAAGCAATGCTTATCAAAACAAAGAGAAGCTGAGGAACTAATAATCCCTCTCTATTTTCCTTATATTTGTTCAATCCAGATTCCAGACAAATTAACATGCTTGAAACTAATTTTTTGCAATGATCTTTAATCTTGCAATGACTTTGACAATGCTTAAAGGTGCGAAAGAGATTTTCACTCTAGTCTCAGAGATGCAAACAAACAAGGCCAATAATAAGAGTAATCTGTTCGCAGTTCATATACAAAAAAGAAAGAGATTCTAATTATATTATTACCAAGCTTGACGCGTGACGACAAAGACAAAGTGAGGGTGAGAGATCAACTGTAGAACTTTGAAGTAGTGATCTGAGGCGTCCATTACGTAGGAGCTGAGGTTCTGAAACAGAGAAGCGTTTCAATTTTCATGGTCAGGAAGAAGAAGATGAATAGTAAAAATAAAAGGAAGAAAAAGGGGAGGGTAGGATGAGTAAAGTGGAGGAAGAAAGACCGAGACATTAGGCAGACTCAGAGAGCCAAAAAGCGTCACGGACAAACAACGCCACGCACCATTTCTTTTTTTTTCTCAGTACGCCACGTACCAATTCAATAATACAGGAATACGATTATACGAGTGTCTTGCCCTTGCGAGTGGGAAAGACTCATTTGGAACTTAGATTTTCTTTTTTCTTTTCTTTTTCTTTTCCTCCTTAAACGAAATAAGCAAAACAAAAAAACCAAAAAGATACATTGGCATCTAGCTCGCACTGCACGTGTGGTTTATGCTCATAATCCAATCTTTTAAAATACAAATTAATTTTTTTACGACAAATATAGGTTAGGTCAATTCATCAAAGCATTGAGTTTACTTTCTTGGATCTAAATTATAATTTCCCTTTCCGTAAATTAAATTAATTGTTGTGTTTGGATTCAAATTCCAAATCATGAAACTTGATTAAATTTTGTCCATAATTTTTTATTATTAATAATGTAGTAAAATTGTTAAAGTATGGCTGGACATCCACATATTGAAATTTGAACTGATTAAATAAATAAATAAAATTAAAAAGAAGTGATAAAGATCTGTTGGTTGGAAAGGTCACAGTCCCGAAGAGACAAGCAGATGGTAGTTTGGTAATGGTAGGTCCTCCCCTGTCCTCAACTTGTAAAATAGCAGAGTATTGTGTTCTAAATCTGGGACCCACCACCAATCTATTATAAAAGAAGGTGCATTGCATTTGGATGATGGGCGATGTCACGTTGCAGTTGCAGATAATAAAGGATTGAACGCCTCAAGAATGAAATAGTTCTGGTTTTCCAGAGATCAAATTTCTTATCAAAGGTTCGTTCTGGACCGTTAACTAACTTATATATAGACATTTATAAAGAAATAAACCAGAATGAGAAGGGTAAAAGTAGATTAATTACACCTACATATAACAAGTAAAATTTTTACTTCATTTTATTCTGCGGAGTGAGTTTCTCAATACCCTGTATTGTTACAAAAATTTGTGGAGGCATTCTCCTCCTCTGTGACCCAGTTGGCTGCCGTTTTTGTCAACAAAATTAACCCAAATAAAAAAGCCTCCACAATATCGTTCGTAAACGTTATGAATTACATACATCACTTTTATTCCTTATTTCACCCGGAGGGGCAATGCAAAGATGAATCATAAAGGCAATTCATGCCGGGAAATCAATTGTCAACAGCTTCTAAACCTGTCTGTCAGTCAGTCAGATGGGCCAATCATCTTCTCAGGCACCACAAGTGTATCAAATTCTTCACTGGTTAGCACTCCAAGTTTCAATGCAGCTTCCTGCAGAGTTGTTTGTTACAGCTTTGTTAGATTCAATATTTCAACTATCCAAATATGCAAAGGACTCAAAGTAGCTATGATGCCAAATCAACTCTCTACAAAATTGTGTGAATGCATTGCATTTATTTCATTCCTTCCTACTGATTCAGCCTATGCTCAAACATGGTTTGATAAAACATCAGCCAGAATTTTCCAGTACTTGAATTTAAGCTAGCCATCTGGCCAGAATAAATAATTTCATTACTTCTGAACTCCTAAATTCCCACCAAACCAGACCCAGTACAGTGGAACAGAACAGATTATCACTTAGACAAGGAAGCAATTATTACCTTCAAAGTGGATCCCTCCTTGTGGGCTTTCTTTGCAACTGCCGCAGCATTGTCATAACCAATTTTCTGAAATAGAAGCAGAAATATAAGTCTGACTCAAATCAAAGGTACACAAGGAAAATGTACACATGAATGGGTGGAAACTTACAGGATTCAACGATGTGACCAACATTAGTGACTGCAAACCCATGCATTTTCCATACAGAAAGAGCATAAAATTAATTAGCCATGGGGTCTAGATACGGAATACTAAAAAGTTCTATATTCTTCACCAAGAATAAACTGACCTCATGAAGTAACTTTGAAATTCTTTCCCTATTAGCTTGGATTCCTCTTACACAGTTCTTTTCAAAGGAAGCTGATGCATCCCCAAGCAATCTCACAGACTGCCAGTAAAGAGTTAAGAAAACACCAGCTCAATGAACAAGTGCATGTATTTAGCAATATAGCAGAACAAGAGACTCCAAACTCAGTAAATCATAATGCATCCACGTATGTGATGCTTTACAAAAATATTGTACCCACCAAATTATGTTCCAATTCCAGTATCCACATCTTGAGAAGAATCACATTTGGTTCTTTCTCAATTTTAACACCTAATGTCCACATAATATTCCAAATCTTCAAACAGATTCTATCATAACTCTTTTGCATTTCCTCCAAAGGTGAACTTCCAGACTAGTGACTTTCTTAACAAAGCACTATCTACGGGCAAGAAATGTGTGTGTACCTAGTTGCTACCAGTTTTACTTCTGAAATCTCTGTACATACAACATTTGAAGAACAAATCATAACAATATTACAACAGAACGTACATGTAGGAGACCACTAGCAATCATTGGCTTGAATACATTAAGTTCAAAGTGACCATTTGATCCACCTACTGTAATGGCCACATGGTTACCAAAAACCTGCACGACATACAAAAAATTAAAATACCATTTCATAACGAGAAAAACTTTAAATAGCAGGATTACAATATCCTAACATCATACAACAACTTACTAAGGACTTCCCAATTGTTCATATTATCTTGATGAAACAGAACAGGAGACACTTTACCTGAGCACAGACCATTGTGAGAGCCTCACACTGAGTAGGGTTAACCTTCCCCTGAAACAGGATAAACTCAGTCAAGATGTCAAGTTTAGTGGGACTTAATTTGTACAAAAAGCTAATTACAGGTTTTGGGCTATTCAGTCAAACATATGTTGGGCAAGATATGAGAGTTTTACAGGCATAATGCTGCTGCCAGGCTCATTTTCAGGGAGAATGAGTTCACCAAGGCCGCAACGTGGACCACTATACAAGAAAAGCACTGTGAAGTTCTTATAACAAGGGTACAGGGAGTGATGAAGAAAAAGCAGGTGAGGTCCAAATAGTAGACTAACCTTCCTAATAAACGTATGTCATTTGCAATTTTCATCAGAGAAGTAGCAACTGTATTTAGGGCTCCGCTAGTTTCAACAAAAGCATCATGTGCAGCCTGGCGGAAACAAATAACGTACAGCATGCAGTATTAGTTTGTTGTATACGATGAAAAAATATGTACCAACTGCTCCATCAAGTTAAATATCCCTTCCACTAGAAGAAGAAAGAAGAAGATATCATTTAGTGTAGCTACGAACCAAAGCTTCAAACTTGTTTTCGGCGGTGACAAATGGTAAGTTTGTTTCCTCAGCTACTGCCGCAGCTATCTTTACATCAAATCTAGATTATGGCAGGAAAATTACCAGTCAGTTTCATACAATGTGGATCACCCTGGACCACTGAAGAAGAAATTGCTCATTTAAAATATGGGAGATGACGAAATAAATGCAAATGCCAAAACACAAGAAATTTACAACGAAAGGTACAGTCTTTTCAAGTTTTAGTAATAAAATACAGAGCATACATCTTTCTATCTGATACTAATTCAGGAGTAATAAATAGGCAAAGGAATGGTGAATAAGATGACCTATTGAAGAAACTTAAATCTTGAAATATCAGTGCAGGAAAAAGAAAAAAGATGAATTGAAATGAAACCAGGACTCCCATAATCGAAGTTACATTTTAACACGAATGCAGACAAACGTAAAATGATAAAAACAAGGAAAAACAAAACCCAAATATTCTTCAACCTTAAGGCTATTCATACCCCTTCTTTGTGTTCAATCCAGTCCCAACAGCAGTACCACCCTGTGCAAGCTGCTCAGACAAAATTACCAATCAGTCAGAATATTTAAAAGAAAAAATAAAAGGGGAGGATAAGCAACTGACAGTCATGAGTTGCCAACCTGATACATGCGGGGTAGAGTGCACAAGACTCGGTCAATTCCATACTTCACCTGCAGCCAAAGGAAAAAGCTTTTGATAAACAAGATATCAAGCACGGCCTATCCTCGTAACAGGATGAGTATGACGCAAGGGTGAAACAATATCTGCAAGAGTAATGTAAGCTCACTTGTGTTGAATAGCCACTGAATTCTTGCCCAAGAGTCAAAGGTGTTGCATCTTGCGTGTGAGTGCGTCCAATTTTAACAATATCTTTAAATTCATCTGACTGGTCATATTAAAACAGATGGAATCAAGAACAAGTTTTGACCCCTTTATGGGAAAATAATTCAGATACACGAAATATCTATCTGCTTTTAAAGGGTACCCAGAGAAATCAAACCTTTGAATGTAGAGAAGTATGCAATGTTTTCAAATTTGGTATTAGTCTTGAATTAATTTCCATTGCAGACGCAATGTGCATGACCTGTAAATAACACACAGCGTTTCAATAAACCGCAAGACAGGAAACAAAAATTACAAAAAGAAAAGAAAAGAAAGGCTTACAGTTGGAAAAGTGTCATTAGAAGACTGTGATCTATTAACATGGTCATTTGGGTGGACAATCTTTTCACCACGCTTATGGCCAAGTATCTCAGCTGCTCTGTTCGCAATGACCTGGGCACAGTCCAATAGTACCCCATAAATCAACGTATACAAGTAAGATAACCATGACAATACTTTCATGAATCAATGCAAACCTCATTGGCATTCATGTTACTTTGGGTTCCACTGCCAGTTTGCCATACAACAAGTGGAAAGTGCTGGTTTAGCTTTCCCTCGGCGACTTCTTGGGCAGCTTGCATTATTGCTTTGCCTATAGTTGGATCAAGACCATACTCCATGTTCACCTGCAATCAGGCAATACAACAAACACGTTATAGGTGTCTATCCCAATCCCATTCCGCAAGTCCAAAAAACAAAAGATAAAAGTTCAAACCTTGGCAGCACATTTTTTGAGTACGCCAAAGGCGCGAACAATAGGTTCGGGCATTCGTTCACGCTCGCCGCCGATATCGAAATTCTGCAACGATCTTTGAGTTTGCGCCCCCCACAACCTGAAAAAAAATAAAATTACGTATTAAATAAATAAATCCCTTCGAATTAAACATGGAAATGAAACAAATGCTGAGAACAGAGAAAGACGAACTTGTCTGAGGGAACGAGAATGGGTCCAAAGGTGTCTCTTTCCTCTCTAAACGACGTCGAATAGGGTCTCCAACAAGCAGCATAACGGAACGCCGTTGACGGCGTCGATCCACCTACTACTCGCCGCGATATGATGTACATCGCCATAAGCAGGAGCTTGGGCTGGAGAACGAGGCAGGACGCGGTTTGGGGTTAAACGAGTCAGTGATCGGAGTGATAGAGAGAGCGAGCGAAGTAGGGAATGGAAGTTGGGTGATTGGCTGGCTGAGTCCAAATGATTGGGCGGCGTGCCAGAAAGTGGGATGCTTTTGGACTGGTTTTTTTTTTAAAAAAAAAATTTGATGTAACAAACCCAACTGTCTGTTTCAACTTTCAACTTTGATGTCCTTATGTGGCTGCGCTGGGCCTCAAAGCCTTTTCTCGTTTAAATTTAAGATAAAGCAGTCGGAAAGGCATACAATGGGGTTCTGTTAAAAGTTTGAGCCCATGAAAGGCCCAATTTGGTTCCTTAGTAGGCTCATATGGGGCAGTCCAAGATGCATATTGCCCAATAAGGAACTACTGTCCTGTCCTGTGTGTGCAGCTAGGGTTTGATCGTCTAATAATAGTTCTGCAGTTAATCTGATAGCTATGAAGAACCCCTCGTGTTATAACCCCTCATTACAGTCTCTATGTAATTGTTTTAGGTTTGGTTTTGTGTTGGTAGCTGGAATTTTGGTTGTTGGGTTCCAATTCCCATTTGTTCTTTAGCTTGGAAGCAAGCAAGCAACCAATTTGAGTACGTATATACTCATATTCATTAGGAAAACAAAAGGTCTTGTCTTGGTTCTTCGCAGCAGAGTGCCAGAGAGAGGTTGTGACTTGAGACTTGAGAGAGTGCAAGAATTTGGCTAAGAAAGAAGTAACTTTTTCAATAAGTGGATCCCATCAGGTACAACTCGTACGAGGCCGGACCCCTCTCCCTGCAGTCTTGTTGCAGATCTGCTGCTGCTGCTGCTCAGGAACACTCACACTCACTCCACATAATGAGTGACAGACATTTACACAACTGGGCTCCATTTCAACGATAATCAAAGCAAAAGTTACGGTCTTTGAAATTAACTCCACATAATGAACGAAAACCAAACCAACCAACCAACCAACCACATGACCCATGTGTTGCAATTTGTCCCTCTCACTCTCAGTCATCCTCACTCATCTGAGGCCAGGGGCCACTACTCAACTCACTCACTATAAGTATATACATATAAAACACAACAGCCGCATTAATTTGTTCCACTTCCACTTGAGAAACAAAAACAGAAAAGAAAAAGAAAAAGCTTTCAATTAAATTAAATCAGGTGGTGTAAAAGTAAGTGTAGTGAAGCTCGCTGCTTTACCTAATTATGTTCATTTGTTCATGTCGTTATATGAATTGATTACGATATATGTATCATGTAGTGGCTGTCTGGCCGTTTCTAGTTAGCAGCCAAACATGAAAATTGTGGGTGGCAGCTGGCTTTCTTTGTAATGTTCCTCCACAGACACAGTCCACTGCCGCGGGTTCCCCATGATTGTCTCCTTTAACCAAGGTTGTTTTGGTCAATACACTTGAATTAAAATCACTAGAACTAGAAGCATTTATCCTAGTATGTATCATCAGTAGTTATCCTGTCCTACTACTACTCGGATAAGATAAGCTCGAGCTTGCCTTCTACCAATTTGAAGCCAACTTGACAACTGTGATTCATGTAACTATACGTAACATGGTTGGCAAATTAATTAATTCATGATCCAGTAGCATAGCAGCAGCTCTGCAACAGTTGGCGTTGCAGATTTTTGGTAAAACAGTGTCACCGTCCGTGTGTGAGGAACGAGAGAGAGCACAAGGAGGTCAGGTAAGGGAAGGGAAGAAAGGGCTGAGTTGAGTGGGCCCACTGATGACGGCACAAGTGGTTGGGATCTGGCGCTTTGGCAAACTTGGGGGACGCTAGCCTTGCAAAATTTCAATATCGACACATCAATGACATGGTCCCTCCGCCCCCACACCACTAGTCTCTCTTCGCATGCCATGGCAAGTCCCCTGCCTCCTGCCTGCCTTCATTGTTCATTACATGAAGAAACCTTTGTTTATTCTTTCTATTGTTGTCATGAAACATTTTAGTAATTAATTACGAAGATTTTTATTTTCACTCTGTTTCTCTTAATTTAATGTATGTGATTGATTGAGGCTTCGGTGCCAAAATTGTTTGTGTCGGCAAGACATGATTCTATGTTGGGAATTGTATTGTAGATGGTAATTTTGTTTGTGAAGATTGCTTTTTTATTGTCAAGGATTTCCTAAAATATTATTCAGATTGCACTTTCCAACTTTGATGCGTCGAAATTGCTTTTTATTGTTATTGTTATGCAAAATGGAAATCAAGCAGCTGGCTTTTTCTTTTTTAGCTGTCGCTTTCTCTCACCACCCGTTTGTTTTTCTTCTCCTTTTGTTTTCATGTACATCATTGCCATTTTATAACACAAGCCTCTTACTTGTTCTTTTTTCCCTTCTCTTCCTCTTCTCCTTCTTCTTCCTTGGTTTCCTGACTGGGGTTTTGTTTTAGAGAGCCTGCTGCTGCTGTCTGAATTTGGTTCATTGCTGCTAAGTGGAAGAGTGAAGACTCATGAAGAGGCTAGTAAGTACGTTGGTTTTGATATCTAATGTTTGATTCATAAATATATTTACTGGTTTTTTATCTTCATCATCTGTGTGTCTGCGAAAAATTCTCTCTTTTCCTGTCTATTAGGCTTTTTGATCTAAAGATTGTATATGGGATTTACATTGGATGTTTGGCAATGTAAACTAGCTAATAGGTACGTGAACATCTGCTACGAGATTATTGAATTTTTAAACCGCCATTGCATCATCACCAAAAAGTAAAAAATAAATAAAAAGCTACAGACAAACATTCGAACTACACCAGGAAAAAAAAAAAGGTATCTCAGACATCAGCAGAAAGCACAATCTTAACACAAGACATGGTCTCCTACAGAGGGACACATTTTCAAGAGCAGAAACTGAAAGCCTAGTTTTTATTTATGAATTCATAATTCTTAGATTGCTTCTTGCTTTACCTGCATTCATTGTAGAATAGGGGTATAAATCTTGTTTTCCCCGGTTTGCATGCATCTCTTTTACTTCAAGTCTTTTCACCCAGAAAGTTTATGTTGTATCTCTTTTACTCTGGTATTCTCTTTCAATTGAGTGTTTTCTTGGTGTTCAACCAAGTTTGTTGCAGTATTTTTGTATCTTTTGTGCAATGAGATAACCAAATGTAAGGCATTTTCTGTTCTTTTACCATGATGTTATTGATATACAATATACATGCATCGTATATTAACTTTTCGGTTCTTGCGAATGGTGTGACCGGTAGGCATCTCAAACTTCCCAGTAACCTTTATTTCTTCTGTTTTCCTATTTTTCAGTTGGCTCTGGTTCTGTTTCTGGCATTTAGTAGTGCTGTTCAGTATGATGGAGAAGGAAAGAATGGACAATGTGAAAACAAGAAGTGTTTGGATCCCAGACCTCACAGCGTGTCACTCTTGGAGTTTGGGGCAGTTGGAGATGGGAAAACATTGAACACGGTAGCCTTTCAAAATGCTATTTTCTATGTCAAGTCATTTGCTGACAAGGGTGGTGCTCAGCTCTATGTTCCGCCTGGCAGCTGGCTTACTGGAAGTTTTAACCTTACCAGCCACCTCACACTCTTCCTGGAAGCAGGTGCCATCATTCTTGGATCCCAGGTTCACATATTGACACAAATTTTTCTCTGCTTTGATCTAAAAGAATCATTCTTACTTTTAAAAATAATAATAATAATAACAAGAGTGTATAAGACGCAGTGTCGGCAATGGTTATGCAGGATTACGCTCACTGGGATATTGTGAAACCTCTACCTTCTTATGGTCGAGGGATTGACTTGCCTGGTTGGAGATATCGTAGCTTGATCAACGGACACAATTTAAGTGATGTGGTGATAACAGGTGAGGATATTCATGCATAAATAGTTGTCTGTTGAGATGCATCCAAGTTCTGCCTTCCTCATGTAACTCTTCCATATTCAATAAATTTTACCAGGTGATAATGGAACCATTGATGGACAAGGTTCTGTCTGGTGGGAGCAATTTAATTCTCATGCCTTGAATTACAGCCGGCCCCATCTAGTGGAATTCACCGGATGTGATAATGTCACTATATCAAATTTAACCCTCTTGAACTCCCCCGCTTGGAACATTCATCCGGCGTACTGCAGGTACTGCTGGTAGCTTTTTAGGTCAATGTCACATTTCTTGTGTGTTCAACTGAACTGATATTGTTGATTATATGTTAAAATAATACAGGTATGTGCAAGTTCTGAACATAACTGTTCATGCTTCTCCTGCATCTCCATATACTAGTGGTATAGTCCCAGGTGTGTCAAACATTACTTTTCAGACCATTTATCTATTACTGCTTTATTTTTTCTGCGTTCCTCTCCCTGATCAATCTGTGTAGTTATTTATTTAGAGATTCAGCCCCTCATTGATGAGAAATGTATAGGTTCTTAGTTAATTTTTTTCTCTATGCTGAAGTTCTTGCATAGTTTTTGTGAAAAGTTTGAAGAGCCTAAATATCTTTTGCAATGTGCGTATAACCGTGACTTCAGATTCTTCGGAGAATGTTTGCATTGAGAACTGCAACATTAGTATGGGTCATGATGCAATTGTTCTTAAGAGCGGTTGGGATGAGTACGGAATTGCCTATGGCAAACCCACCAAAAATGTGCATATCCGGAGTGTTAACCTTCAATCCTCTTTAGGCGCTGGCCTGGCATTTGGCAGTGAGATGTCTGGAGGCATATCGAACATACTTGTAGAGCAGCTTCATCTACGTAACTCATTCATTGGCATTGCACTCAAGACAACTAGGGGAAGAGGAGGTTATATGAAAGACATAATTATATCCAATGTCGAAATGGAAAATATTCACTTGGCAATAGAGGCTACTGGTCAGAGTGGCTCACACCCTGATGAAAAATTTGATCCTGATGAACTGCCATTTGTTAAAGGAGTCACCTTTGAGAATATGGTCGGCACTAATATCACTTTTTCTGGGAATTTTTCTGGACTCGACAAATTGCCTTTCACATCTATCTGTCTCTCAAATATCTCATTCTCCATCACTTGGAATTCTTCTACCTCATGGTTCTGTTCCAATGTGATGGGTTTTTCAAAGGAGGTGTCTCCTAAACCATGTTCAAACCTCCGGGACTCAACTTTTAACTCTTCCGCGGCTTGCTTCTTTTCCTTATACCCATTCAACTATGCTACAGTTTTGTGAGATCATCATCAAAAAGACAAAATACCCGTTCTGTTCAATCTGTACATGAGATACCGTTTATACAGGAGATTTTCCAATAAAGCTCCAATTTATAATCTTCCATCTCTTCTCATACGAACAAGCATTCTCTGCCTTGCTACGAGATCTTCCGAAGTGATGTGTCATCCTGATAATACAGGCTCATGTAGAGCCTCATTTTTTCATTCGTGTGCAAGGAAATTTTGGTAGTGCAGTACAACTCAGATAGCTGTTGCTTCCATTGTTTTATTTTATTTTGGAATATCTTTAGTTACAATGTAAATTCATGTAATGTGGACTGTTACCAGATTAATCATTGATATTCTGGCAAAGAGAGGTTGTTAAGTTAAGTGACTGATGTGATTGAAATAATGAGTAATTGAAAAGGTTGATGTCTTGCTGATTAAGTCTGAGTTTGGTTATTTTCTGCCCTGGTCCCCCGGGCTGCTTATACAAGGATCAATTTCCATCCGTCGTTTTCTTCATTCTTGGTATATGACATTATTTCTTACTTTGCCCCCATTTCCTTGACTTTGAAACATCAAACAGGCATTGACATTGTGTAGCAGATGAAAATGAACCATTAATTAACCTTATGTAACTATGGCTGTTGATTTATACTATTTCACATGTCCATATATTTCAAAGACTACAACCAAAAACTCGATGAAAAGAAGAGAGACGGGTGGATATGAATGGCGAGAAAAAATATGTCTTGACTCTTGAGGCTGCAGCTATTCATAGGCACCGGGACTTTCGAAGAGGTAAGCTTCAACAACCTTGTACATGCCCATTGCTCTTTCTTTGCCACCCCTGATTTCTTCCTCATTGATCTCAAAGTCACCAGCAGCCTGGTACTCACTCATCATCTTGCAAGTACAACCACCATTAGGAGAAGCCTCAAACCTCACCTCATAAGCAATAGACTTAATCTTGTCCTCCAACACATCTCCTTCAATCAGTGTGTACTTGCACACCAAATTCTCAACGTCCAGGATGTCTATTCTGTTCTTCATGTACTTGTAACGAGTACCTGCATATCATGCATATGTGATTGAATTAAACATGACAGAGAGAAATGTGATTGATGATTTTAAATAAAGTCGACATGTGTGGTTAATTTATTAATTACCCTCAGCAAAATTGATCTGCTTGATGCTTCCTTCGCCTCCATCACCATGGATGATTTCGATACTCTTAATGGCCTGAGGCATGAGCTTGGGGATGAGGTTGTGGGAGTCTAGGATCAAGGCCTTGAACAACCTGGCCGCTGCTACTGGACTGGCAAATTCCTGGCTTAAACTGATGGCCGCCATGTTATCTAATCTCTTGCTTGCTGATATGAAAATGATGAGACTTGAGAGGTGAGGTTGGTTGGGGTTGAGAATTGGCTGGCTCAATGGGGGGAAGTCTATGTCAAACTTTATAGATTGGAATATGTCATGATCACACACACTAAATTCACCATATCCTGTGGCCTCCAAAAATGAATTAACCTTACCTACTATAAGTCGTGGATTTGGAACACAAAATTTGACCACAGAGAGATTCTTTTGGGTATATCACTATAAGGTTATGAATTATCTAATCATAATTTTGCATGTGAACGATATGAAACTTTCTCTGCTTCAAAAAGATATCTCTATTATTGTTGCTGTTACAATCATCAACGTTTAATTTATTTAAGAATCAACCAACTCTTCTTGTCCTTAGTTGATAGATTATAGATAGTAAAAGAAGCATCTAAATCATTTTTTTATTTATTTAAAAAACTTAACGCACCAACTTGCTTAGATAGATATCAGATAAAAGAATTGATCTTTGTTCAATGTTAGTGTAATTAATTAAGCGTTTTGGTTTGCTTGGTCATTGTTAATACAATAACTGGATCCATAAAATTTGTACAAGGAAAGTTTTATAAATTTATAAACAGAATTATCTGTCATCCAAACCAAGTCTGGCAGTATTTATCTACAGAACTCACTCTTAAATTTACAAGCAACTGGATTTATTGCTGCACTTAACTGTATATAAAACTTACAATATTTTTCTTTTTCGGAATAAAAAATGAAGAAAATAGTAAAATCTCTCTCTCTCTCTCTCTCTCTCTGTAACAAAATCAAAGAAATCACTACGAAAAAAAAATTGAATCACTCTCTCTCAACGTGTTAAGTTAACACCTCTACTTTCTATTCCCAGCTTTGCGTTTCATCTCGGCTGGAGCTGGCTGCCTTGCAATCCTATGTGGCACCCCATTCAAAGGTTTCCGTGAAGGTGAAGGGCCTAGAGAAGAAGGATTAAAGCTCTTGCTGCAGAAATCATTAGCAAGTTTTTAGGAAGCTGATTATATAAACTCACTACACCACATGTAAAAATGCGTAACACAGAAGGCCAAGTTCAAAATTTACCTTAGTTCTGGGCTTTTCACTTGCTTTGCATTAGATTTCTTGGTCTTTGACCCAATGCCATTGCCCATGTTAGTAAGTTTAGTCTGATTGAACTGCCAGAGCAAATCTGGCTCTGAAGAGTCACTGGTGGCAGCATCAAGATCATCCATGTCATCCGTACTAGCGACATTGAACCCATTGCTTCCCATGAACATATTGTACGACTGTTCTGGATAAACCTTGGAAGAATCCTGGAGATATTTCTGGTAGAAAACATCAGATAAATTCCCATTGTCTGCTCCCCAGCATCCTAAAGGATTTCCAGCTCTGCTTGCTGCTTCTTGCTTGTTCACCATAACCTTATCCACCCACTCACCCGAGCCCATGTCTTTATCATCCTCCCTATAATTCTGGCTAGGACTTTCAACTGGGGGCCAGGGAGGTGAATTCGCTAGTAGCTCATCAAGATCAAAGCTTTCCCTTTTTTGCCTTGAGGACGAATTGTTCTGGGGCTACAAAACCAGTACATCAAACAACAACGCTAAGTTCACAACACTAGAACATACTAATTGAATGGTTGCTAAAATTAATCTAGAGCAAGGGACTAGAAATTCAAATGTCTCTTGGTATCCAAGAGCTATATAAGGCATCAAACTCAAATTTTGGCAAGAAATCTACTGACAGTTCTAAAATGATGGCTTCCTTCCGAATCACAACCAAAAAGTAAAATTTACCTCAGTGTTCACTACATTGCCCATTGGTTGCCGGCAGCCAATCTGATTGCCTAGCATGTCTGTACCCTGATGTTTGGAATGAAAAGGTGACAATTCACTAGCTTTTGTCCTATATTTATCGGAGCCGCCAGAGGCTGGGCGTTTATTGTGTTCATCTTCCTCCTCTTTCCTGGCTAGTACTGCCTTAAGACCAGCAATCTGATCACAAAAAGTTCAACAATGCAAAGTAAGAATTGATTCTTAAGCTAACTATCTGGAAGAACCATACAAGTGACAGTCTGAGAGACAATGTAAAAACCTGTTCTTTGAGTGCTTTGACATCCGTACTATCTTTGTTTACCCGGGCAGCACCAAGTTCAACTGTGGCTACTCGCTCTGCAAATTTAAGAGTACTTATTGTTTCACCAACAGCATCTGGCTCAGGACTTATGTGAACAAACATAAGTGTCTTGGCTTGTCCACCTAAAATATGATTACAAACAAAGAGTTGTAATCAAATTTTCTTGGATAATCTAAGGCTAAAGACAGAATGTATACCCATTCTCAAGAAGGCATGTGGTTGTTAAACTTACCAAGTGAATCTTGGAGCAGCTGTGTTAGTTTGCTGTTTCTATAAGGGACATGTGAGTTCTTTTGGGCAAGGGAAGCAATCACATCACCTAAAGCCGAGAGTGACTTGTTAATATGTTGAGCTTCTTTTAATCTATCCCCGGTCACCTCAGATTTGTCTACCCTCTCACTCCCTGCAAGATCAACCAGATGCATACAGCCACGAAGAATAGCTCCAGATGTCAAATCCCTTCCTTGAACATGAACAGTCAAGCAACTGCAGATTGATAAAAGTTAGAGTTGGCTAATTCCCATTTAAGTATTCATACAAACTTGGCACCACAGAAGACTAGATTCCTACCTGTGAGACCGACTACTACGGTCGTTTAGGGCAGTTGCACCCACAACACGATTTCTTTGTCCAAGGTTCATCAGATCAATAACATCAGATGTTGATGAGACACGAATAAGATTTGCATCTGGCACGCTGAGACCTGTCTGAGAACTATTACGAATTTCTAATGTAACAACCAGTTAAGAAAAGCCTGGAAATTATAGCTAAGCAAGCACATTTTCATCTTTATTTTGACCCATACTGAAAATTACGTATGTTTAAAATCCAATGATATAGTACAGCTAAACAAATTTATTTTAAAAAAAGTAACAAACTGATGTTCAAAAGATATCTTGAGTTTTCTATTTGTCTTTTGCTAAGTAACTAATGTCAAGTTTCTTGACCTCATTAAGAAAAAACTAAATTAAGCAGTAAATTAGTAAAGGATATCTTTTGTTAGTTCCATCAGTAACAAGAAGATCTCGGACTTGCTCATTATAGATCTCAATCATCTGAACAGAAACATCATAGTTGAAAGTGTCCTTTCTTTGATCTGCTATCAAAAACAAGTCTCCCAATGCCCTATAATTTACACCTTGGCTTTTCTCTGTAAGCTCTCTGGGTCCAGTCTAATCATGCAAGTACCAAAAATCAACGATAGTATGCATGCATTAATCAATCAAGCAACAATTTACATAAAATAGCATGTATTCAGAGATAGAGAGCATATATTACCATAGTGTAAGTTTTCCCTGATCCTGTTTGGCCATATGCAAAAATACAAACATTGTAACCATCAAGGACAGACCGAATCAGTGGGTGCATATCAGAGAAAACATCCGCTGCAATAAAATAGAACAAAATATTGTTATAAATATAAGCTTAATGTTAAGATAATAAAACTCTGAAGATTGTTTTTCTCCAAAAAAACCTTCTTAATAAAAACCATACCAACCTTGGGTTGCAGCTGGCCCAAAGACTTTGTTAAAGTTGAAGGACCTACGTCCTTTCCCGTGTCTTGAGGGGATGTTAATAGTGATATTTCCATCTTCTATGTGATCCACAGTGCTCATATAGTTTGATAGTCCAGATAAGAAAGGTCTCACTCGACAATAAACCCTGATACTTCCTAATCAACACAACAAAGAACTAATTAACCATTTTGAGGACTAGCATTATTTAGGCATGTGTGAAACTTAAAGTATAGACAACTAATGATCTTATTACCTTTGAGGTCTTGGACTTGATTGTAAAGCTTTCGGTTTTCCTCAAGAACTCTGTGATACCCACCCGCAGCATGAGCTAGGCTGTGAATATGCAAACCTATGGAAGCAAAAACTTGAATTAGAAAAAGAGATACCAACCCCAAAGGGAAGAAAAGGCAACCAAAAGCAACAAGTAGTTTTTTTTTATGAGTTTATACCAATATTGTTGAACTCCTCATGGAACTTCATTTTCATAAACTGAATACCAGATTTTGTAGTGTGAAGAGTTTGCTTTAGTTCCTGCAAAATTTACATATGGAAATGGCATAAATATGTGAACCAATAACAAAATAAAATTATGGAGACTACTTCACAGCTGAAACCCACCTGAACATCTCTTTGTTGTCGATCGAAGATCATTTGCTGCTTAAGCAGCCGACCTTTTGATTCCTCTTCAGAGATGTGACTTTTATTGAACGAGGTTTTGTCTTCCATCTAATTATTATTGCAAAAGACACAAATATATGAGTTTTAATCTAGTTATAGATGTTGACGTTAAAATATGAGTTTCACTTGCTGTTCAAAAGGTAAAGCACAATAGTTACCATTTTGTCACCAGAAGTGAATTTCATAGAAGGCTTTTTGCTGTGAGAAACAGCCGCATCTTTCGGAGTTGTTTTTGTCTGTAAGATATATTAATAGGTACATGTTTAGGTTTAAATTAAAATGACAAGGAACAAACAGTATATAAATCTAATAGCTCATGTTTCCAACGTAAAAATTCTTGGATGCCTCAGTTTCTGATATTAGGTTTTGTCTAACACATGCAAACATATAAATGATGACCCTAGTCATGTTGAACAGGTGAAAGTCTCCTAATAATGTTTTTATATAAAAAAAAGGTAATAGATTTTAATGAGAAAGACTGGCATACCAATTCATATTGGCTGGCAATACGTTGCTCAAATTCCTCCACGAGCTTGCTTAGCACAGACTCTACCACCTGTTGCAGCCAGAAGGATAAAATAACCAATTAAGTAGGAGCAGAAATGTTAGAAGATAAAGTTGACAGTGATTAATAGTAATTTATGGGTGGTGGTATCACTGAATCAACAATTGCCCCCTTTTTCATGCAAGTTAAAAACGCAATTGGGTGGTCAAACACAAGCCAGTTAGGATTGTGAACAAAAAAATTCAAGTAGCAGATATGACTGGTACAGATGAAAGACTGTTTCGCCAACTTCATTAGAAAATAGCTATGCTGAACAATATAACTCACACTACTGAGTGCATTGCCCTTACCACTGGAACTTCTTCAGGCTTCTTATCTAATAGAAGTGCACGGACAAGCATACTAAAGGAGCGAGAACTAGACTGCAAATATGCAAACAGGAAAGGAAAAGCTTATGGTTATTCTTCTAATTCAATTGAGAAAAAATGCACAGATACAAATAAATAAATTTAAACAGAAATAATGACAACAAAAGTTTAGCTTACCAACCATTTTATTAGAATCAAGATCAGAGGCCTGAGCACTCAAAGGTTTTTCACTCATTGAGGAGGGCCTCGACAACGAGTTCGTGAATGGCTCGGAATTTTTTCTTACAAAAGACTTGGCTGACGTAGTAGGTTTTATATTTCCACCAAATTTCCATATGCCATTACCCCCAGTCTGTTTCCAGTCACTGTAGGATTTAAGTGCCAGAACTGTATTCACAACCCTTGCAGATTTCCCTCCCTGAAAGATAACAAGATAAAATGTACAGATGTTAAAGAAATATTTATCTTAGATAATCTAATTCTGAAATTATAGTTTTCTGACTACAAATTCCAGAAATTTGATGTGCATAGTAGTTGTCTTAAATAAATCTCTACAAAATAATGAAGAAGACCATTCGTGTAAAAGCCTATCCTTAATCATTGTTATTAAACCTCAGAATTTGATTCTGCGCGAGTACATACTTGTTCCAAATCGGAAGCCTCAAACGTGGGAATCCCCATCTCCTGAATAGCAACAAGGAAGTTTCTCACATTCTCGAAGTACTGAAACGCAGACAATGCCGCCCCATCAGGGATCAAAGCTGAATCACATGGACTTTCTACCACCTGGGAAAAAATTATGTAAGGTAAATAATGGATAAAATTTATAAAATTGAAAGAAAGCCGGAAATTAGGATCAAGGTCACCTTGGGCACAGCTCCAGGTTGAACCTTATTGATAGCGTTGCAGAGGATAATCCCACTTCTCAATCCAAGCCTAAACTCTTCCTCGGAAGGCTCAGCAGGCAAATCTTTAGCCACAACAACACCGATCATCTTTCTAAGCCACCCAGCCGCCTCATTTCTTCTTGATGCTACACAACAAAGGTTAGCTCATTTAGATTAAGCAATGAAATGTAACGCAACTCTCAAGTACTCAATTTTTACTATTTCAAACTCGTTCAAAATTGGACAATTTAAGAGAGAATAACACAATTCGCCAGTGTGTGCCCACATTGCTTCAGAGAACCACACATACAGAATCATGGGTCGGATGGTAGGACAATCATAGACTGGAACAAAATTCAAAAAATTTAAAGCAAATAAACAAGGTTCTTCAAGTATTTAACTGGTAAAGTTAAACCAGAACAAAAAGAGAGAGAGAGAGAGAAAGCGAGAGCTGATCCTCCGTTTGGTTGCTGAGAAAATGGATGAAAACACAATCTTGAATTTGAAGAGAATTATAGAAGAAACTTCGATCAATGCATATTCTTAGGTATTAGCTGGAGAGTTTTTTTTCCCGACAAAAAAAAGAAGAAAGAAAGAAAGAAACAAGAATGGAAAAGTGATTACCAGCTTCCTCAGCTTTTCTAGACTCCAAATTGAGATCACCGACGCGAGTACCATGCTGTTGAAGCACATCCTCCACCATGGACGCTACCGAAAATGACAATGTCCCTCCTGCCGCCATTGTTTCTTGCTTCCCTACCACCGGCACACTAACGATTTCTCACTCTAAGCCAAAACTTAAGACCACACTTCACAATCCCGCCATCAAATCCACAACTTCTCAAAAAGATTTATACCAAATCAATGTAATTAAACTCTTAAATACGTATACTTAGAACAAGTAGATTATGTCTCTGTATTGCCGGCTCTTGAAGAAACAGAAGTAAGAACCACAAGGGTTTCACAGGAAGATCTACAACCAAAACAGTAACTCAGAGACGGAGAGAGAGAGAGAGAGAGAGAGAGAGAGAGAGAGAGAGTGGGCTTTGAGATGATATTATCTTTGTTGTTGGTGATGGTGTTTGATGTAAAGGTTTCTTTGTTTCCAATTTAGACTCTCACATTCCTCCTCCAGTCCATGACCTTTTGCTTTTCTCTCTCTCTTTTCACGCTCTCTGCTTTAATACTCTCTCCGTCCGACTTCCCTTTTTTCCCACAGCTACTGCCCGAACCTGTTTCCGAGCCTTCCCGGGTTTAAACCCATTTACCCGTTTTCAAATCAAACATCTAAACACTATTCAAAAACAAAAATATCCGGTGCAGTTGCTTCTACGGCGCGTGTGAGTTGGCAAGTTTAGCGAGCTAGACCTGGATCTTCACGCGCACCAGAGGGGTTGCTGGCTACAGATTTCGGGTTGAGATCCTAATTACAGGACATAGATCCGGGCATTTCAATAAAAAGCTATTTAATGTTCTAACTTCTTATTAAGCTATTGCTTTCAATCAAGGAAAACGATATCTACCATAACTTTGGATCCTATGTAGTTGTGGACCATAGTTTCTTTTACAAACTCATCATGTACAATTAATTTGTTGCAGTAACCATGTTTCTATATCAGATATAATTGTAACTACGAAAATCTTTTTTAATTAATCGAGGATGATTCGAATTCAGATATAACTATAAAAACTTTGTCATCATTTTGGATGTTGGATGACAGTCCGAATCAGTTTATGATCCATGAAACCTACCACTATTCCATATACTGCAGCTTGTACTCAATAGTCTTCAAATCTTGAGGCTATATGTAAAGAATGACATGACTTATGTTTTAATCTGATAACGATGGTTACTGTGTGTGCCACTACTATTGCCTTAATTAGAGGACAAAATCCTCCAACATGAATTCAAAAACATTAACACTAGCCTTTCAAATAATATTCTCGCGAGTCTCGAGTGGGTGAGTTTGTCCATTTCATTTGCATATAGCTATCGTCATGTTCAACTAGTTTCGTAGCTACCGTTTGATAACTTATTCGTTTTCTTGGTTCAAATGTTCCGCTAGCCAACCACCCTTCCTTTCATGAGAAAAAGGAGGGAAAGAATTTTGTTTTTTATTTTAAATACATGCCCAGGTTTACTCATCCAATTCAGTTTCTGGTGTGTTATGAGTACTTTCACAATATTTACAAAATAACCTCTAGCGTTCAAGCCAAATAAGTTGTTTTAAACCCACCCTTGGTCATATACAAGTTCAAATTCAAATATAATATATATTGATTTATTGGTTAATTTGTTTCAAAGCAACGTAAGCATATGTAGAAAGTATGAACATTGACACAATATGTTGGGCAAGTAAAAAGTTTGAAAGCAAGCTACAAGCATAAACATTATCCAATCATCTAATTACATCGAATATGAATATATACATGAAATTGTAGGCGACTATCTGTTTGGTCATGTGTCTCTATCACATAGAAATGGTTGTTGAACACCTATAACCACTTAGGTCATAATGATGGATTAACCAATACAAAAGATAAACTATGGCCTTGAGCTCTAAGTAAGAGAAGCTTGGAACTTTTCTACTGCGCACCTTTTCTTCCGTTCATAATGTTGGATTGAATCCCTCTATAGTACTAGAGTGTTTTTTTAGCAAGCTGATAATGAGAGTTATTCGTTAAATTTTGATGGGAACCCAGCACACATGGTTTATTTCAAAAAATGAAGGATCGATGTGTCCCGATACTCAATAAATTTGTGTCTTCCTTATTTTGACGGATTTGTTGATTATAATAAATTTGATATGAATACTATGTGTTTTGGCTAGAGAATGTTATGTGCACATAATTTATGACAAACGTTCTGTCTGCCTATTAAAAAAAAATAATGGGAAGCAAACAAGCAAATGGGACACGAGTGGAGGAGGAGGCATGGCATGGGCATACTGCATACAGATACAGATCAGAACACTACCATCTCGATGGCTTCAACGTTCGAAAAATTCAAATGATAGGTCGGGTCCCGAACCTCCAGGTATGGATAAAGTTGAGGCCCACGTAGAGCGTCTTTACCGGTCCCACTCACGACCGTTCGGCGGGCATTTAATATTTTAATAGCAAGAGTGAGTGATACATTCATAGTAAGTTAAGGAAAGATTCACGACAGACCAATGGGTATCAGCGGTCAAGCTCAAATGGACAATTGCTTTGTACGTGACACGTTTTGATTGGATAAGGTTTCCTGTCAACGTGTAACGAGCGTAAAAGTTTTGTAATTTGCGGAAGAGTCGCTCAATCACAAAACCCGGCACCTGTAGCGCGTGGGAAGGCATCTTCCCATTTGAGGGCCTGTTTGGCAGATCCTGAAATTTTATCAGATTTGATTTAAAATACGTGTTTGGTTGGCAAATGGAAATAATTTTAAGAAAGAGTACATTCAAGTTGTTGCTTTGCTGATAAATTATATAAAGTTCGTATCATGTCATTCCTTTATAAATAATTATTCAGTAAATTAGTGAAATTCATCATAACATATAAAGTTAATATTCCAAACCTGGAAATATAAATATGCTAAAATAAGTTAATTATTTGGCAATTAATATTTAAGTGTGACAAGTAAGCTATGAGGGAGGTAAATTTTCAACAAAGTAAGGAAAAACAAGTTTAGCTCTATTTGGTAGTAAATACAGTTAGAAATATTCAATTTATGAAAAGGTAGCTTACTGGTTGGTACAGATTATAACTGATTAAACTGAACTGGTTGCCATCCAATCAAAAAGTGTCATAAAAGGGGGAAATGAAATGTAAATGGAGAGAGAGAGAGAGAGATTGCCAACCAAGTCATTTGAGCAAGGAAATGGGTTGAAGTTATGTAATTGTCAAAGTAATCAAATTAAAAGGACCTGGACAGTTGCTAATCATTCATTGTTACTTGTAATAAAGAGGTTGTCAGTAATACTTGGACTATAATTGCAATTACGAAATTCAGATAGATTACCTGTTACAATATTTATCGTCTTCACAAGTTTTGTTAAGCCAGCGCCCAGCTAAGGTGAAGGTGGTGCTTCCCTTCCCATGAATGATTTTATTCATGAATTGCATTCCTTTAGATTGGATTGGACCCTATCATGTCACTTTCTGCTGCTGCAGCATTATGCACATGAGAGATGGGAAGCCTCAGGCCTGTGCCACATTATGATGTCATATCATGAAAACCGTACACGCGTCATCATCCTACTCGGCTACCCTATAAAAGTTTGATTTTCAGTGCTCTTCACAGAGAGAAGAAAAATAAAAATAAAAAGAAACTGGCCCTCCTCGACTGAAGCAAAAGAAATTTTGCAGTAAAAATGTCATGTAAAGCAATCATATTATACATAAAAGCAGTTCATAAGTTTTTTTATACGAGCGATGTTGAGAGAGGGGATTCGAACAACTTGAGCTATAAGTTTTAGAATAGCCTTATCTGATTCTTACACTAAAGTAAAAACAAAAGACTTTTTGGAGAAATTGGATCATGCAACCTAAGGTCTACTGTACTCATGATTTTGTTTTGGCATCTAATCCTAATGAATTGCTTTTATTTTGTCAATTCAGGTTAAGGTTTTGTTTTGGCATCTAATCCTCCCTTTTTCAGAAGGGTAAAAGCCCTGAAGAATAATTGACTCGTAATTAAGGGTTTTCACAGAAGTGGCATATCCTCGAGGTTTGATGTCTCTTAGTCTCAGCCATGACCCGGAAAAAATAAAAAAAAAGATGGCCAGTTCCCACTTGATTGATGCCTTAAACATAATTACACTGGCCTTTTTCTTTTTCATGCGAATAATTACAATGACCTTTTAAAGGGTTGCTTTCCTTTCACATTAACAATACATGCTCAACTCTACACAGAGAAAGAATATATATTGGTTGATGTCATTACAAAGTTAAAGCACTCATCATCATCATCATAATTGTGATTATAATTTTTAGTTGGCCAGAGTGTAAAAAGGCTCTTGGTGGCAAATATGGATCATAGGAATAGCAATCCTCTCTGGAAAGCCAGCACCAGCCACTTCCACCCACATACATATTTATATATATATATATATATATATATATATACGGTAACAGTTATAGATTTCAGAACAAATCTAAGCCAATTGGTATAAAGAGATCATATACAAATGAAAAAGTCAAGCCTTTTCTTTCAAGAAATTTAAATACCAGTTTGTTAAGAGATCAAACTTGGAAGTGGGTGGTTCCTAGTCGCTCGTGAGGTTGTAAATGCTTCTTCTTAGAACTTGGAAGGTTTGGTTTAATAAACTAGCAACAAAAAAAAAAGTGTAACAGATAATATGGAGAAAAAAAATCATAAAGTTTTGGTGTATGTTTTAGTAATGTGGGGGTGGGGCAACATGCATTCCCTGTAAATCATGAAAGCATTGCACTCCTCCATCTTTTGGTAGCTCACGCATACTTTTAGAGCCGACACAAAACTATGATGAGGGCTCACAGAGAGAGATAGATGGAGAGAGGGCAGTCCTCCTTTTGCTCCTCACATTCCCCTTAATCATAATACTCTGTACTTGTTGGCCGGTGCAGCATTTGTTTCTAATAACATTCCAACTCATGTACATCCCATGTAATGTAATTGTAATACAAGCGATATATGGACATGGGAAATCAAACGCAAATTCTCATATACATGGATAACTGCTTTTAAACACTTAACTTATAAACTCTTTGCATGTGAATTAAACATTCACAAAAGATAAAAGAAAAAAATAAAATAGGGGAGATATTTTGTTTTATGTTCTTCTCCATTTCATTCCTTGCAAATGCAATTTTTGGTTATAATATGCAGAGAAAAAAAAAGGGTATTATAACGTTCCATTTGGTTGTTTTGGGTTTGCTTAGGTAAGTGGATATTTGATGGCTTTGAAATCACGTTCAATTAGGTGGTTCCAACTTCCAATTACCAAACTCGAGTCTAAAAAGCTAAAGCGCCACACGCATATTGATGGGCCTTGATTGGTGGGAACAAATCTCGGTCCAGTTAACATTATAATTTGATCCATTACATGTGCGACGGGAAATGAATTGGGTCAAAAACTCATTGGGGAAAGGGCCTTACAGAATGCCTACATTGTAATCGCTAGCCAATGGGCTTGTGACCTATCCCTTGTGGTCCCATATTAAATCGCTGTTGGCTAGGAAAAATAAAAAGGAAGAAGAAAAAGCTGTTCTATTTTTGAATTTCAGCAAATATCCCCAACTTTACCCAGCAAAATTCTTTTACACATTCAACTCCAATTTTGCCCTTATTAATAAAATAAAAGCATTTCTTAAAAACAAAATGTATATTCAACAACTCAACACCCCCAACCAAGAGAAAATATTATACATTCATCAGTTGTATACAACTATGTGATTATTTCTTTCATCAACTACTAACGCCGAAAATCTCTCCCAAAGTAGCCCCTATTCCCGACTCACCATCAATCCGCCACCTCCCTACTCTTTTCCTCTGCTGCAACTCTCCATCTCGTCTCTCTTTCTAATATGGAGCATGTTGAAGTTTCTCGCCACCAACATTGGGGCACCAATGGAGAAAGATAATGAGAGTGTGAGAGAGATATGAGAGATAGGGAGAGAAGAAGCATACGAGAGTGGGGTGAGTCGATGACAAGGTTAAACTATTCCTTTTTTAGGTTATTTTTCGATGATGATTTTTACCAAATATGAAATATCAAATTGAAACCCGTGTAAGTCTTTGATTAATATGTAAAAAGTTAACAATAATATTGTGTTTGTCTATATTTTGTTGATAACAAGATGACTAAACGATTTCCTTATTTGAATTATTTTCCCTAGAAATGATCATCAAAGCACACTTAAATATGAGAATAATGGGATGAAAGAGAACATAGAAATGGAAGTTCAAGCACTGTCCAATAAAAAATTGATCCATTAGTAGAAGTCCAAACACGCCCCAGTCCACGTGGAAATAAAAATAATAGAAAGAAAGTCGCTAACATAAGCCAATTGTGCGCAGTGTCTTAACCTGCGCATACACTTGCAGCATAACCTTGTGTAGAAGAGGAGGGAAATAAAAAAGGAAAGCGAAGGAAAGAGAGAGAGAGAGTGAGAGAGAAAGAGGATTGAGTTGTTACTGAGTGGGTTGAACGAGTTGGGTGACCGATCAACAAAAGAACGAAACAACAAAGACCAATCTAAACAAAATAAAAACCACAGGAGGGGTTTGGGGTTGGGGTCGGGGAAAACTTGGGCTTTGGGTCTTTGGTGTGGAATTAGCAAAATGGTGAACACGAAGATTATTAGCCCTTCCTCTCCTTTACCACCACCACCTCCTTTCTCTCTCTCACATTACCCTAAAAACTCCAACTCTGACTCTATCTCTTTCCCATTCTCTAACCCTAACTCCGCGTGTCTCTATCCACACCAGACACCACCATATTCTTTTTACTCACCCACCCAATTTTATTTCCCAGTCATTATCTCTCTGCGTCTCTCTCTCTCTTCTCTCTGCTTTGCCTCTCGGGGTTTACTTCCTTTCTTCTTTCGGAATGTTTGCGCTTTCGTTCACTGCGGCGACTTCCGTTGTCCCAATTCAGTTCGATTCATAAGGTATTGGATCGGTCTTTTACTTGAGTTTTCGTTGATTATGTGAGGTTTTTCTATCTGGGTAATTTGATTTTAATATGTTATAGCGGGTTTTGGGTTGTTTTTTGTTAGTGGTTTTCTCTTTGTTCTGATGAATGATGAGTGTGTCATTGGGCGTGTGTATGCTGATTATGTTTTATATTGGTCTCTTGTTTAATGTTTGGATGTATGTATTCTTGTGGTTCGCTTGCTAAAAATTTCACAATTATTTACGTGGGGTTGATTTCGGTTGCTTCTAAATTATGTGAACGGTTGGTTTGGGGTTTTTGTTCTAGTTCCTCAATGGGCGTTTTGCTTCTGGTTTGTTTCGTTCTTGGGTGGGCTTTTGTCATATATGAATTCATTGAATTTTAGCTAGAACCCGCTTTGGTTTCTTTTATAGTTTTTAGGTTTTGTAATGCCCCACTTTTCGCATTTGAATATCTTCGATTTAATTGTTGTAGTTTTTGTGTGTTATATGTTAGGAACTAAGGCACAATTTTCGGGGATTCTGGGTTTTCACCTGTATACTTTGATCAGCTAACCAAAAAAATTAGTGTTATTGTCAAGAGCTTTTGTTAAACACCCTCATCCCTTCCAAAAACCTAAATTGTTTTAATTTTCTTCCATTCCAAATTGGTTGTCATAGTTTAATTCTATGTTTGCTGTTTGTTCTCGTGGTTTTCATATAATGAATGCTTCACATCCTTATCCTATGCTCTGTTGCTCTATGTTACTGAAAATAACAGCATATGATTTGCTTATTTGTAATTATGCAAATAGTTATATATGTTTCCTTCTTTTTTTTGTTGGGTAGGGATTTTGGCATCGCTGGAGTACTTCGTTGGTGTGTTTTTTCTTATTCATGTTTTGATAAGTAGTGGCATCACAAGAATTGGGCTGTAACAACTCTCCGTCATGGAAAACATTAGCAATAGTCATAGATTGGACAGTATCAGCAATGCTGTAAGAAGGAAGAGAAGTCAAACTTTTCGCCGACCTCGACCTGATTCACAGCCATACAATGAACTCCATGATCAGTCATCATTGTCATCAGCGACACCTTCAGATGATCAGAGCAAGGTCTCAAGTGATGAGAATGCAGGTTGTGATGCCAATTCTAAAAGAAAAGAATGTAGTCTTAATGAATGTATGGCCAGGGTTTCTTCTGCTGTAGGCAACGGCGAAAAACCTCACAAAAATGATAGTAAGGATGGTGAATTTAATTCATTTTACAATAATGAGCCAGGACGAAATGGGATCAATAACAAAAGGTCTAGCGAAGGTGTCCTTGCTCCTGCTAATTGGAAAAGCACAAGCATAATGAAGGATGGTTTGATATCAGAGTCAAGAAGTGCTGATGCATTTGACAGGATGAATGGTGAAAGTCCAAGTACTAGGTTGTCAGGATTAGATGGATTTGGAAATGAGAACAAGGTAAAAAAAGTTAAGCTCAAGGTTGGTGGTGTCACGCGTACAATTCAGGCCAACTCTGCGTTCAATGGTACAGCAGAGGGTGGGTCTTCTACGAAGACTTCTCGATTGTCAGATGTCTCTAGACAGCGGCAGAAGCCAAATCTTCTGGTAATAAACTATTGCTCTTTCATAGTGAGTAACGGAATCACTATCGCCCCAATTATACCAAGAGGATTTTAAGTTTTTTTTTTCTTCACTTGCATCATCTTATTTGCGGTTGATGCATATGCATTTGGGTTATGGGCCATTAATGTCCCAGTTGTTGAAAATTTTGAATTTTGAGTGTTTTTATTATAAAAGAATGTTTGTTTTGTGTTAAATTTTTTTTATAATCAACGCAACTATTGGTATGACCCAGATCAGAGTATCTACTTGTCACCACGTGGGCCATTTTAATTGGATAAATGGAAATTTAGAATATGTTATGTATGGAAAATTATCCTTTGCATTTATGTGTGCATATTTACAAAATAAATGCATTTTGTTATTGTTAGTCTGTTGAGATCTTTTCTGTAAACAAATTTTTCCATAGCAGGAAAATTCAGATGATAATCAATCCCCTTCAGATAAGAAGAGCGGCTTAAAAGGAATTCCGTGGAAGGATTTTTCGAGAAGTGGTTTCAGTCTTGGGAGGGATAATTGTTCGATGGGCAGGATATCGGGAAAAAACACCTCTGGAAAGGAAGGAGATAGATCTGAACCAGTTCGTAAGAGCAAGCGGGTGCCTAAGAGGCGTGTTCTTGATGGAGAATTTGGAGATGATGAAGAGGATGATGAGATTCGGTATCTGGAGAAACTCAAAACATCGAAGGTTACTGCAGGGTATAGAGAAGACGACGAAGAGTCTAGCAAGAAACATAGAAAACTTTCCGCTGTTTCTAATATTGATAATGCTGGTGCATCAAGGTCGGGAAAAGACCTTAAGAAGAAGCCGAGAACAGATAGAGCATCTGGAGACACTGATTATGAGGAAGATGAAGATTCATTATCTGATGGTGAGCTTGAAGGTAAAAAGAAACAGAAGAAGGAAACTGTTGACTCTTTGATGGATGGTAAGAAGGAAATGACTCTCACAACTCGTCAACGGGCCCTTCAGTCAAGCAAAGATGTCTCTTCATCCCCTGGTTCGAGCTTAATTGAGTTTCCAAATGGATTACCACCTGCACCGTCTAGAAGTGAGCTTTTCCACCAATATTTTGTATACTTTAATTCTTTTGTTAGTATATTTAATTGTAATATTTCCATTTTATGATTGTTGTGGTTGACCACAGAGCAAAAGGGGAAACTTTCGGACGTGGAGCAGCAACTGAAGAAAGCTGAGGCTGCTCAGAGACGAAGAATGCAGGTTGAGAAGGCTGCTAGGGAATCAGAGGTGTGCTTTATTTTGCTCTTTATTCTTTTGTCATTTACCTTTAATTTCTTTGGAGTTCTTGAATTGGAGATCAGCGTTATCGAATTATGTAGGCTGAGGCTATTAGAAAAATACTCGGTCAAGATTCCAGCAGGAAGAAGCGCGAAGACAAGATAAAGAAGCGGCAAGAAGAATTGGCACAGGTATTGTAAACCATGGGATATATCCCTCCTTCCCTCCTCCCCCCTTGTGCTTCTGCCTCTGTAAAATGCTAGCAGTTCCATCTTGTACTCACTGTACTTTATGCAGGAGAAGGCTGCTAACATGTTGACACTTCCATCAAACTCCATCAGATACGTGATGGGCCCAACAGGGACTGTAGTGATATTCTCTAATGATATGGGTCTCCCCAGTTTATTTGACTCTAAACCCTGCAGGTAATTCTTTTTCTTGCTAGTTTTTCCCAATATAATGCTCGTTTGGTGATGGTCTTAACATCTTGTGGTATGGAAATTCAGTTATCCTCCTCCGCGTGAGAATTGTGCGGGTCCATCATGTACCAACCCGTACAAGTATAGGGATTCTAAGTCAAAGCTTCCTCTTTGCAGTCTTAAGTGCTACAAGGCAATCCAGGAAAAGATGCAAGCATAAACTACGGGCTAATGTCGGCAACAACCTTGTTCTAGCCTTCAAGTATGCTGGTACTTGTGCAGATGTCTAAGTATAGAATTTGGGGTTGGTGGGAGAACATTCTTAGCTCGGTGTAGAGAAGTTTATACAAGTACACATTGTTTATCGGCTTTAATAAGCCTCTAGGGTTAATATATAAATAATACCTCCCATGTTTTATGATACCTGAGTTTTTTTGTTGTGGTTTTGGAAAGGTTCATTTTCATGGTGAGAGAAGCCTGTGCCCCGTTTGTTATTATATTAACTTTGGGTTCATTCGGCGTAGTGTAACATTATAAAGTTGAGAAATTTATAATAAATAGAAGTTTCTGACCATTCAATTTGATCCAACCTTGTCACAAATTGACTTCAGTTCAACTTAATATTACATATTATTTAAATGTCCATATGTCATTGTAGAAAGAAAAAAATAAAATAGTTCTCCTTTCACATTGCAATTTGCATCCGCATTCAAATCGTGTTCTCGGCAAAGTTAAAAAAAGACATATTGGAGATGCATGTTAAAAGGTGACTGTGCCTCTTATTTTTATTTGAATAAGTTCTCAATACTTCAGAGATTAGGGGCTTTTTTTCAATTTTTATTTAAATACAAGCGATGCCATAGATACTGACAAGGTGACATGAGGTTTTAATTAACAAAAATTCAATTATTACCCTCATAAATGATAAGATAACAAAGAACTAAAAGAGAACAGTTTTCTTAAAATAGTTTCAAAATTAATTTTTTATTATTCAAGTGTTATTTTCAAAAATAATTTTATTTTAAGTGTTAGTACACAAATAGTGGAAAACTGTGGGCTATATTTTATTGGGCCATGGCCTTTAGGCTTTGATGGAAAAAATGGCCCAATGCAATAGAATCAGAAAGCGCCAGGACAAGATATTACGGTGGAATGTGGTAAGTTGTTGCTTGCTCCAACACTCCACTCCCCAGAGTCTACTCTGCCGCCGTGAGCCGTGAGCTTTATTTTGCAGATAAGGCGCCAACAATTTAACTTCATTGCTTACTTCATTTACGTTAAACAAAACAAAAATGTCGCAGACGTGCGTTTCCACATCGGCCTCGTCTCTCAGATTCAACTCCCTTGGCTTCGTCCCAAACCCTAGCTCTTCTCCCCAACCACAGGCCCTCTCTCTCCCCTTCCAACGCTTACCTTCAAGGTACTTTCTCAATAACAATAATTTCTATATGTTAATTTTGTTTTTTAACTCATCTTTTTCTCGATGTTTGGTTTTTTAGAGAATATTCATTCATTTCTGATTTTGAATTTGTTAACATCTTCATTATTTAGCGAGTCTCATCTTTATAGCCTTAATATAACTACGTGGATTGGTTAAGATTAGGAATTTCATATTTTAAGGCAAACCCAAGAATCCAACTAATTGCTGAGAAAGTTGATGGGGATAATTGAAAGTTATGAGTTGTATTTGTATGTTTGGTCCTCGGTGTTGTATTGTTTATCTGGGAGTTTGGGGAACTTCGTCAGCTTATGCTCACTTGATAGGGAGTTACCAATCATATGGGATGCAAACACTTTGAATTTCTCCTAACCCAATTCTTTATATTTTATATCTCTACTTTATTCATGAAAATTTGTCAAATTTGTCAAATTTAAACACAACATAAAGAAAAGCTTATGGGTTTATTTCCAGCTTATTGGGGTTGGATAAAACATTACGGTTTTAATGTTTTGCAGGAAATTGAATAAGTTAGTTGGGAAGAGCAAAAATCTCCAAAGTTCTCCAGTGAAAGCTATTTACTCTGGTGAACATTGGGCACCGGAAAGGAGTTCTCGTCAAGGAATTTGGTCCATAAGGTGGGTTTAGTGTTGATTCATCCCTGCATGATTAATCTTTTCTTGGATAAGAAAGCTCATGCATATCTTTCATTTATGTTTATGTCAATTTGAATCTGATGCTGTAGGGAGGATGTGCAAGTTCCATCTTCTCCATACTTTCCAGCATATGCACAGGGACAGGGCCCACCCCCTATGGTGCAAGAACGCTTTCAGAGTGTTATTAGTCAGCTTTTCCAGCATGTAAGGAGTAGCTATTGGTGGTTTTCCCCTGTGGAATTTGGTGGGTTCTGCACCCGTAGATAGTTTATTTCAACTAATGCTTTTCTTGTTAAATTTTTTTGTTAGAGAATAATACGTTGTGGGGGAGCTGTTGATGATGATATGGCAAACATAATTGTTGCTCAACTTCTTTACCTTGATGCTGTTGATCCTAAGAAGGTCTGTACTATTCTATTTCTGCTCTTTGCTTCTACTGACTCTCTCTCCCTCTTGCATTCATCATGCAGTGAATTTTGGAATTGTACAGCATTGTGCAATTGATTGATCGGTTAGTGTGTCTTCTGATTTTTGAACAGGACATTGTCATGTATGTAAATTCACCAGGAGGATCTGTTACTGCTGGTATGATCTATCCTAGGAAACTGTCTTGCTATGTTTACAGTTTTTGTTCGTAAGGCAGTTTGTATATTACTTGAATAACTAGCTCTTTATCTGCTTAGGTATGGCCATTTTTGACACTATGAGGCATATCCGACCTGATGTCTCCACTGTATGTGTTGGGCTTGCAGCTAGGTACATGCCCCTCTAATACTCTTCTCTTCCCCTGTTACTATTAATGAGTCTTCCACGTATGTGTCTGTATTTCTTTGGTATTAACCTATATAGATATAATTAGTAGTGTTGGTAATGAAAAATTATTCTAAACATGTTTCTATTTCCTGCCTCAAGATACGTTTGACTTGATTTTTTGTTCTTTGCTTTTCTATTCCTCCTTTGCCTTATCTTTGTGGGTGGTGCAGCTGGTCATTACTATTCTGCCTTTTATTTTTCTCCCATTTTGTCTAGAATTTGTAAGGGTGGTTTATTCATCATTCTTATGGCTGTCTGGGCTAAGATGCTGAGGCAGATTTAAGCTTCAAGTGTTGCTAGTTTGTGAAAGATTACATTTGCTGAATGCTTATAAGACTGATATCTTAATATCATATCACTGGATGGCTTTGCGTTCAGATTTTGAAAGAGCTATTTGTTGATGGCCAAAATTCTTATTTTTTGCTAATGTTAGCATCCAAAAAAAAGTTTTTACCACTCATCAGTGATTGATATATGTATTTGCCTTTTCATGAACAGCATGGGGGCTTTCCTGCTTAGCGCTGGTACCAAAGGTAACCAATCCATGTTGGACCTGTGACTTGTATAATTTGTGGTTTTGTATCCTGAAGTTGCTAAATATTTTTGGGTTTCTTCACTGAAGGAAAAAGGTACAGCTTGCCAAATTCGAGGATAATGATCCATCAGCCTCTTGGTGGAGCTCAAGGTGGGCAAACTGACATAGATATTCAGGTATGTTACTTGTTTACATTTTTGAAACCTCTATCCATGTTGGCCAAAAGCCAAAAAGGAAAAATCTCTCTATATATAGCGGGGACCTCATGTTAATTTAACAATCACATCTTGCATAATCTTTACTTGCTGGCTATTATACCTGTCTATTTTGGTACTTAAACCTTTAAATATTGAAGTAAAACTCATGATGTCTTGAAATTTTTTAACCCGCAATTAAAAAATTATTATTATTATTGTTATGTGTTTTTTTGGTGATGATTTATAGAAGGTATTGGTCCATTATTTTCTTCAAGTGGCTTGGGTGCCTTATTTTGTACATCAATAGAGTTACATGTTTTTAAGAAGAAATCCTTGAAGTCTGTAATTCTTGTAAAGAGGTCTAGATTTGAAACACTTAGCAACTGAAGTGATGGCAAATAAGAATATAAGATTGATTAAAGAGTTGACATGCTGTTCAGGCAAATGAGATGCTGCATCATAAGGCAAACTTGAATGGTTATCTCTCCTACCACACTGGTCAAAGTCTTGAAAAGATCAACCAAGACACAGATCGTGATTTCTTCATGAGTGCGAAGGAGGCCGAAGATTATGGGCTTATAGATGGTGTGATATCGAATCCTCTCAAAGCTTTCCAACCTTTGGCAGCCGCAACAGCAAGTGAAGATGAATCAGCCAAGCAAACTGTTGCGGAAAGTAAAGGTGAATAGAGTGTCTGAACTTCTCCAGGTGTGGCAAGTACCGACAGGGCTATGTTGTAGAGTTATATGGGAAGGAGAGTGACATTTACGGAGTTCGTTTTTAATGCTGAATGATGTTAATATCCGTCAATCAGTGAAGAGAAATGTTAGTTTTGCTTTTAATTCCCTCCAAACTAATAATTGATTCATGAAAGAATAGAAAATTCTCTCAATGCATCTCTTGTTCTTTAAGCATCCTCTTAGGTCACGGTGATAATTATGACAATTGACATGCTACCGATGCTTATGTCAGTAGTTTTCTCATTTGGGTTCGGATAAGCTACTTAAGAAGCTCAGATAAGACTCCAATCTGTGGAGGAGGAGCAAACGCCAGACTTTTCTGATTCCAACCAATTAATCACTGCCATTTTTAAAACTTAGGTGACGTGTACGGCCCATGCCTTGCATACATGGTCCCGGCGATTTGACAGTCCATGGGCAGTTTTGAGTTGTATAATAGAAGAAAAACTTTCTTGTGATGGAGAGTGTCCAACAATAATGCAATGACATATGAAAAAGTTATTTCGTATGTCCATTGATCGGAATAGCAGAAAGTGATATTCCATTTGCATGAAATTCATGCAAATTCTTCACACAAGCGGATATACTTGTTAGTTTCATGTGTTGGCTTTTTCTAGAGAGAATCTGCGACGATAAAACACCAAAAGCCAAATGCAGCATAGACTTTGTAGGTATCGAGATTCCAGAACCTAATCCTTTTGTATCAAAGGAAAAAAGGAACAAAATGCCAAAGAAACAAACATCTTCCTCCACCAAATCAACCACCCATTGAATTTTTTAAAAAAGGAGCTTAGCCTGCTTTGATTGATCACATAACTCTGCAAAAAGGAGGACGTACGCCTTCCACCAAACCAAAACCACTCAAAGAAAAAGAGAACACTCAACACCTCATCTCCAAAAGATGTCTGAGAGCACTCGTGGACCTCGTGCCATCTTTAAATTAACTTATGAAAAACCTCTGCCACTCTGTGTCTCTGTGTCTGTGTGTGTGTTTGTGGTGAAAGAGGGACCGCCCAGTCACCCACCCATTAACTTTTGCTCATGACAAAGCGATGCAACTTTCTCATTTCGAGAACCAAAAATGGGAAATATTAGAAAAGATGCCGACTAGAAACAAGCGCTGGTAGTGGGCTAAAGGCATGAAGATGACATATATATTAACAATATTTTGCTAGGTACATTGTTCTAAGGGCTGCAAACACTAAAAACACTAAAAACAAGTCCACTTGGATCAAGAGGGGACAGAGGGAATCCTTTCAAGGGAGAGATTGCTCCTCATGAAGCTTGGGAAAGATGAAAATGTGGGTAGTTCTTCAAGCTCATCAAAGAAGTCATTTTCTTCAGATTTGGGTGTTGAGAAGCTCATGAGCTGGGAATAAGAGAGGGGCTCTTCATCCAAGAGGAACCCGAGAGTGCTAGAGACATGGGTTTTCTCTAGGAAAGGGTCTTCTTCTTGGTCAATCATAATGTTTTGGGAGGATCTAATTGGGGACTGAATGTAGTGGAAATGATCTTCATGATCACTTTTCATAGCAGGATGGTCTTCTAGTTTCCCTTGTTTTTCTTCTTGCTCTTGCTCGTGATCTTGCTCTTGCTCCTGCTCGTGATCTCGCTCTTTCTCTTGCTCGTGATCTCGCTCTTTCTCTTGCTCTTCCTGTTTGGGAAGTAGGGCTGGGAGATTATGATCTTCAGTGCTGGGTTGCAATTGGGTCAAGTTAGTGGTGGAGACATCAGGGCCTGGATGATTATGGCTACAAGTGTAGGTGATTATGAGCACTGAAGCATCAGTTTTGCTTCTCTCCACTTGTTTTTTGGCAGAACAACCCTTTGATGTACTGCACCTGTAGTAGCCTCTGCATCATCAGAGAGAATTAAAAAGCAGCAATATTTAAACTGAGAGTCCTAATTGTTAATCTCATTTCTGAAATTAAATAGCCTCGCTTGCAAATTCTTGATGATATGTGATCCGAGATGATAACATGCATGACTACAAATAATGAATTGATAACTTTTTCTTTGGGGACTTTAAGATTTAATTAGAGGAAATTAAAAGATAAAATGTGAGGCCATGTAAGATGTTAAAATTAAGAGACCAATATTGATCATGAGCAAAAAGAAAAAAAATAAAACCTTGGATAAGGTGATCCTTTGATAGGTTTTTGCCCATATTTCCTCCATGACCAAGAATCAGAAGGCGGCCCTTCGTTCTTTAGTTTCCCTACATTTGTTCCTATCTTCACTGTAACAACAGTCTTCTCATGAACCACCTTCCTATAACAATAAACGTATTTATGTAAAAAAAAAGTAGTATTTGTATATAAGTTTTTTGATGAAATATACACACACACACACACACCTTCTTTTGGATGCCTGACCTTCTGGCCTGAGTTCTTTTGGAACTTCTGAGTCTGGTTCTGGAGAGAGGGTTTCATCCATGCTGACTTTTCCTCCTTGGTTTTCTATCTTCTCTCTGTGTATGTATTCTGATAAAAATCTTAAGAAAGTAGGGTATAACAATAGTAGACAGTCACAGACTTTTGTTTTTTCTGGTGATGGAGGAAGTTGCAGACGCAATAACTAAGGAAAATGGATCAAGATCAGAACTCCCAATTGATTAAGAGAGAGAAGGAGTAAGGGAAAGCAAAGGAGGAGGATAAGCTAGCGATGACAAATCAAAAATCCCAAGTTGCTTTCTCTCTTCCTTTTCACTCATTTAATATGAACTATATGCACACATCATATCACCACCTCACTCCTCCCTCCCTCATAGCCCCACCCCACCCCACCATCCAATACCATAGCCCACCCATTAGAACCATGCAAGTGATATTTCCGTGGACAAAACATGTTGGCCCCATACACCTTTTGATGCATGATATAAAGACAATGAATGCATTTGGTAAAATTATATGTCACAACAAGAAGTGAATCTCCAATATCCAAAACCAAAACCCAAAAATTTAATTGAGTTATTATCAAAACCAGATTAGTTAGCTGTAATGAGTTGTATAATATTAAATCGAAGCCTTAACAACAAAGTCGTTGTAGTATAGTGGTAAGTATTCCCGCCTGTCACGCGGGTGACCTGGGTTCGATCCCCGGCAACGGCGAGTTCTTTTGTAGTTTTTTATTATAGCAGAATTGTTTGTAAATTTGTGGACTTTTTACATAGGCAATGCTACTTTTGTTTTGTATGCAAAAAACAGGATGGGACAAGTCAGAATCCCTCAGGTGAAGATGTGGTGCAGTTATTTTTTTGGGAAAAGAACACGACAGATTTGCCCCTGCGCTTATTTTACCGGAGGATTTTCCTTTTTAGCTGTGCGTGTACAAACAGAAGTCAGTCTCCTGTTCTGCTCGTGTGCGCTTATGGGGAATGGTAGCTGCCAGTGTCACACGTGACATGAGGCTTAATTTCATAATTTGAGAATGAGAAAGCTTCAAGTTTGAACTGGTCCAACTATTCTATGATATGTATGTATACAGTATAATGCATGAATCATGATATGAGTTTGGACCACCTAATTCATGGCCCTTATAAATTCTTCTTCCAACAATTAGATTCCTTTTGCAGACGTCATGCCCTTGAAAAACCAAAACTAGTAGACATAGAGAGCAGCGCATGTCTTTAATTTTGAAACCCAACAACTAGTTTTGGGCCTAGCCAACATCAGCTCAAGCTCAAGTGTATATTATTATATATCAACTTGAAAATATGTTCTTGGTGGACCGTTGAGTTGAGGTAAGCTTATTCTTCATCGTGATCACCAATATGTAATATGTGTGTGTATATATATAATAATAAGAGGCATATTCCACGACCAGACATAAAACATTTTGTTATGGACTAGGTGACAGAATGGATATGCATGTCCCATGAACTGCCAAGGAAAGTTTCAAATTCAAATATTTAATGGAAATAATAAAAAATTCATGTTCATTCATATCCAGGAAATGATTTGGATTTAGGTGAGCTAGTAAGAAAGACGACCATGTCTAAGATGTCAACCGTATAATGCAACTAAGGGCGTGCATGCGACCACTCCAACTAATTATTATGATCAAGCAAGTCATCATCAACTCTATTTATATATATATATATATAATTTCTTCATCACATAATGTTCCTTAATTATATATTGTGCAGCAGAGACAAGACAAACTCGAGATATCACTTTGAATTTGGTTTAGAACAAAAATGAGTTTTCAAAACTATTTGGATTGGGAACAGAGGGCTAAGAAGCTCTTGATGAGTTTGACTAGCTTTCTAAAACAACCTTTCCACACTCTTACAATCACCCTTCTCAGTCTATTGCTTCCCCTCTCATTCCTCCTCCTAGCCAGGCTTTCTTGCGCTAACTATCTCTTAAGCTTAAGCTTCGCCCCTCTTCATCCTGATCCTAATTATAGCACCACCACTACTAGTAGTACTCTATTTTCTCTGTTCCGCTACGCCACCCCTTCTCTTCTCTACATTCTTGTTTCCATTGTCAGCACAGCCGCTTTGATCCATTGCCTAACAGGTAAAATTACCATCATAACCGAGTTCCCAACTCCCATTTTCCGTCCCCGTTTGTACACTGCCTGGATTTTCCTATGCACATTACAAGTCTGCGTTGGTTTGGGAATCGAAGGGAGCATAGCCGCGGGGATCAATGGCGCTACTTTCGGCAGCGTTGATGAGAGAATATGTCTGTTGAGCAGAGCAATATTTTTCGTGGGGTTGCATGAGACCATGCTCCATTGGTGCAGAGTTGTGGTGAAGCCGGTGGTGGACGACACGGTTTTCGGTGCAGCTAGAGGGGAAAAATGGGTTGAGAGGGTGGCAGTGGCTGCCAGCTTTGGTTGTTTATGGTGGTGGAGGTTGAGGGACGAGATGGAGTCTTTGGTAGTTGTAGCCAAGGCCAAAAGAGAGCTGTCAATGGGCATAGGAGTGGCAGACTTTGTTGGTTGGTGGTTATATTACCTCACTGTAACTATTGGAATGGTTAGAGTGGTGAAGGGTGTTATGTGGCTTTCCATGGTTTTGTTATGTAGGAGGAGATCAGGAGGAGGCAACTTTGCTAACAGTTGCGCAGAAGATCATGATCTTCAAGACAACAAGGTCTAAATTTCATAATCTGATTGGATCGATTGATTGATTATTTTGAGCACAGACATATTCCCTCTTCGTTTCTTTCACACACGAATTCGTAATTGTTCCAAACTTGATTTTCTTTTGTTTGTTTTGTTTTGTTTTTGCTTTTGGACAACAACTGTATCATAATATTTATTTAATTGTATGACTCTTGGCAGATGTGCATTTTTTGCATACGGTACATAGAATATGAACATGTCAAAATCAATCGTGAACGTCAACTAATAAGCCAAATACACACACCCTGTACCTGTACATAAAAAGAGGCAAAACAAAGCTGAAAACTACACTAATTAACAACAACATTAATTAATTAGTGCACTAATTTAATTACGGTGATAATTATTAAAGAGAGAAGTACATCAAGTAAATGGCATCTTCCCAGGTACAAATGTAACATGTACAGCTCAGTGGTGCTTCTCATTTATAGATGAGATGAGACCATGGTCAACATCAAGGAATTGACTGCTTGTGTTGTATTCTTTTCACATTTCAAGCACCTTCAGATTTAAACAAGGAGTATAGGTACTATGTATTATAAAAGATTAACCAATGAGTTTTTTAAAAAAAGTTTGCTTGGTTACAGTTAAAAAAAGCATAAATGAAATTGAATGGATGAGGGTGGATTAATGGATAATCTGCAGGCAACTGTGAATCCTGCCAATTCCATGCACGGTATATTCTTCCTTATTACCGCAAAGGCACAAATTACCCCTCGAATGTATGATTTAAAAAGATAAAAAAGTTTTTAGTTATCTTCTCCAATTGACAAAGTTACAGAGGGACTAATTACTGCTTTAGTTTTGTAGTTTCCTCATCAACCCTTTTATTTGTCTTCTCTCTGAGTTTGTCATTTTACTCTCCGTACTCATCCAGGGGCAGTCACGTCTTCTGAGTTGAATAATTTCATATCCCAATCTTGTTTGGCTAATCAACCTTGTAACTTTTGAGTAATAATAATTTCATTAAATGTGCTGATTGGCAGTGACATGTGCTTTTTTATTTTTGTTCTTGCCTTTCTTTGTGGCAGAGTTTAGTTTAATCTTTAATATATCATATGAAGGGTTTGAAGGGGTCTTTGTTTGGACAAGTTTTTGGCATTTCATGGTTGCTGGCTTTGTTGACAATATCGGAATATCACTATCATAGTTGCATTCCTCGCCTTTTTTTATTAGTGAAGGGAGCAAGGGTGCTTCAGTTATCAAGCCTGTGATCGTTGTTATCAACCAAAGATACAAGTTGATATGCGTCGATATTAATCCAGTCCCATAATCCTATTGATGATCAGTTGAGACTTGAGAATACTTTTTGCAAATTTGCTTCTGCATATATTCTTATTCTCTGCAGAATATGGCTAATGCATTCTTCCCCTTCACACCGTTTGATTTCGGAGTCCTAGGTGGTTTGACTCCCCAGCTTGAAGATTATGAGAAAGATCAGGAAGTGGCCTTCAAAGTGAAACCAGGGCATTTGTTTGCCATAGAAGAATTGGGGTTGGGAGAGATGGATAGTGCTCTTTCTTCTGAACATGGTTTCTATCAAGAAGACAGCAAGGCCAAGAAAGGAGGACTATCATCCCATTTCTCCAAAGATCCCAAGCCAACTTATTCACTTTCGGATAATTTCAACTTTGATATCGTTTCTTCTGAACATGTATTCCACCAATCTAACAAGTCCGAGAAAGGACTACCTCATTTGTCCAAAGATCAAGACCACCGCCATTACCAACAACACCACCATTACCAGCAGCAACAACCCAAGTCAAATTATTCAATTTTGGATGATTTCAACTTTGATTCTGTCTTCCCACCAGCACAACCAATCCAGGATGGCACTCACCAGCTTACATACAACCAAATCGGAGGCTCAGACATTGCAGAAACCAACAAACACTTGCCCCATCAATCTTCCTTAGCAGTATTGGAGCTCCTCAACAGCTATGGGAGCGCGTTCAAGAAGTTGAGGGGAGAAAGAACAAGCAGCGACACAGGAAATGAAGCTGAAGCCTCCTCCTATGTGGGACAGCAAAAATTGTCAACCGAAGAGATCATGAGGGTTGCTGGAGCAAGGTATGTGCAATTCTCTAATCAGGGGTATGATGACTTTTACCCTCTGCACCCTTTTGGCTACGCTCTTTCCGGTCTGTCCGAAGAAGAAACAAAGGATGCGGAACTTGCTCACATACTTTTAGCTGCAGCAGAGAAGGTAGGCTACCAACAATTTGAACGCGCAAACAGACTGCTTCTTCGTTGTGAATGGATTGCATCCTTCAAAGGCAACCCTATTCAGAGGGTCGTTTTCTACTTTGCTGAGGCACTTCGGGAGAGGATCGAAAGAGAAACAGGAAGCATCCCATCTAAGGCAGAAGAAATGTCTATATCTGGTCATGGACTGAGCACAAACCTCACATACCTTGCATACCACCAAGAAGTCCCTTTCCATTCGGTAATGCAGTTCACTGGGATCCAAGCCATAATCGAAAGTGTTGCCTTGGAGAGTAAGGTTCATTTGATAGATCTCGAGATCAGGAGTGGAGTGCAATGGACAGGGCTGATGGAATCACTTGCAGAACGAGAGGAATGTCCAGTTGAGCTTCTCACAATAACTGCTGTGGGAGTAGAAGGCAAGCAGAAGATAGAGGAGACAGGAAAGAGGCTAACAAGCGTTGCCGAGTCCCTGAACATACCCTTTCAATTTAAGGCAGTGATTGTTTCAGCCATGGAAGATATCAAAGACCAACTGTTTGATGTTGAAGATGATGAAGCCGTGGCTGTATACGCACCGTTAATACTGAGGACAATGATTTCAAGGCCTAGTTGCTTGGAAAATTTGATGAGGGTGATGAGAAATCTCACCCCTTGCATAATGGTGGTGATTGAAGTGGAAGCCAACCACAACTCACCGTCATTTGTGAACCGCTTCATCGATGCGCTGTTTTTTTACAGTGCGTTTTTCGACTGCCTTGAGACTTGCATGAAACAGGAGGAGTATAGAGTGCTGACGGAAGGCTCGTTCCGGGAGGCCATCCGAAACATTGTAGCGGCAGAGGGGAGTGAAAGGGTTGCACGAAGTGTGAAAATAGATGTGTGGAGAGCCTTCTTTGCAAGGTTCAGAATGGTGGAAATGAACTTTAGTAATGCATCTTTGTATCAAGCTAGTTTAGTGGCTAAAAGGTTTGGTTGCCCTTCTTGCACGCTTGATAGGAATGGCAAATGTCTCACTGTTGGGTGGAAGGAAACCCCAATTCATTCCGTTTCAGCTTGGAAGTTCCGTTGAGAATTGAGACAGATAGATTTTTCAGTGTCTTCAAAACCATATGTAATATATGCTTTTGCTCAATAATGAAAGCAAAAAACATTTCATCCTTCCACAGCAACATTATATGACATGTAAATAACGTCTCCTCTTTTTTTAAGTATTATTCTGTATTGATCTTATACTTGTACCCAAAACAACCTCACACAATATCATCATCAACATAGAAATATGATAATCAAACTCCCACCGTACCAGTTCTGAATTTGTCCTCAGTGTTTGAATTGAAACTTTTCAAATTTAGGAAGGAGAGAGAATGAGTGCTTAAAAGTCTCCTCCTTTGTGGTTTGGAGTCTTAGAGCAAACACTCTTAAAGATATTTTTCCTCCAATCTGTAGGCCAAGTCACTAATCCTCTGACATGTAGGCTAAAAATCGACGAATAAAATAATATTTCCTCCGATATGCAGCCCACATCCTCCGACATGGAGGCCATGTAATCGAGTAATTCTTCAGCAATTACAATGCTAATAGCTTCATTAATCCAAAATTTACAATATAACTAAGGACATTGTTGATGTTTCATGGATGTACAAGATTAATAAATAAATACACATAATTATAATCTATAATATAAAGCGAAAGGCAGAGAATGATAAAACATTCAAAATACCAGAAAATGCCCTTGATTAATGCAAACATTAAGAATTGAAATTATTAATTAAATAAAAATAATATGATAAATTCATATTTTTTTTATATTAAACAAATTAAAATTACAATTAAAAGAAAAATCAGATAATAAGTCATCTTTTTTAATTCTAAAATAAATTTTAAATTTTATTTAAAAAAACCTCTAGTTTATGACTGTATCCGATTATATAAAAAAAATCTCCCTATGATTATAGAACTTTCACTAGGGTCAAACTCAAAATTAGAAGACAAAAAAAATTATATATAACCGACACATATATAATAACCGTCCTTCCGGCATGTAGGCGTGTAGGCCACGTCACTAATCGTTGGGCACGTAGGCCACGTCACCAATCCTTACACGTGTCGCTCCCGAAAAGGTTTATTTCCTCCGTTTCTCACTCTTTCTTGGTTGAGCGCACAGGCACGGCAGATGAGCAAAACAGGGATGGTGTCCAAAGCTACAGACTCTGCAACTAAACTCAGAGTCAGTATCTCAAAACCTGACCTCTCGATCCTTGACTTCGTTATTTCTTCTCGCGATTTTGGGTCGTATTTGCTTTTTAAATAAAAATTTCGATGCTTTTCATCATAATTGGAATTGAGATGATCAAACAGGGATGAGAATTTATCTTTAGATTTTCAAATTGCAGTTTGGATATGAAAGAAATGAAATTTTTTATTTTAATTAGTTAGAAGTTAGAACTCATGGCTTGTTGTAGTCATTGAGAAATATTTATAGAGAAATAGCTGTGGTTCTACTATTAATCTGCAGCCAAACAGGTAAACAAAATCTTATTATGTTTGATATGAAATTCACGAATTTATATGCACTCTGTGGTTTACGTGGGCAGAAACCACATGGAGAAGAGCCAAGTGATGGTGTTGGAAACTTGGAACATAAGATGCATCAGCTTAAGAAGCAAATTCAAGCAGAGAGAATGGTTTCAGTAAAAGTGAGTTTTCGCATATATATAATATGCACTATATAAGCGATAAACGATAAACGATGAACGATGGTAGGCAATGCGCAATTGACTCCTTCCTCGTGCTTATACTTTGCCCAGGAAAAAGTTGAGAAGAACAGGGAGAAGCTAGGAGGTTACATATCGCAAATTATATCAGCAACATCAAGAGCGAATTCTACAGTCTCAGAGAAAAATGGGAGCTTTAAATTGTTTCCTTCAAGAATTGAACAGCCTCTCTGCAAGTTCAGTGGATTTGCTCACGGATATGGTGATAAAGACTATATTAACAATCAAGAGGTGGTATTCTCATCAAGTACCAAGCTTCCATCTGCTGAAAATTTACCACCTTATACAACTTGGATATTCTTGGACAGGTTTGATATTCGTTTCTTTAAATCCTTTATGAGATTATGAAAAGAACGGTAGTTTTTTTTAATTTATATATATATATATATATATATATATATATATATATATCTTTAATCTGTGCAATCCTTTTGTTTTTAATTCGAAAATGTTGTTGTTGTGTTTCTCCTATCTCAAATTTGTCTTTCACAGCACAGAAATCAGAGAATGGCCGACGACCAATCAGTAGTTGGGAGGAGACGCATTTACTACGATAAAGATGGCACTGATGGCAGTGAAGCTCTTGTCTGCAGTGACACTGACGAAGAGATAGCAGAACCCGAAGAAGTGAAACATGAATTTACTGCAGGCGAAGATCGAATTATGTCGTAAGTTTTAAATGAGATATAGACTTTTAGAGAATCACAATGACTGTGCTGCTTATTAACTTGTCATAGTCCCGCTTTTCTTAGGACCAAGTGAAGGGTCTTACTTTTTCTGTGTGAATTTGTTAGGATGGCCTTTCAGGAGCATGGGATAGGCGAGGAAGTAGTGAAAGTTGTGAGCCAGTTTATTGGAGCCACCACTTTGGAGATCCTGGTAGCTGGGATTAACATGTTTTCACATTGATTTTTGGGAGGATGGTCCATGTTCTCATTTAATTTGAAATCTAACTTTTGATGTCTAAAAGTTCTGGAATTCTACATTTGCAGGTTCGGTACAACACAATCAAGGACCGTGAGAAACATGAACCAAAAGGTTCTGGGGACTCTGGGTCCAATTGGTGCATTTCTCTTGATAAGAGTCTTAGTGCCGCCTTAGATTCTTTTGATAACCTTTTCTGTCGTCGTTGCTTGGTATGGGTTGTCATCTTCCATAAATAGTTAAATAAAACAACTAGCGTTGTGTTTTCTGATATTACTCTTGACTGCTTTTTCTATCTAACAGCTATTTGATTGTCGTCTGCATGGATGTTCTCAACCTTTAATCTATCCTGTAAGTAGCCGTGTTGCTTATATGTCTCAGCTTACTCTGGATTTCATTTCATTTATTTATATATTTTATTAGAGGCTTTGTTTGACAGAGTGAAAAGCAGGTGCATTGGTCTGAACAGGATGAGGAGAGGACACCTTGCAGTGATCAATGTTACCTCAGGGTATGGCTTTTCCTTTCTTGATGTTTCTGAGGACATGATCTTTCCACTCTTGATAATTTGTTTGTGAACTTCCTGCTTTACAGCATTCTAGTTCTCAATTTACTTTGACCAAGATCTTATTCTATGTGCTATGTTTAACATATTAGTTTTGACATCCAGTGTTCTGTAACTATTATGAAAGCTTCATGTATGGCGTTATGTTAATCTAATGGTTCTTCATATCTTGGAACAGTACAAGTTAAACCCTTTAACTCTCTAGTTTTTTTGCTCATTACTACACTTTTATGAGATATACTGCTATATGCCTGAAACCCACTAGTTTGAGGCTGACTACACCTACCACTTTATTCTTTTTGGTTCTAATCTGAGGCTGGCTGCACAATTGTTTTCCTGGTAAAGTAAAGAGCCTATCTATCATGACTATTATGATTCATATGATCCATATTTTGTTTGGGTTTTGCCTCTGTCCATGGGATTTTGAAGTATGACTTCCATGTCCTTCTTGCAGTTAAGAGGAGGGGAAAACGTTCCAGATGATCCAGATATTGGTGCTCTGCATAGGATGAATACAATAATTTCAGAGAGAGAAAGTGCCCCAGCCTCATCCTTCAAAGCTGAGAAACCAAGTTCTCATGGTAGTACAGACATCATAAACAATGAAAGATGCATTCCTGGAAAAGCTGTGTCTGTCACTTCTGAAGCTATTTATAGTTCAGATGTCATTGCAGGAGGTTTAGAGTTGGATACACATATCATGAGGATGCACAATGAAAATGCAGGGAAGCGCAAGGTTGTAAAGCACAAAGATAAAGTGACAAATGACGTAACTATAGTACCTGATGATTTCCAGGGTTCCTCTAAGAAACAGAAGAGATTAGATGCTTTGGATTTAGTAACTGCAACTAGTGAACCTATCACGGTTCAGGATCACATTTCCGTTTCCAAAACTAGAAACGCGGATGTTGGTTTACCCAATGAAACTGAACTTCAAATGACCAAAAAAGGCCTTTTAAATGAATCTGCTGGGCATACTTCAAAGGAACTTGTTTGTTATGGTAGTGCTTCCTGTGATGAATATACAGACAACGACAGAGATGTAAAACAAGATGTAACAGAAGTGCCTGAACTGAGGCAACCATCCAATTCTACACGAGGACAAGTTAAAGGGGTGTGCAGCAGCTCTGAGTGGAAGTCAGTGGAGAAAGAATTATATATGAAGGGTTTAGAGATATTTGGGAGAAATAGGTAGACCTTTTTTACATCAATATGTGTTACATGGATCCTTCACTTCAGCATGCCCTGCTCATTCTTTGTTTTCTAGGGTAAATTGAATGGATACAGTTTTAGATTTTTGTAAGGCTGTGCAGCTTGTTCACTTAGTTTGGTGCCTGGATTTTGTAGGCTTAGGATGGCATTGTTGTGGGCTGCCTGTTGGTCCACTTTGTCATAACGTCCATTATAATTAATATAACTACTATTTTTCCTACCTAAAAAAAAAGTTGCATGGCTTCTGTGCACCCCAGGTTTACATTTGACATTGCTACTTTTGTTTGTTTTATATGACATACATTATATTTGATTCTTTTCTTTGTACTTAACTGGTAACTCATGTTCTGCAGTTGCCTCATAGCCAGGAACTTACTTTCTGGCTTGAAGACTTGCATGGAGGTGTCCAGTTACATGCATAATGCTGGAGCTTCAATGCCTAACAGATCTGTTGTTGGACCATTTTCATTTATGGAAGACAATGGGAAAGCTAATGTGGATCAGACAGTAAGCATTCCTTTCCTGTTTCTTTTATTGTTTATATATCTCTTTTATTTAGGTGATTGTTTTTAGTAAAACCAAAAAAAGGAAGGTGTTTTGGCAAGGCCTGGGAAACTAGTACTGATTTGTTTCCTGAGCTAGCATGCATATCCTTCCCTTTAGGATCAAGAACAGTGGCTATGATACTCTTCCTATTTGGTTCTGCAGTTGCTAGTCAATCTTTCATCATTTGGCTCTGGAACATAGATTTATGATTCTGTTACCTTTGTTTTACTCATGTTAGGACCAAGAGCTGCCAACAAAGCCACGGTTACTTCGTAGAAGGGGAAGAGCTCGAAGGCTTAAATATTCTTGGAAGTCTGCTGGGCACCCATCAATGTGGAAGAGAATTGCTGATGGCAAAAACCAGTCTTGTAAACTATATACACCATGTGGATGCCAGTCTATGTGTGGAAAGCATTGTCCTTGTCAGCATAGTGGAACCTGCTGTGAAAAATACTGTGGGTATGTTGGAATTGTCCTTGAAATATTTAACTGATGATCTGAAGAAATGCATAAAACCAGTGATGGGATGTTTCTTATAAGTAAAGAAAAATGATGATACTGATAATAATAATAATAATAATAATAATATGATAAGAAACACCCTTCCATGCTGCGGGTACGCTGGTTTTATTTTTTTATTATATAAAACAAACAATCCATAGGTGCTGGGCTTTGCGTGTGATCGAAATTTATCCCATAGGAAATGTGAAATACATGACATGTAGAAGGTGCCATCTTGCCTGTATATTTGATCTCTTAAAGCCTCATACAAGGTACTGGATTCATCTTTCCTTCATCAATGTTGGGGGAGAGATGAGTTAAATAGGTAAGGATTCCTACACCCAGCCTTTTGGCTAAAAGAAGAGGAATTATATGCCTTAGTGAATTGCTTCAATCCTGAATCCCACATCAATTAATTTCCTAAAGTTGAGCTTGGTTTCTTCAAATGATTATTAAGTTTGGTTAAGTCCATTCTAACTAAAACAGCTTATAACCGCTTTTTAGATGACTCCACTATGTGAAGTACTCACTAGAAGTTTTTCCATCTGCAAAAGTTTCCACTAGTTGCATACTAGTGAACCTATAATTGAATTGGAAAATGTTTATAAGACCAACTAACTCGTGCATTTTCAGGTGCTCAAAGAGCTGCAAAAATAGGTTCAGGGGATGCCACTGTGCAAAGAGCCAATGCAGAAGTCGGCAGTGCCCATGCTTTGCTGCTGGGCGCGAATGCGACCCAGATGTCTGTCGCAATTGTTGGGTTAGGTAATGAGTTTTTGTATGTATACTTCATTGACTTTGGACACTCTTTGCATGTTATTTACTGCAAAAAGAAAATGTTTGCAATTTTGTTGCACTAGGTAATGGGCTTCGTGATGGAGCTGATTGAGCTGTTTGAATCGTGCACATATTTTCAATTTGAGCTCCAATCTTGTGTTGGGTTCCCAGTTGACATCCTGTCTATTTAAGCATTTCAAAAGTTTCTTTTATTTAATTTTAGTGAGTTTGTTATACTTTTGGCTTTGGTTTTAAATATCAAATACTTTATGCAGTTGTGGGGACGGTTCATTAGGGGAGCCTCCGAGACAGGGAGATGGTCAATGTGGAAACATGAGGCTTCTTTTAAGGCAACAACAGAGGGTGAGCAATTCCTAGTGTTTAATAAATTGCTGCTGTGGTCTACATAATGCACCTTTTGATTTATGATTGCCTACCCCTGTCTTTTTCTTCAGATTCTCTTGGCTAAATCTGATGTTGCTGGTTGGGGAGCCTTTTTAAAGGTTGGAAGATAATGTTGTTTGTATTTGGCTTCCTACTAAATGTTAGCAAATTTTTCTCACCAAATTGAATTATATGATTTCAGAACCCTGTAAACAAAAATGATTATCTTGGAGAGTATACTGGTGAACTCATCTCTCATCAGGAAGCAGACAAGCGTGGGAAGATTTATGATCGTGCAAACTCATCATTCCTTTTTGACTTGAATGATCAGGCAAGGGAAAATTCATGTTTAATATTATTCACTGCTTTCCTTCGCAAGGGTTGCATGGCTCATGGAACCTTTCTCTAACTATCCAAAAAATTTATGAATGGAAGATAACGAAACAGATTTTCTAGTTGACCACACTTTCCTCCGAATGAACATAGGTTCAGCCCTTCTGTTCATATGTTATTCCCCCCCAATTCAGCTTTTGTCTCTTTTCTTTTTCGCTTAGTGCTTTGCAGCTTTTTATTGCATTTTTCATATATGGCAAATATGTAATACCTATAGCTTTACTCTGGCATGAGATCTCAAGGTAGTCACATGTTTACTTACAGTATGTCCTAGATGCTTACCGAAAAGGAGACAAGCTTAAATTTGCAAACCACTCATCGAACCCTAACTGCTATGCGAAGGTAATAAAGCTTCAGTGATTCCCCTGTTTGATTAGTTATTATTGGTTTTGCTAATATGGTGGCCTGCGTAGGTTATGTTGGTTGCCGGAGATCATCGAGTAGGCATATTTGCCAAGGAGCATATTGATTCTGGTGAGGAGATCTTCTATGATTATCGTTACGGACCAGATCAAGCACCTCCATGGGCTCAAAAACCTGAGGGTTCTAAGAGGGATGATTCATCTGTCTCTCAAGGCAGAGCGAAGAAACACCAGTCTCACTGAATGGCAAATTGGCATGGATTGTGATGTATATGAGTATCAACTATGGTGCGTATCTCAACTCTGGAGATTTTATCCACAACAGGTGGGACGAGAATCGTCCTCAAGAAGAAAGCTTCTAGGTGGGTATGCCAGCCAGCTCCCCTACAAGTGAAATTGGCTCTACATGGTGATGTCAAAGCTTGCTTCTTGACTACAGAAAAATTGAACAATAAGGTTGTATTGGCAATGAGTTTAATTTTATAGAATTTATAGGCAATAATAAGCTAGAAATTCTTCTAGCAGTTAGTTATTATAGGTTGGGTTCGACAATTCTGTAGTGAGAGGCATGTCATGATGGTAATAATGGGAATTTGTACAACCTTTTTATTGATATATAATAAAAAGGTCCGAATTGCTTTATTTATCTTGATACTCAACTTATTTCATGGAAGGCTTGCTAAATGCAAAGAATTGTTGGACACTAGTAATAATGGGAGTTGTAGGTCCATGAAAATCCTACTGCTGTAAAGTAATTTTGAGTTCATGACAGAAACCTCTCCAGATAAATGCTGCAAGTAAACTTGAGGTTCAACAAATTAAAACGGGGCATACAGGACTCTTTCAGCTCTGCGCCCTCAAAACATTTATTTTAAAATGAGGTGAAAATCATGGAGAGAATTTGATAAACAGAATGCTGTTCACTGTGTCAGTTACTGCAAATGAAGATATAATAATTCATTCCAGACATCAGGAATGCCAGGAAGACACCAATGACTGCAATCTTGTATGCCCGAAGAGCGTTGATTCCCGTATATAGATGGATGGCCATCTATTCTATATTCTGACAAGCTTGTTATGTTCAACAAAGTCACAGGCGTTTTCATCTGCTTTATCACCTCCTCTGCAATTATATCTTTCTCCTCTGGAATTCCTGAAGGTTGGATGAGGGGTTCATTGGCTTCCGCACAACTCCCGCCTGTATTCCATTGGCCTCCCCTGTTCAGTTGAATGAAGAATTACAACAAACAAACCACTCACTCAGCAAATGATATGCACGCACTAGTTGATCAACATTACACATGCAGTTAGCATAAGAACACATCCAGGAGCGAGGCAAATTAACCTGAAATGCGTCGGCGATGAACTTCGAAAGAAAACTTGGGTTTTGCGTGGATTGACGTGATTATCGACCCATGATGCCCAGGTCATCAAAGCTTTTCTGAGAGCTGTGGAAACATCAAGATGTGGATGAATTTGGCCCCTTTCCTGGAAGAAATTAATCCTGCAGTTATAAGCTCCAAATGTCAGGTCAGGATATATTCCAATTCAAGAAATTTGAATTCACTATTAGCTATATATATCACTTATATGTATGTATATTCTGTGATGGAACATGCTGTCGTGCTGTCATTCAAGGTCCTGAAAATTGAGCTCATTAATAGTAGTTCATTATAATAATGGAACCAACTGACCCAGCATTCGTCTTGTGATCGTTCCACCAATGTGCTGTGTTGAATACCAAAATATCAGCTCCTGTCCATTTAGAAGAAGCGCGATCCATCGAATCAATTTGCAAGGTTTTCACCTGCTTCTTCCCTGCTCGTGCCATACCTTGATGAACCAAGAAAGGGGACGTATAAAATTCAACTGTACACTTGTAGTCCTGTGAAACAAAAAGAAAACACTTCAGAATAAGTTTAAATAGTACGACATAATTTACCGGATATGAAACGACAATAGAGAACAAGTATGAAGATTCATTACCACGAAGTTGTAATTATACTTGCCCTTCCCTTGGGTGATTCTGCGCCCTCTTTTAGCTCCCATTAGCATGCACAACATGGATTCCCATTGATTCCTATTGAGTGAATCTCCCACAAAAACTAGCCTTTTCCCTCTCATCAATTCCAGCATTTTTGTTGCATCGAACCTTTATATATAGCATTAGCACGCCAAAAGTATATCGTTAGATTGCAATCTAACTACGTACGTTAATTGTGTTGAGACAAATTAAATACCAAGCTTAAAGAAGGAACTAATTGGGTACCTTGGAATGTCACAATCTTCTGGTTGCCACCTCCACTTCATGAATTTTTCGTCTAATCTTCCATTACCTCGACAATTAAAACTCTTTTCTATGAAGGGACAAGAACCATCTGTGTACAACGGATAGCTCTTATCATAGACCCACCTCCCTCTTGTAAAATCACATCCTCCTTTTATTATTCTCTTTTCTTCAACAAACCTGCTACTTGAAGTTTGAGTATTTTCAAATGAAGTTGCTCTGGTCTTCTTCTTTCCCCTCCTCTTTCTACTTTTCCCTTCGATGTTTTTACTCAACGCAGCATTTTGCTCTTCGGCCTTGTTCAAAAATGGAGCATTTTGCTCTTCAGTCTTTATCTCAATCTTGTCAAATAAGATTGCAGGTGCACTTTGTGCTACTGCTGTGAAGTTACCATCTAACTCACCGGTGCCTCTGTCTTCTTCATCATGATGTAAATCATGTTGTGCCACTTGGGATTCATTCTCCTTCCTCTGTAATCCAGAAACAAGTGAATTGATCTCAGAAAAGCCAGAAGCAGCATTTTGCTCTTCAGTCTTGTTCATCAATGGAGCATTTTGCTCTTCGGTCCTCATCTCAATCTTGTCAAATAAGATTGCAGCGGGTGCACTTTGTGCCACTGTTGTGAAGTTACCATCTAACTCACCGCCAACTCTGTCTTCTTCATCATGATGTAAACCATTTTGTGCCACTTGGGATTCGTTCTCCTTCCCCTGTAATCCACTAATAAGTGAATTTACCACAGAAAAGCCGGAAGCAGCATTTTGCTCTTTAGTCTTGTTCATCAATGGAGCATTTTGCTCTTCAGTCTTGACCTCAATCTTGTCAAATAAGATTGCAGGTGCACTCTGTGCAATATCTGTGAAGTTACTATCCAACTCACCGCTGACTCTGTCTTCTTCTTCATGATGTAAACCATTTTGTGCCACTTGGGATTCGTTCTCCTTCCCCTGTAATCCACTAATAAGTGAATTTACCACAGAAAAGCCAGAAGCAGCATTTTGTTCTTCAGTCATGTTCATCAATGGAGCATTTTGCTCTTCTGGCCTGATCTCAATCTTGTCCAATAAGATTGCAGCAGGTGCACTTTGTGCCACTGCTGTGAAGTTAGCATTATCTAACTCACCACCACCTCTGTCTTCTTCATCATGTTGTGCCACTTGGGATTGGTTCTCCTTCGTCTGTAACCCACTACTAATAATTGAATTAATCCCAGAAAAGTCGGAAGCATTTTCATCAGGTTGAATGGAGGGTGTAGCATTCAACTTCAAGATTGAATCTTCCGGACCATTTAGTACTGAAATATTTGGATTACAATTACTAGTCAAAGTCTGAACAGCTGTTTCTTGGGGCACTGAAGGAGTATTGGTTTTGTTGACCCAAATGATAATGAAAATGAGAAAGATGATAGAGGAAGAGATGGTGAAGTAAAATACTATGGATCTAGTGGGTTTAAAAGAGAAACTTCTCTGCCTCTTCATAACTCAGTTTCTCAGTTGTTAGACTAACAGAGTGACAAAGGATACTCTTCCTGAAAAGAGTCAAAAAGAGAGCTCGGTAATATTTAGTAGTAATTGATATATATGTATATAAGTAGGCAGTGCTGCTAATTTGCTAATTAGCTAAAGCAGAGCATTGTTGTTGAATGTCGGTCCTTCATAAAAAACCATCTTCCTCAATTGATGATGATGATGATGTTGAAGCCTGAACTAGTTGAGGTGGTGAAGAATGGTGAATGTTACTTGGGTCGGTTGGTTTAGATGTGGTTATAGCGGATGAGGTGCGTGTGTTGCTGTGTGCATTCTAGTGTTGTGGCAAGCATGTGCATGAATTGGCTTCTTTTGCCTTTAATTTCACAAACTGCTGATATTCTATTTTGGATGGAAGACGTCCCTCCCTCCATCCCTGCATGCTTTGGTTTGGACCATGTGTTCCACGCAGGTTGAATGGCAACCACTTATTAGTTAACCACAAAAAACTTGGAATTCAATGGTATTCCATCACAATTATTAAGAAAAAACAAGAACAGATTCCATCCAAATGACATGTGTGTCCATAATAATCAAATTCTCCTTCCTTTGCAAATCCTTTTTTCCCTCTTCTGATTTCACCTTGCTGTGGTAGTAGTAGTAAATTAGATTAGTAGTTGGTTTCTTCAATTGCAAGTGATACGATACCCTCAAAATCTTCGATGGGAATGGTTATGATGAAGAGAGCATGTCAGGAGAGTAATATTCTTTTTGCACTAAAACATATGCATCATGGATGTGATGAGGTCCAACGCCTCGTGGTGTAGTGGGCGAAAGGAGCATTATCCCTATTTTGTAGTCTACCTAGCTAGCCTTTTGTTTTGTTTTGTTTTTTGGATACATTAGCTAGCGTTTAGAGAGAGAGAGAGAGAGAGAGAGAGAGTTTGGTACCTGTAAACAAATTCCATACAACTTACTAATGTCAATAATAAAATGATTGAAAGAGTTTGATACACATAAACCTGTTGGGAAAAGAATTTGTGTCTTGGTTGGTCAGTTAGTGAGCAAATGATGATACAACAATTCATTCCAGATATCAGGAAGACCAGGAAGACACCAATGACTACAATCTAGAATGCCTGATGGATGAGCATCTATTCGATACTCTGACATGCTTGTTATGTTCAACAAAGTCACACGAGTTTTCATCTGCTTTATAACCTCCACTGCAATTCTATCTTTCTCGTTTGCAATTCCTGAATCTCGGAGGAGGGGTTCAGTAGCTCCTATACAACTCCGGCGTAATTTCCATTCACCTCCACTGTTCAATATAATCAAAGATTAATTACCCAAAAACAAAACAAACCTGAAATGCTGCATATAACAACACATTCTGGAGGCACATAATAACAACCTGAAATGCGTTGGCGATGAAGTTCGAAAGAAAACTTGGGTTTTGCTTGGATCAGTGTGTTTATCAACCCATGATGCCCAGGTCATCATACCTTTTCTGAGGGCTGTATAAACATCAAGATATGGATGAATTTGGTCCCCTTCCTGGTAGAAATTAACCCTGCACATTGATTTCAATCTCACAACAATGAGCATGGTATTATTGGTAGGCTGCTAGCTAGCTACTACTTATTAATTACTATAGCCTAGCTAAGCTATATGTCCTGAAAATTAATAAAGCTTATCCTTAGTGTAGTTCACTATAATACTCAATAATGATGGTTTTGACTGACCCAGCGTTAGTTTTTGAATCGGTCCACCAATGTGCAGTGTCGAATACCACAATATCAGCTCCTCTCCATCTAGATGAGCGGTGATCAATGGAATCAATTCGCAAGGTTGGGACCGGCTTCTTCCCTACTCTTTTCATGCTTTTATCAACCAAGAAAACGGATGGGGAAAATTCAACTTTACACTTGTAATCCTGTGGAAAACAATGATCAACTACATCACAAATTATGAAGAGAAGACCTGAAATGTGAAACGACATCAATAGCAAACGAAGCGAAGAGAAGAACTATGAAGATTCATTATTTATTACCACAAAGCTCAAACTATACTTCCCCTTCTCATGTTTGATTCTGGGCCTATTTGGATCTCTTATATCTCCCACTAACATGCACACCATGGATTCAAATTGATTCCTATTGATGGAATCGCCCACATAAAGTAGCCTTTTCCCTCTCAACAGTTCCAGCATTTTTTTTGCATTGAACCTATCATATAGATAAAATGTTATATATAGCAGGCCAGATACAGTACTGTAATTAAAATTATGAACAAGGAAGTAAAGTACCTTGGAATGTCACAATCTTGTGGTTGCCACCTCCACCTCATGTAGTCTTGGTCTGATCTCCCATTTCCTTGACAGTCAAAACCTTCAAATATGAAAGGACATGAACTATTTGTGTACAAGGGATAGCTCTTATCATACACCCACCTCCCTCTTGTACTAAAATCACATCCTCCTTTTATTATTATTTTCTTGTCTTCAGCCTGCACCTCCTCGCTACTTGAAACTTGAGTCTTTTGATCAAATGAAGTTGTTCTGTTGTTATTGGGGACCTCGCCACTTGAAACTTGAGTATTTGGATCAAATGAAGTTCCCCTGTTTTTCTTGTTCTTTCCCCTCCTCCTTCTACTTTTGACTTCAATCCTTCTAATCAATGCAGCATTTTGCTCTTCAGTCTTGTTCATCAGTGGAGCATATTGCTCAACAATCGTATTCAACAGTGGAGCATTTTCCTCTTCAGTCGTATTCCGCAATGGAACATTTTGCTCTTCAGTCTTGGTCATCAATTGAGCACTTTGCTCTTCAGTCATATTCATCAACGGAGCATTTTTCTCTTCAGTCTTGGTCATCGATTGAGCAGTTTGCTCTTCAGTCTTGTTCATCAATGGAGTATTTTGCTCCTCAGTGCTGAGCTCAATCTTGTCAAATAAGATTGCAGGTGCACTTTGTGGCGCCACCGCTGTGAAGTTTAACTCAACCCTGTCTTCTCCAGCAGTTTGCTCTTCAGTCTTGTTCAATGGAGTATTTTGCTCTTCATTCTTCATCTCAATCTTGTCAAATAACATTGCAGGTGTACTTTGTGCCGCTGCTGTGAAGTTACCGTCCAACTCACCACCGCCTCTGTCTTCTTCATCACGTCGTGGCACTTGGGATTGGTTCTCCTTCGTCTGTAACCCACTACTAACAAGTGAATTCATCCCAGAAAAGCCAGAAGTATTTTCATCAGGTTTACTGGGGACAAATTCTTCCGGGCCATTTACTGTAACTGAAATGTTTGTATTGAAATTACCAGTCAAATTAGTGTGAACAGGCACAGCGCCTATAGGTGGTCTGAAACCCGAAACGAGTGAGGATGTGTTGAACTGTAGACAGCTGCCTATTTCTTGGGCCTGTACCACTGAATTAGAAGGAGTGGTTTTGTTGACCCAAATGATTATGAAAGTGAGAAAGATGATAGAGGAAGAGAGGCTAAAATATAATACCAAGGATCTAGTGGGTAATTTAAAGAAGAGACTTGGCTGCCTCTTCATAATTTGTGATCAGTTTCTCACTTGGACTGAGAGAGTCTAGAAAAAGTAGCAAGGCTTGGCTTGTACAGCAAACTAGCAGAATAAGTGATTAGGCAGTAAGTACCGACTAATTTGCTAAAGCAGAGCAGTTGCTTTGCTAATTGGGAATGTGTGTGGTGGGTTTTTCATAAAATAAAAACCATCTATTTGTCTTTCATTATTTTACATCATTGTTGGAAGCTCAAGGCTTAAGTGGAGAATGATGAATGTTACATGGGTTGGTTTAGATAGCGTTGTAGGAAGCGGATGAGGTGCGTGTGTTGCTGTGTGCATGACAATGTTGGCATATGCATGAATTGGCTTCTTAGTGAATGAAAGGAAGACCATTCATTCCAATTTCCATGCAGATTGAATAGTAACCACAAACAAAGAACTTGGAATTCACGCATGTCTTATTCCATATATATAAAAAAAAACAAAAGAAAAATCAAACGAGACATCATAACTGCATGTAAAATGACATTCAAACCCTCATATTCTGGAGACGAGGTCAAGGGTGTTCGACAAAATGCTTCTAAGAAAGCAAAGCAAAGTGGTGTGCAGTCCTGGGCATCTTAGCTAGCTTGAACTGGTTATTAGAAATTACAAGTTTTGGTAATTAATTAAATAATATATAAGGTCTTTCTCTTCAAAATCAATGTTTGACAGCCTCTCGATTTTGCCTCATGGGAAAATTCCTGGAGACATCATACATGGCAAAATCATATCAAAATATCTGATAGAGTAGAACATGAATGTATGATATGATGGTGGATGACCATCAATTCTATATTCTGACAAGCCAGTTATGTTCAAGAAAGTCACACGAGTTTTCATCTGCTTTATGACCTCCTCTGCAATTACATTTTTCTCAGAATAAGAGGAGCTTGGTGCCTGTAAACAAATTCCGTAGAACTTACTAATGAAAATAATAAAATGATTGAAAGAGTTTGATACACATAAACCGATTGGGAAAAGAATTTGTGTCTTGGTTGGTCAGTTAGTGAGCAAATGATGATACAACAATTCATTCCAGATATCAGGAAGACCAGGAAGACACCAATGACTACAATCAAGAATGCCTGATGGATGAGCGTCTATTCGATACTCTGACATGCTTGTTATGTTCAACAAAGTCACACGAGTTTTCATCTGCTTTATAACCTCCACTGAAATTCTATCTTTCTCGTTTGCAATTCCTGAATCTCGGAGGAGGGGTTCAGTAGCTCCTATACAACTCCGGCGTAATTTCCATTCACCTCCACTGTTCAATATAATCAAAGATTAATTACCCAAAAACAAAACAAACCTGAAATGCTGCATATAACAACACATTCTGGAGGCACATAATAACAACCTGAAATGCGTTGGCGATGAAGTTCGAAAGAAAACTTGGGTTTTGCTTGGATCAGTGTGTTTATCAACCCATGATGCCCAGGTCATCATACCTTTTCTGAGGGCTGTATAAACATCAAGATATGGATGAATTTGGTCCCCTTCCTGGTAGAAATTAACCCTGCACATTGATTTCAATCTCACAACAATGAGCATGGTATTATTGGTAGGCTGCTAGCTAGCTACTACTTATTAATTACTATAGCCTAGCTAAGCTATATGTCCTGAAAATTAATAAAGCTTATCCTTAGTGTAGTTCACTATAATACTCAATAATGATGGTTTTGACTGACCCAGCGTTAGTTTTTGAATCGGTCCACCAATGTTCAGTGTCGAATACCACAATATCAGCTCCTCTCCAATGATATGAAATGCGATCAATGGAATCAATTCGCAAGGTTGGGACCTGCTTCTTCCCTACTTTTTTCATGCTTTTATCAACCAAGAAAACGGATGGGGAAAATTCAACTTTACACTTGTAATCCTGTGGAAAACAATGATCAACTACATCACAAATTATGAAGAGAAGACCCGAAATGTGAAACGACATCAATAGCAAATGAAGCGAAGAGAAGAACTATGAAGATTCATTATTTATTACCACAAAGCTGAAACTATACATCCCCTTCTCATGTTTGATTCTGGGCCTATTTGGATCTCTTATATCTCCCACTAACATGCACACCATGGATTCAAATTGATTCCTATTGATGGAATCGCCCACATAAAGTAGCCTTTTCCCTCTCAACAGTTCCAGCATTTTTTTTGCATTGAACCTATCATATAGATAAAATGTTATATATAGCAGGCCAGATACAGTACTGTAATTAAAATTATGAACAAGGAAGTAAAGTACCTTGGAATGTCACAGTCTTGTGGTTGCCACCTCCACCTCATGTAGTCTTGGTCTGATCTCCCATTTCCTTGACAGTCAAAACCTTCAAATATGAAAGGACATGAACGATTTGTGTACAAGGGATAGCTCTTATCATACACCCACCTCCCTCTTGTACTAAAATCACATCCTCCTTTTATTATTATTTTCTTGTCTTCAGCCTGCACCACCTCGCTACTTGAAACTTGAGTCTTTTGATAAAATGAAGTTGTTCTGTTGTTCTTGGGCACCTCGCTACTTGAAACTTGAGTATTTGGATCAAATGAAGTTCCTCTGTTTTTCTTGTTCTTTCTCCTCCTCCTTCTACTTTTGACTTCAATCCTTTTACTCGATGCAGCATTTTGATCTTCAGTTTTGTTCATCAGTGGTACTGGAGCCTTTTGTTCTTCAGTCTTGATTTCAATCTTGTCAAATGAGACTGCAGGTGCACTTTGTGCCACTTCTGCCACCTGGGACTCGTTCTCCTTCCTCTGCAACCCACTAACATGTGAATTAATCCCAGAAAAGCCAGAAGCAGCATTTTGCTCTTCAGTCATGTTCATCAGTGGAGCATCTTGCACTTCTGTGTTGTTCATTAATTGAGAAGTTTGCCCTTCAGTCTTGTTCATCAGTGGAGCATATTGCTCTTCAGTCTTGGTCATCAATTGAGCACTTTGCTCTTCAGTCTTGTTCATCAATGAAGCATTTTGCTCTTCAGTCATATTCATCAATGGAGTATTTTTCTCTTCAGTCTTGGTCATCGATTGAGCAGTTTGCTCTTCAGTCTTGTTCATCAATGGAGTATTTTGCTCTTCAGTGCTGAGCTCAATCTTGTCAAATAAGATTGCAGGTGCACTTTGCGGCGCCACCACTGTGAAGTTTAACTCAACCCTGTCTTCTTCATCATGTTGTGCCAGTTGGGATTGGTTCTCCTTCCCCTGTAACCCACTAATAAGTGAATTAACCCCAGAAAAGCCAGAAGCAGCATTTTGCTCTTCAGTCTTGTTCAATGGAGTATTTTGCTCTTCAGTCTTGTTCAATGGAGCATTTTGCTCTTCATTCTTCATCTCAATCTTGTCAAATAACATTGCAGGTGTACTTTGTGCCGCTGCTGTGAAGTTACCGTCCAACTCACCACCGCCTCTGTCTTCTTCATCATGTCGTGGCACTTGGGATTGGTTCTCCTTCGTCAATCCACTACTAACAAGTGAATTCATCCCAGAAAAGCCAGAAGTATTTTCATCAGGTTTACTGGGGACAAATTCTTCCGGGCCATTTTCTGTAACTGAAATGTTTGTATTAAAATTACCAGTCAAATTAGTGTGAACAGGCACAGCGCCTATAGGTGGTCTGAAACCCGAAACGAATGAGGATGTGTTGAACTGTAGACAGCTGCCTATTTCTTGGGCCTGCACCACTGAATTAGAAGGAGTGGTTTTGTTGACCCAAATGATTATGAAAGTGAGAAAGATGATAGAGGAAGAGAGGCTAAAATAGAATACCAAGGATCTAGTGGGTAATTTAAAGAAGAGACTTGGCTGCCTCTTCATAATTTGTGATCAGTTTCTCACTTGGACTGAGAGAGTCTAGAAAAAGTAGCAAGGCTTGGCTTGTACAACAAACTTGCGCAGTAAGTACTGACTAATTTGCTAAAGCAGAGCAGTTGCTTTGCTAATTGGGAATGTGTGTGGTGGGTTGTTCATAAAATAAAAGCCATCTATTTGTCTTTCATTATTTTACATCATTGTTGGAAGCTCAAGGCTTAAGTTGAGAATGATGAATGTTACATGGGTTGGTTTAGATAGCGTTGTAGGAAGCGGATGAGGTGCGTGTGTTGCTGCGTGCATGACAATGTTGGCATATGCATGAATTGGCTTCTTTTGCCCTTCCACTTAACGTTAGTGAATGAAAGGAAGACCATTCATTCCAATAGAGAGAAAGAGAGAGAGAGAGAGAGAGAGAGAGAGAGAGAGAGAGAGAGAGAGAGACTTTGGGCCATTAAACAAATAATGTAGAGGTTACTAATGCATGAAAATAGAGCCCACGACCAGAAAAAAGAGATCCACTAAAGCCCAGACAGAAATTGTAGACAAGAATGTAGTCCAATTGATCATTGCCAATTCCGAGCTTAAAGGCCTCATTTATTGGTAAAAAGGACAGCCCAGATGAACTAGCCCATTACAAAAAGAGTGGTTTGCTGATCCATAAATCAAATTAAAATTCCCAAGTTCAACATATAATTAAGGGTAAATGGTCTAATACCCCCTGAACTATCACGCTAATTGAAATGTCCACCCCGAACAAAAATTTCAGCCAATTTAGCCTTCGTATTATATTTAATCGCCAATTTCACCCCTGCTGTTAGGTTTACCCCAATTCCATCCAAATGACCGTCAAAAAAACCACGTGAGAGGCACGTGAGCACGTGATTCACTGTTGAATTAAATTAAATTTTTTAAAGTTTAAAATAATTAAATTGTTAAAACTACAAAACTGCAAAAAAAAAAAAAAAAAAAAAAGGGAAGGCAATCATCGTCTTCCCCAGCCCCTTCCTCCTCACATGCGGCTCAAGAGCAGGGGTAGCCAGCTCGGACGGAGATGGATAAAACAAGGCGGAATGTTTGCTTCAGTTCGAGATCTATAGCCAGTTATAGATGCATATCCAGTTCCTAGGCCCGCAGCATACCTTCCGATTTGAGAGCCATAGCCAGTTGTGAAACCCGTCGATCCAGTTGGTTTCAGAAGCAAGGGTAGCATCCCATCCTCCTTCCAGCAACGCAATCTTTGATTAGCTAGTCCAGTGTGCAGCAACCATTTCACCAGCAGAACTAGTTTCCCTTCCCGACGAGCTTCAAAGTCTCCACGATTTCGCCTTCGCGAATCTTCCTTATATTGCCCTGCGGATCAATTTCAGAAACCCTTTCGTGCAGGGCCCTAAATTTCCGCCTTCCAAAAGCTTCTCACTTCGAATTTAATCTTGGGGTGTGTCAAAGTGTTCACCTTGAGCTATTCTGGAACAAAAGAAGGGTTAGGGTTAGGGTTAGGGTTAGAGGAGGTGGCAGGGAGGGTGGAGATTAAATTTTAAAGGTTGCCAGTATAGCGGGGCGGCTATACCGTTTAAATATATTACATTACATTTTCCTTATTTTCTTAATGCATTACCTTGTAAAATGTCAAATTTACCCTTATATTTGATAGGCATTTGGATGGAATTGGGGAAAACCTAACGGCAGGGGTGAAATTGGCAATTAAATTTAATACGAAGGCTAAATTGGCTGAAAAAAAATTTCAGGGTGGACATTTCGACAAGCCAAATAGTCCAGGGGGTTTTCAACCCTTTACCCTATAATTAATCTACCTATGAATATGAATGTATGATATGATGGTGGTGGTTTAGTCCATTCCAACTTTCAACCCGAAAAGACTGCCTACCTCAACAAAAACAACATGCCTTCTACTAAATTAGGCTTATCCCATCCCATGCCAAGCATGTGGTTGAGTTTGAGATACATATGCACCTTCCCATCCTTCTAGGTTGCTGCTGTGGCCAACCAGTATACATGACCAAAACATAATGTTACAGTCCCACACAATCTTGAAATTTCACTCGCATTCCCAGGTAGCCCTCAAAGAATTATATATAAAACAAAATTATAAGCCAGCCAGTAAGCCAGCTCACTGAACAAATGATGAAATAATTATTTACAAGTTAGATAAAAGATTTATAATAAAAAATCTGTTTACCTTCAGTTACTGCAAATGAGCATACAACAATTCATTCCAGAGATCAGGAATACCAGGAAGACACCAATGACTGCAATCTTGAATGCCTGAAGAGGAGTGTTTCCCTGATTTTCTTCCATATATAGATGGATGACCATCAATTCTATATTCTGACAAGCCAGTTATGTTCAAGAAAGTCACACGAGTTTTCATCTGCTTTATGACCTCCTCTGCAATTAGATTTTTCTCAGAATAAGAGGAGCTTGATGTTTGAAGCGGTTGAGTTGCTTCTTTACAACTCCCGCCTGAATTCCATTGACCTCCCCTGTTCAATCAGTTAAAAACCACTCAGCAACTACCACGCAGAAGTTCGACATTGCCATATATGAATCTTATGCAACATGAATACATGCAAACCTGAAATGGGATGGTGCTGAACTTCGAAAGAAAACTTGGGTTTTGCGTGGATTGATGCGTTTATCAACCCATGATGCCCAGGTCATCATAGCTTTTCTGAAAGCTGTGGAAACATCAAGCTGTGGATGAATTTGGCCCCCTTCCTGATAGTAATTAATCCTGTTATAAGCTCCAAATGTCAGGGTTCCAATTCAAGAAATATCTAATTATATGAGATGTATCCTTGTATTCCGTGAACATGTCACTTTTTAGTTTTAACACATCATCAGACTTCAAAACGAGTAATAATTCAGTAATGGAACTGACCCAGCTTTAGTTTTGTAATGAGACCACCAATGTGCGGTGTTGAATACCAAAATATCAGCTCCTCTCCATCTAGATGAGCCGTGATCAATGGAATCAATTCGCAAAGTTTGCACCCGCTTCTGCCCTACTCTTGCCTTGCCTTCATGAACCAAGAAATGGGACACATAATATTCAACTGTACACTTGTAATCCTGTAAAAAAAACTTCTTCAGAAATTAAATACTGAGTAACCTGCAAATGAAACAACAATAGAGAACAACTGTGAAGAATTACCACAAATTTGAAACTGTAATCCCCCTTCTCTTTGGTGATTCTGCGCCTATGCGTCTCATAGACCCTATTTGGATCTTTGATAGCTCCCATTAACATGCACAGCATGGATTCCCATTGATTCCTATTGATTGAATCGCCCACAAAAACTAGTCTTTTCCCTCTGATCAGTTCCAGCATTTTTGTTGCATTAAACCTATGATACAGTAGTTCAAGAATCATGACTGCTATCTAACTGCATTATGTCCAGACCAAAATAGCAATCTTATAGAATTCATCATACATACATGGCTAGAATTGGTTGTTCAAATAAATAAAAAGACTGGATGAGGAATTACCTTGGAATGTCACAATCTTGTGGTTGCCATCTCAACTTCATGTAGTCTTTATCTAATCTTCCATTACCCTGACAATTAAAACCTTCATCTATGAAAGGACAGGAACTATTTGTGTACAAAGGATAGCTCTCATCGTAGACCCACCTCCCTCTGGTAAAATCGCATCCTCTCACTCTCTTGTTCTCAACCTGCCCGCCACTTGAAATTTGAGTATTTTCAAATGAAGTTAATCTAGTCTTCTTCTCATCAATCCTCTTTTTACTTGTGACTTCAGTCTTATTCAATGCAGCATTTTTCTCTTCAGTCCTCTCAATGTTCACAAATAGGATTGTAGTAGGTGCACTGTGTTCAATTGTTGGGAAATTACCATCAGACTCACCGCCTTTTTCCTCTTCGTGTTCTGGCACTCGGGATTCGTTCTCCTTCCTCTGTAACTGTAACCCACTACTAAGTGAAATCCCAGAAAACCCAGAAGCATTTTCAGGTTTGCTCAAACGGGTACCCTTCAAGATCGAATCTTTTAGACCATTTACTGAAAAATTCCTACTGAAACCAGTCAATGTCTGAACAGCTATGGGTTTGAAACCCAAAACGATTGAGGATGTGTTGAACTGGAGACGGGTTTGTTGGGGTACTGAAGGAGTTGTTTTGATGATCCACATGGTAAAGAAAGTGAGAAAGATGACAGAGGAAGAGATGGTAAAAGAAAATACTAAGAATCTAGTGGGTATGAAGGAGAAACTTCTCTGCCTCTCCATAACTCAATCTCTCACAGTTTTTCACTTGGACTGAGAGAGTGGGGAAGATAAGCTTCCTGGGAGAGAAGTCAATGAGTGTTGGGTGAGATTTGGAAAACAATTGGGAAAGATTGCAAGGCATGTGCAGAGAAGTTGCAGTTTTGAGAGTGTTTGATATGTGATGTGATGTTAGCAGGCAATGCTAAAGCAGAGCAGTTGCTAATTGGGAAAGTGGGTTGTTACTTGTTAAAAATTAACAGATAATCATAATCCATGTACTTGTCTGGCCTTTTAAAATTACAATATTGTTGACGGAATTGACTACGTAACTACAAATACATGTAAAATCACAGGTATAGCCTCATTTGATTTCAATTACTACATGTAAAATTACAATTATGGCATGCTTTCAACAATTTTTTTATGAAAATACACCCAAAAATTGCTCAAAGGTACAAAAGTGGCAAATCACAACATATTTATTTAGCCTTGCTTGCGAACTCTTCTTCTTCCTTTTTTTTATCCCAATTCTTAGCTTAATTAACAACAAGAATCCCCATCTCGCGTCTACATTTTGTAGAAAGTAAACTGGGCAAACCCTTTTGTCTATGATAATCAGATTCTCCTAATATGTCGTCGTTGGCTTTGCTTCTCTTGGAAGTGATACTATCCATCACTTATGGGAATATGTGAAATGAAGGGAGTACAAACCAGAAGAAGAGGAGCATGGCAAAACAGTAATCTTATCACAAACATATCCATATCTCGTGACCACATACTAAAATAATTATATAAGTAAATGGAGAGAGAAATTGATTGAATTGACAATTTGGATCCTAATATCCTATCTCGTGAGTCGTGACAATGTTTTTGTTGTCTCTCATCCAGAGCTGGATGGATCGTAACCCTTAACCCACCAACTTGTCTATACCAAGGTCTAAAATATCGGTGGTATCAGAAATATCGGAAGTCCAAACACACGAAAATATCGAAGGAAATATTGGGATATTATCGGTATCGGTAAAAATTGAATAAAAACAAAGGAAATTGTAAGAAAAACTTGAAAATTTTTATTGAAACTTTGCAGGATGTTTATTTAGTCAAATTATCTATTAGTTTATCACAAAAACTTAGAAGGAAATGCATTGCATGATGGATTTAACTGATTTAAGTTGATTATATAGCGAGCTGGCAAACATTGTAAGTGTGGAAAATATGTAGTAATTAATGAAATAAGATTAAACACACCATAATCATTTATATATAATGAATTACTACAATATTTTACACTTTATACATTGCATTGTAAGATACATTAGTGACTTAGTACCACATAGAGTTCCTATGAAGTTCAAAATTTTCGCTATCTTCATCATCTCTATGTGTAGAGTAAGTATATTTTGAAGAGTAATCATCAAATGATAAATCCCCAAAATAATTTTGCATATAATTGTTAACATGCCACCCATATGGATCCGAGATTGGTTGACGTTGTCCATAAGCAAAATCATTTGAAGATTGAGTCTCATATTCTTTCCATGAGTCGCTTGATTCCATCCCAACAACATAAGTAATATGGTGGTTAAGGCGTTGAAGGAGTAAAATGGGAGGGGTTCGAATCCCTCTATGCACAACAGGGGAGGCTTTTCAAAAAATTTCATGTATTTTTTGGGTTTCGTATTGGGATATTATCGGGATATTATCGATAATATCTCGATATATTGCCCAAATCATTCATAAAAATATTAAAGTTATCTCCCCGATATTATCGGGATAATATCGGAATAATATCGATATATTAACGATAACACCATGGTTAGTTGCTAAAATATCGGCCCCCCAAAAATCAGATATTATCGGGATAATATCGATATTTAAGACCTTGGTCTATACATACAATCTGGTTTTTGCACTAAAACATTCTACTAGTCATACATCGAAAGAAGCAAATGTTTTTGTAACCGAAAAAGAAAAGAAAAGAAGCAAATGTTTTCAAGTTTTTCAGCAAGGAAAAAAAAACCAAAAATATTGGGCCATTGAACAAAACAAACGTTGTAGAGAAGACATAGACAGAGCTGCATGAAAATAAAGGTCCACTAGAACCCCAGACACGGTACGCATAAACCCAGCCTGTTAATACATCAATTCAGCCCAGAAACCTGATTGTTCCAAATATATATAAAAATGTAAAAATGTGGTTTACTGATACACACACGACATCCAATTAAAATTCCGCAGACAACATCTAATCTACATGTGAAAATGATGGTGGTTGCTGAGTTGAGTTGAGAGACCATTTTAAGTTTCAAGCAGAAAAGACCGCCTCAACGAGGGCATGCGTTTTCTTAGGGTATCCCAGCCCAACCATGTGGCTGAGATACACCTTCCCATCCTTCACAGTTGCTGCTGTGGCCAACCGATGCTTCGGACCCGAGAATGTTCCCACTACCGAAGCTGTCTCCCAGCCATCAGAGCTCTCCACTAATCTAGCAGAAGGGTTCCCAGCAACTATAATCTTGGTGGGAGATAGTAACTCTAGACCATCTCCGAATGTTAGCATTCCTCCGACTACCTTAATGAGCTTCACTTCCTCTCCCTTTGCTAGATCAATCTTGAACAACTTGCCGCTGAAAGTGTGAATAACTATCAAGAACCCATCTGGGTGGTAAACAATTCCGTTCAGCCCAACCAAGTTTCTGTACCACTCCTTTTCAGTGAAGAGCGGGCTTCTGATTATCGATAGGAACTTGCCGTCCACTCCAACCTTCCAAATTTTACTGGCTTTGCAATCTGTTACATACGCATTACCTTCTGCATCAACTGCAACATCATCTGCGAATGATTTTTCATCACCTACATCCACATCCACAAACAAATGGGAAAAATATGTTATAAAACAACACCCTATAAACTGCAATCGTGATTTGACATTGAATACTAATCCATTATCCATGTCAATCAAAGGATGGAAGAATGTGGGAAGTTGGATAAAACAATATTTGAACAATTCTCCATAATTTTTTTCTTCCTTCTTTCTCAATACCTGATTAAAAAGATGCTAGTAATAAACAAACTTGGCCATCTATCTAAGTTCAGCATTCCAATTCAGTTGGTGAGCCATCCAAAAAGGACATTAGAATAAAATTTCCGTTTCTTAATACATTTACATTAGAAGGAAACTTACATTTTCTTAATAAATTTGTCATCCTTGGGTAGGGAAGGACTAGACTCAAGTATTCACTAAGGCCTAGTTTGTTATGGAGGACTATACTAGACTAGACTAGACTAGCAAAATGCCAAACATTTCCTAATCACATTGCCTTGCCTTCCCTTACGACATCTTGTGCGAAAAGCCTCATGCGAATCCTACCATTGTGAAATATGTGTTGTGGTGGAATATATGGTAAGGTAACCAAATATTTATCGTAAGAAATGGCCAAGTCTCTTTCTTAGCGGATATAACAAACAGCAGAAAAAAGAAAACCCCATGCCTACGCCTCTTCTGAATTGAACAAGTCACAACCCCCACGTCTACGATTATTTGAAATAAAAAAGATAACAGGTGAACCTGTGACCTGTCTGCATCTGTCATTCACTAGTTTGATCAATTATTACTACCCAAGCCAACTCCTAAGATATTTAAAGGAAAATCACACCTACCACTACAGCTCAGCAGACAATACAATAAAGTTTAGTTTTTGGGAAATAAATACCAATTTCCCAAACCATATGCTCTTTACATATTTGATTGACCTGAATTAGATAAGTCCAGCTACTGACACAATGACACAATGACACAATGACACAACGACAAAAGCGTAATAATTTAACCAACTTTCCAAGATTTATAACTCGATCGCAGTCAAACTTTTATGTGGGCTTGCCCCCAATTAAATACAGAAAACGGTGAGTAGTAAGTAAAGTAAAATCAAACGAGCAACGGCCCAGATCCAATATCAATAAACACGGAAAAAGCCAACCAAAAAAAATCTTACTTGGGCCACTGAGCTGGGTGAGAAAGACCCTCTCCCACGTGGACAAGTCGTAGGCGGCCAGCGCACCGTAGCGGTTTCCCTTAACGTCGGCAGTGGCGACTAGGAGGCGATTCCTGGGGCGGTCGATGACGAGTCCCAGCGAAGCATTTCCAGCCAAGTCAACGTGTTTGACCACGGCCACTTCCTGCAAAACTTTGTGATCTTCGTCCTCGGGCACCGGAATCTCGCCGATGCCGCCGCCCAAGAACGAGACGAGGAAGCGACGGTTCAGATCGTCCCACTTGGCGCACTCTCGGAGCCAGCCGGTGCTGTGGTAGTGGTACACGTGGGTGGTGGGTTTGGCCAACTCCAAGGATATTAGGTAGCCTATTGGTATGGCTGAGAGTAGAAGGAAGATCACCAGGAATTTGGGGGAGCACAGTGAAGAGCAGGCCATGCTGGTCAATTCTTGATTTTCTGGGGTGTTGGTTTTTTGGCCTCTTTTGGGTTCGTCGAGTGGGGAGTGGCTTCCTCTTCAAAAACAAATAAATATAGAAGATGTTCATAAAAACCCCCAAAACCCAAGGGTGAAAAGAACGAGGTTCGCCCATGTTAATTTTTTTCTATATTAATTATTCTTTTTTTTTTTTTTTTATTCTGATATTAATTATTCTATACTATGAGTCCTCACTTGGAGAAATGATGGTAGGGTACTAAAATATTGCTACTTAATATAACCGGTAATATATAGGTGGCCGGACAACTTGGTTAAAATTTATTATTTTATAGTATAGTCAGTGGTATAAATAAATATATATTATATTATAACACATGAACGAGTTAAACTCTAAATTATATCTCTTCATCATGCTACACTATAATTTTTAGATGTCCAGACTATATTATAATTACTCAAACAGTTTCAACGTACACAATAAAAGGAATAAATGCGAAATTTGCTTTTCTGTCTCTATTTATTTATTTATTTCCCAATGAATTACAATTATTTAAGAAACAAAAAGGAAAATGATTAATACATTATGATATTTGTCTGGTGTAGATTCATATTATAGGAATGTTACCTGAACTAATGCAGAGCCTATGTTCGGTGTATGATATTCATATATAGTAAATGATAATTAACAAGAAATATACGTAAAATGAGAAAGAAAGAACGTTTAGTGTGTTTGTCCATAAGTGCATGCTGGATTTCTCCGTTTAGCATCCACAGAAAAAGTAATATTCATTCATACAAAGAAAGGTGTCTCATTTACCAACCAAAACAATAATCCAAAAGTGTCTCTGTCTTCTTCATCCACGTAATTGTTTTAGAAACCTTCAATTTAAAAAAATTAACAGATTTTGTTCTGAAAATCTGCTCTGCTGCTTTTTTTGGTAAATAAATTTGTTCCTTATTTTATTTTTTGGTCTGAAAAAGAATGGCAGACGTATTCAGAAAGGCTGACATGACATCTGCCATTTCCAATATGGATTCAATATTAGGGTGCTGTAAAATATCCATATTTGGTTGTTGAAAACTGAGGCTGCCGGTGCTCGGTGATTAAAGTCCCACCAAATTCTTGGCTGCCAATTACGACCATTGACTATAATTTTGCATCATAAACAACCAACACTAAAATAATTCCAAATGTGGAAAATGATGATGCATTTTTAATAAGAAACACAACTAAGCTTTTTCTCAGAAAATTAGTCACACCTAAGCTGCTATAAACAAATAATTAAATACCAAATCAAACGGGCTAGGGAATATCAAATTATCAATACTGAAATTTAACTTAAATTAAAATATCTGATAGTATGCAAAGCCCTACCGCTTAACATAAAATATACGTATTCTATTTCTCGGAAAAAAGAAGAAGAAAGAAACATGAAATATACGTATTTTCAAGACTGTTTCGTAGAAGAATACAAACGAAGACATCAAATGGGCTAAATCAAACTTGCATGCGCAGTAAACCTTGTAAAGACTCAAAGCCCACAAACAAACAACAAACACTAGAGCATTATAAAGCCCAACCCTACAGTAGGACATTATAAAGCCCACAAACAAACAACATTTCAGGGCAGAAAGGAGATTTCACAATTAAGAACGAAGTGCCTACACTACAGAGCAGGGCAGGCTCACAGCCAATCAGTTGACAAACGATTGAAATTTGTGGGAAGCCCCAATTTTCGGATTCACAATCTCACAACCGTTTCTTGTTGTCGCAGCCTCCTTCTCGGTCTCAGGTAAAAACCCTAACATCGACGACCGCACTTGACTCTTTTATTTTGATTTTGCTTTTTCGCTTATTATTCTCTTTGAACTATCAAATTGTGTTTATAGGGTTTGTCTGAAATGATTTCTTTACTTTGCTATTTGAATCCAATTACTTTGCGTTTCTAGTAGATTCGATCTGGATTTTCGTGTTGTTTTTACTTATCTGTTTGATTCACCTGAAAATGTATGATAAAATTCGATCTTGGGATGAAGGGTTTGGAGAAAACCAAACTCTGGACCCCAACAAGCATGTAACACACTTGTAATACTTTCATGGATTGTACAAACAGGTTTAGATCCTAACTAAAAGAAATTATTTCATGCCAAACTCATTTTGTGAATTAAAATTTATTTATCCCTTTTTGTTCTGAAAGTTTCCCATGGTTTTTAACTTTCTAGGCATCCTGTCATAGGATTAAATTTTGAGGCGTAAACTTTGTTGCCAAATTGTGATACTGGTCTGTTTAGTTATGTTCTTGTATACGTTTTCCCATGGGGACACACACCTTATTGATGAAGCCACAAAAATCCAAGTCCTCCTGTTTTGGGTTCAATCGCAGGTGGTGTCCCTTTGTTGCCCAACTTCAAAGGAAGTTCTTAAATATGTACTGAAACTAACTTCAACTTTTAATGGATTTTATAACAGAGTAATATCTAGTCCTAGTTTCCGTTCTGAAATTTGTCTGAATGATGTTAAACGCATAAATTTCAGCGTCAGTTTGAATGCAATAGGCTTGTTGCTTGTTGATATGTTTCTTTTTAGCTTTGTGCCCAATCATTCAAGCATAATGAGAATATGAAACTTTTCTAATTGCAGAACAAGCGGAATGGCTGGTCATAAGATTGCTCATGCCACACTGAAAGGACCAAGCGTTGTCAAGGAGATATGTTACGGCATGGTGCTTGCTTTGGCTACCGGAAGCCTTTGGAAGATGCATCACTGGAATGAGCAGAGGAAAGTGAGGGTGTTCTATGACTTGCTTGAAAAAGGTGAAATTAGTGTTGTTGCTGAGGAATAGATGGTTTCCATCATGATTTGATGGATGGCTTCAACAGTGTATTAATCAATCTTTCCTTTCCAGGGCTCCTGAACTTGAGATGAGCTTAGTTTGGGTATTGAAATAATAAGTTTATCGTACTTTTGTGCGCTACAGTATTGTTTCAAATTAATGTTGTTGATATTTGTTGCTCCCTTGTGATTGCATTTATGGTATGTTATATGGTTGTTTTCTAATGAATCGAGCGTGGTAATTTTCATGAGGATTATGCGTTTCTCATTTCCAAACTCTCTCGAGTACAATTAGGTGCACTGATGGAAGGTGGGTTAGCGTAACCAATTCAAGAATACCCATTGACATTCGTCAAATTATAATTGGATTTATAATAGTAGAGATTGAAAATAAATAAATGAATGTAGCTCTAAAATATCGCATGCGATGCGATAGTCTGCATAAATAGTTTTTGTTATTTTTCATTCAAGAGCTTTATTTATGGTACACAAGCAAGCCTAATCCAACCCTGCCCCTAACCCTCCTATCCAAACATTGGCTACTCAACGTCGGCAATGCTGAAAGGATTCTAGAGCACAAGAAGTTTGGAATACAATTTCAAGTAATACATCGATCGATATTGTTACAAATGCAAATTTCACTTCGACGAGGAAGCATCTTGCAAATAATAATACATCACTATTGTTACAAATGCAAATTTGCCTTTCGACGACGAAGCGTCTGTGTTGTTGGGTATCATTTGTACGCCACATTGATGTGCAAACCAGAGTCCTCAGAAGCCAAGATCAGCAATTTATTCTACATCATATCAATTATGAGAGAAACAAATAAGAAAAAACCCACAGCTTAAGAAAGGACCTATTATTCATCAACATTTACATAGGTATATATGTCCCAATTAATCTTTTTATGTTTGACGAGAAGTTCTGAGACACCAAGGCTTGGATTTTTTTAGAGCTTAGCAAAAAGGTAATGTGAAAGAATTCAAGTACTTATCTTGCTTCTTTTCATTTCAGAGTTATTTCTGTTTTCTCCTCTATTTCTATAACAGTAAATAAATTACCATAACAATGACCTTGGCAAAGAGTCAAATCCTTCATGCTCAGTATTTGACACCTCTGGGCCACTGCCTCCACTAGCAGCAATTGCTTTGCTTTCAGAATCTTTAGATACTGTGCCTGAGTTGTCTTTACTCGCATCAGGATCTACATTTACAGTGGAAGTGTGTGACACGCAATATTTCTGCAACCATCTATCAGTTTCCCATAGCACATGCATGATGCTCTCTCTTGAAGCATAGCCATGGCTCTCGTAGGGAAGAATCACAAGGCGGCAAAGAGCACCGTGACCTTTCAGAGCATTAAAGAAACGATCCGACTGCATAGCACATAAGTTGACAACTCATAAACAAGAAGAAATTCATCATTCCACTAAGCACAAAGAGGAGAAAAAATGGTTTTTCATGTTGTCAAAGAGTTGAACAAATTAAACAGATCAAAGGTCCCCACTTGTGAAAGAGTGAAAGAGTGAAAGAATGAGAGGGCATGAAGGACCTTTTCTTTTTCTTTTTGAGAGGGCATAAAGGATGTTGTGAAACAGAGTAGTTAACAGCAATGCAGGAAGGGGGTGAAGGTTTACCTGCATGGTTAATGTTCCGGGATTACTGTCTTCTTCTCCATGGATAAGCAAGATTGGCTTCTTAATTTTATCAGCTGACATGAAAGGACTCATCTTTACATAAGTACTAGTTGCCTCCCAAAGAGTTCTATCCTCATTCTACACCAATAAACTAAAGAGTCAAGCCATGAAAACAAAAGGTAAAGTATTTACATAGAGATAATATCATGGCAAGAGAAGATATCAAAACACATGGATATATATTTAAATCAACTTCTGGTAAGGTACCTGAAAACCAAAAGGAGTAAGTGTTCTGTTGTAAGCACCAGATCGAGCAATTCCGCAAGAGAAAAGATGAGGGGCATGTGCCAAGAGGTTTGCAGTCATGAATGCCCCATATGAATGTCCCCCAACAGCAATTTTGTCTGGATGAGCCACCTTAGTAAGGGTAGCACCAAAAGAGGTTTTAGGTAAAGATTTCAAAGTCAGAAACTTGCTAAAAAAGTTCACACTGCAAAAATGAAGTTGCTTACTCCTCGTCGAACAACTTCCTCCACAGCAGCCTCTGCGCTTGCAACCAATTGCTCCACATACCTGGCAAAGTATAAGCATTATAATTCATCTGATCCATCGTTTCCTGGTTAATAATGCCATGAATTTATGTTATATGGATCATCTTCTGTCACTAAACTTATGAGAAATGCTTATGAGTTCATAAAGAACATTAATTATAACCCATGTTAATACATATGCGACTAAAACGTTACCTATCATTTGCTTCATCATCACCCTCACCAATTATAGGAATTGTTGGTCCAGATAGAATAGCAAACCTGCAGGTTTTGGAGTAATCAAAAAGAGGTCCAGCATGTTTAAAACAATCCAGACACCAAAAGGTCCAATACAAATAAGGACCAAACGAACAACAGAAACACCAAACCATAGTAAGAAATGAGAAGAGTAATGCATGCCTTCGAGCTAGCCAGAGGAGAGCGGATGTTGGACCTATGCCAGCAAATTCATTAGGAGAACCACGAACTTGTCCAGCAGCCTCTTTGCTTTTGAATTCTCCAGGGTAAGACCAGACTAGACATGGAAGAGGGCCATCTCTGGATGAATCATAGCCTGGTGGAAGGTATAACGTTGCAGTCAGTTGAACCCCATCCTTTCTCTGGTACTTGACCATCTCTTTCTGTAATGATGCCAGCTGTGGATATGGATGAGGGAAATTTGTAATTTGGAATGCTTTCTTTTCTGGCCAGCTTAGGATATAATACTGCGTGTTTTCAGTTTTTGACTCTTTGGAAGTCAATATTTTCAAGTGATCAATGGGCAGATCTCCTTCTTTCTCATCAGACATCAAAGCAACAACAGTCTCATAATACTTTTCTTTGTCACTCTTCCATATTCTTTCTTTATTGCCTGTATTTCTGAAAGAATTTGGTTGAGGCCACCACAGCACGAATAAGCACTTGAAGAACGAAACAGAAACAAGAAATTATAAAAAACCTACATGTCAAACAAATCGAGGAATGGGATGTTTCCCTCTGGTGTAGCACCATTTCCATTCAGTAGTAAATAAGTGCCTTCCTCATTTTCTTTCTTTACTTTTGCAAGCACATACGTCCCAGCAGGAGTTCTCCGCAGCATAGGAGAGCCAGGATCTGAATACACATCTTCGGACGACCTATCAAATAGGATGCGCGGACTGACATCATTTGATCCAGGAGAAATCACCCAGGTTCTCGTTCTCCGTGTTTTGTACCAAGACTCATAAACTAGAGCCAATGAATCATCAGACCAAGAAATCCCTCTGTGAAATTGAAAAGTTCAAATGCATCAAAACAAGTATGGCTAGTGTTGGGCCCACCATGAAGTATTTATGCTTCCTTAGCACAATTTTAGAAGTCTTTAGAAATACATTCCCCTTTGGAAACATCATTCTTTCAAAAATCCCAACAAAACAGACATATGAAAAGGTTGAAATAATTTTCCAGCACACATCCACCATTAATGCCAATAGAAGATAAAAATTAATAGCTTAAATTCATACCCATAGCGGAGATCAAGTTTGTGCAAGATCATTGGCCCTTCACCTTCTAGTGGCTCAGCAGGCTGTGTATAAATTATATCGCGTGGAGAAACGTCCACTTTCGCATCTCCTTCATCTTGGGTCTCCACCCTAGTAAGTTCACAAAGTCAAAAAGGCCACTGAAACCATATACACAAACTACTCTGTACAAGTCGTAGAAGAAAGCTTGGATAGTTTAGTAACAATGATGTGGAATTAAAACACAGTATAGACAGTCATTCTGCTTTTTCATTTTTCGAGTGCATGTGTTAGAAATTTATTTAACTAATTAACGTTTAGAAAACTACTCCTTTATAGACAGTCCTCATTGAGTACTTGACGTGATATTATGAGTGAGAGAGAGACAGAGAAGGTCTCAAACAGATATCACTTAAGATATCCAAACAGTTTGAAAGCAGGGCATCATATGCATACCAGTAGAGTGTTGATGGTTTATCTGCTCTCCAGTTGATTGAACGCATCCCTCTTCGCACACTGTTGATTGCAATGGGGATGTCCTCAGCAAGAGGCAAATCACAAAGCTCTCTAATAAGCTTCCCATCAGCTGTCCACAGATCCACCTTCTTGGGAAATCTTCCGCATGGTACAATGAACGAGTATGGTCTGTGAATTGAACTAATTAAAAGGTATTTATGATCCGGGGAGGGGTCCATTGATGTATATACAGCCGGAGGACCAATTTCCTTCACCGTCCCATCCAAAGAAGCCAAAACAAGTTGTGTCGTGGCATAGTAGTCAAACAAATCTTCATCATACTCATCCTTCAGCAAATCCTGGAAGGTCCTAACTTGGATAATGCTTTTCTGCTCGTTAGATTGAATTTTTGGTCCAAAAGGAACCCAAGGTTTCTTTGGCGGGTCTCCACGCGACAGGGGAATGGTGCAAACTAGCAAAGAAGAATCATTCACCCAAACGAAATTGTCAAAAACGGCATTCAAAAATATTTCGTCTGACTTAAACAAAGGTCTAGCGATCCCCGTTTCCACTTGGGCAACCCACACTTTAAGCTTACTACTGGTACTTTCCTCCTCATCAAATCGGATGGTGAAGGCTAAATGGCGACCATCCGGGGACCAAGTAACGAAATTGATCTTAGCACCATCAGGGAATCCATGTACCTCTATTTCGGGCCCAAGGGTACCATCAGGCAACAATTGATGGATCCCAATGCCCGTGTAAAACGACATCCGAGTCCTTGTATTGCATTTTCCGTCAATACGAACGCCGGCCAGCTTTTCCTCGGGTTTAGCAAGTTCTGCCAATGGCGGCAAAGATCTCCGCTTGAGAAACAGTATCTTATCCCTATGTGGTGAGAATGACAAGGCGGGAAGTGGTGGAGCATCCACGATATCTTTAATTTCTTGTGGAGGAAGACGATATCTAACTCCCAACGTGGAGTCTTCTACATAAATATATACAAACATTCGAATTACGAGCAGAAAATGTTTCAAGTTTAAAATTCGCAACTCACATACCAATCAACTAAGTGATGAGGAAAAGCAAGACAATAAAATTTTATAAAATTCAAAGCAGATTTTGGGTTGAAAGAGATTATGAAACTTCATATCCAACAACATATACATGAACACATATATTACGATTAAATACCTTCATCTTCAAGTGCAGTGGTAGCTGCGGTAGAAGAGACAGAGCCGTTGGAGGCTCCGCCACTGCCATCCTCCGAAGCGACGGCGTTGACAGGGACGAGGTTGCGGAGCCTAGAGGTGGCCATGACGGCTGTAGTTCTGAGAGACCTTACCGTGCCGTTTAGGGGACGTGCTCTGACGTGTGCGGGTGAAAGGGCCGATGGGAATTGGACGGGTTTAAAAGGGAGAGTGTGTGGAGTGAGGCAGAGAAGAGAAAGGCGATGGTAGACTTTGTGAACGAGCATCCTATCATTCATTGGATTTTTCTCCTTTTTTTTAACCTTTTTTTTTATAGTTTAGTTGAGCACTGTAGAGTAGTTTCTTCCCGTGCGCGCGCCTTTCACCTTTCGCCCCATCACAACGCAGTATGGGACCCACCCCCGCCCAAATGTAAGTGGACTCCACCTGAAGTTAGAATTCGGTGGGCCCTTCTTCATATTGATCCGGTTATTTGGGCCGTACACTTCGTGGCCCAATTCAATAGCTAACCTGGTTAATCGTGCTCGTTAAGTCTTGACGTGACGACGTCGTCGAAAGATCGTCAGACGATACTTGACGATCAGACCCATTGTAGACTCTCTCTCTGCCTTGTACTCAAACTCAAAGCTTGGCCTTGCCCAAATCCTCTCTCTCTCTCTCTCTCTCTCTCTGATCGAACAGAGGAAGCCATAGATGGCGAGCGATAACGAGCCCGCGAAGCTCCTCTTGCCGTACCTCCAACGTGCCGATGAGTTGCAGAAACACGAGCCTCTCGTCGCTTATTACTGTAACTCTCTCTCTTGGCCCTAACTTTTTTTATGAGAACAAAATTACGAATTTTATGTTTTGTGTCTAAGTTAATTTAATCTTCTGATTTTGTATTCAATTTAGGTCGATTGTACGCAATGGAGCGAGGGCTGAAGATCCCTCAGAACGAGCGTACCAAGACCACCAATTCCCTCCTTATTTCCCTCATGAAGCAGCTTGAAAAGGTCTTTGCTTTTTCACCGTTTCTTAATGACTATTTATTTTGGAAGATGGGATTTTTTATAATTTGTTTTATCAACTGGTTCTATTTGGTTTCTGAGAAAACTGAGGAAAATAATTGTAAAACTTTAGTATGCTGCCATTGCCTGATACTGGGTACAAAAATCTTAATTGACTCTGATTTTCAGTTGCTCTAGTACTGAGGCTCAGTATTACTGGTTGCCTAAGCTTGGTGTGCCAAATAAGTTTTTGGGATCCGTTTTGCAACTGATATGTTTTTGCTCCATGGAATGCCCTTATTCTTTTTAAACAACAAGAGCATTTCTTGTTACCATTTCATTGTTAAGCAGTTTCAGGGTTCCTATAATTATACCATATAATTGGAGGTTCATCCATGGAGGCTCTTAGGATTACTCTTTAGGGAGCAAAGATGATTACTTTTAGTGTGAAAATGCGAGTTAGATTTTTGATTCTTTAAGTTTGTGTTGGCCCTCAAATATCTCCCATAAGTAGTCTTGAATTGTAACCAAATATTTTATCAACCAGAAGACTTGTCCTGCTGCTGTTTTTGTGAAATTATATTGTGATAAAATTCATAGATTTCTGTTCCCCATCTCAATGTCTATTGATACTTTTTCTCTATAGGATAAGAAGTCACTGCAGTTGGGGCCTGAAGATAATCTGTATCTAGAGGGATTTGCCTTAAATGTTTTTGGGAAGGCAGACAAGCAAGATCGTGCTGGTCGAGCAGATTTGTAAGTCAGATTTTCCCCTTTTTTGCATTTTCTTTGAAAAAAAGATTGAGACTTTGAGTTCTCATGTCCCTTATGAACAATCATTTTCACTCTCAGAGAGTTTAACTTTTGAGATCTAAACCTCTAGGTTTTGTGAAATACAAATCTCCTGTGCTGTGAATTTGTCAGCTCATCTTTCTTGACGAGATTTTACATTTTCTTTGTTGCAGGAATACTGCAAAAACATTTTATGCTGCAAGCATTTTCTTTGAGATTATTAACCAGTTTGGCGTGCTTCAGCCTGATGTAAGTTTCTGATTATGCTTTGCAATGCCACTTGAAGTGTCATTTATCCTTTTCATTAGGTTTAGACGACTCCATCTAGAATGATTTGTGATGTACATTTTTCTTTGGGGACGGTTGGATTCTGGGGGTGGCTATATTTTTATTATCTTTTTACAGCTTGAGCAGAAACAAAAGTATGCAGCTTGGAAAGCAGCAGATATAAGGAAAGCTTTGAAAGAAGGAAAGAAGCCTCAAGCAGGGCCCCCTGCTGGAGATGATGATCTTTCAGTTCCATCGAGTGGGATGAGTGGTTCATATGTATGGTTCTAAACTTGACACTAGTTTACTTTTGAGCTTGTTGTATAATATGATCTTTACCCATGTCTATCCTTGCAGGATCTTGGGCCAAGTGAAGCTGCAGTTACCAGTCCTGGACCACAATCTGATCCATCACCCCAGTTTTATGATGAAGTCAAGAAGCAGCACTCTACAGACACTTTACCTCCTCAGTTCCATGATAATGCCAAAATCCAGCGTTCAGCTAGCCTTCAATCCTCACCTAAGTTCCATGATGAAGTCAATGGCCAGCATTCTTCTAACAATGCGCCACCACCTCAGTCTTACCCTACTGCTGGTTACTCTTCCCATGATTTCCATCCACCTCCTCCAACAAATAGACCAGAAACTTCTGATTATTCTCAGCCATACCAGCAGCAACCCTACCCGCATGAACCCCAACAGCATTTGCCACATAACTTTCTTTCTCATGAAAATAATTTCTCCTATCCTAATTTCCAATCTTATCCAAGTTTTACAGAAAGCAATATTCCAGCAGTCACATCCCACTATCCCTCTTACTATCAGGGCTCTGATCCTTCCTACTCTGCCCAGTCAGCTCCTTCAACAGCAAACCATCCTTCAACTGCCCAATACCAGTCGAGCAACAGAAATGGGACTGTTCCAGAACCTGCTCCTACTCCTACTCCTGCAAAGACATACCAGTATGACAGTAGCTACCAGCCATCACCTGAGAAAATTGCCGAGGCACATAAGGCTGCCAGATTTGCAGTTGGGGCGTTGGCATTTGATGATGTGTCAGTTGCAGTAGATCACTTAATTAAATCGCTTGAACTGTTGACGAATCCATCAGCTGGTCAGTGAGTTTCTCATTTCTAGGTGCTTGGAATTCCAGATGTTTGCCATAGTTTGTTTGCGTGAGTAATATGTAAATGTCACTGGATGGTGGATAAGTGCACGGAAACGTTACTTTTAATCGTGATGCACGTATGGAAATGAAAACCGCGGATTTATGCTTCATATTCTCTCAAGCATGTAATTTGCTCATTTGATGTTGAGACACGAGTTTGTATGTGGACTTACATGGATGTGAGTTGAAGTTGGTTTTCATTTATATCTTTGTGTAATTCAAGCTCGGCCTATGCGCATCTTACAATTTATAATTAATGAGCTGGGCTTCTTGTAGCCTTTGCACAAAGAGTACAAAAGTGATTGTTCAAGTACATATGGGTTCTCAGAATTTAATTAGTTTTTGGAGTTGTATGGTACGTAAGGTTTTGGGACATGTGGAAACAACGAGTTAAAGAAGAAATGCTTACGTACTGAAAAGCAATGGTTGAGATAAGAACTGAAAAGCAGTGGTTCCTCTGAGAATCTTTGTTAATAATTTTCTTCTCCTGAATAATTCTAGCAATTTTATTTGGTTGGCTTAAACTTAAACTAGGTGCTCTCTCTTCTTGACCTTTAGCGAGAGGAGTTAACTGGATCATGGTGCTACACGCCTCTGAAGAATCAAATGAATATTTTGATACTTGATAGAATTGAAAGGTCCAAAATATCAAGCTCGCAAGCATCAACAATACATACATACATACATACGTATATACACGTTGTTTTACTGTATTTATGTAATATATACAAACTTGAATAGTAATTGGAATGATGGGCACGTCTTTTCTAAAAGTGCGATTTTTTTTCTACTAAAATATCTCAAGTAGTTCCAACGTGGAAGTAGATGATTGGCTGTGCTTCGATAAGAAGTGTGCGATCTTGAAACATTGCAGACCCCAATTAAAAGCCTCATGCTCGTTATCCCCAGAACCCAATCTCTCAATTGTTGTCAAGCAAGCAAGCTTACCACTTCTTCTCAAACCAGAACCAAACCAGAAACAAGGAGAAGGAAGAGGAGGAGAAATGGCAACAGCAACTGTAGCTGGAGTGAGCCTCTCAACCCCAAGAGTGTTGGCCAAAGCAACGGAGACACCAAAGGCTTTCCAGCCAGCACGGCTCAGCAACCCCTGGAGAAGGTCAGGTGGCCAGCAGCTATTGGGCGGTGGCCGCATGACCATGATAAGGCCAGTAAGCGCAGCCCCAGATAAAATATCAGAGAAGGTGGCTGAAAGCATCAAGAGCGCAGAGGAGACTTGCTCAGACGACCCAGCGAGCGGGGAGTGCGTGGCAGCATGGGACGAGGTGGAGGAGTTGAGTGCTGCGGCCAGCCATGCCCGCGACAACAAGAAAACTTCCGACCCGTTGGAGACTTACTGCAAGGACAACCCCGAAACAGACGAGTGCCGTACTTACGACAACTGAGTGGTCTCTCTCTCTCTCTCTCAATGACTTGTCATGTTTTAGATTTCACAGTACTATGAATTTAGCGTTGCTGTATGTTAAAACTAAATGCAAGCTTAGCAGCTGCTGCTAATGCGTCATGATACGTTGGGTTGCTTCCTCTTATTTCACATCATGATATCATATAATCTTGCAACATAAATTGGTGATTATTAGCTTCCAAATATTATACAGAAGCTTTTCATTTTTATTTATTTATCTTCTATTTCATTCTTTAATTAGTAGTTGAGGTTTTATTCAAGTGTGGTTGTGTATATATAACATATCAACCACCTACCACCGTTTCCAACTTTCTGCTGCTTGACGGGAAATTCATCAAATTTGGAAATCATCCCATGTGTTGTTACATACCCCGGATGATTAAAAAAGATTTGCAGTACAAAAGTATTTTATTAAGTTTCAATTCCAGGCACCAAATCAAATCTAACTAGAGTTTTAAATTTCAAGTGAGCTGTAATCTTTTTATTCAAAGAGGAGGGAGTCCTCGGTCCATGGGTTTGCTCTGAGATCCTTATCTTATGTCTCAGAAGAACTCAACTGAGATTAACCATACAAATGGCCAGCACATGTTGAATGAATTTGAATATCTTGCCCCAAGCAAGACGACAATTTACAATCCAACCCAACCCGTTGGGATAAGTATTTGGGAAAGTTTTAAACAATCTCGGTTAGCCAACTAATATGCCTATATAATCAAAGCAATCAGTAGCCAATACGGAAGAAAATGGATAGATTCATACCAAACCCACCAACCACAAACATTTCATTTATACAGAGAAAGATGAAACAAGCTTGTGCAAAGGAACTAAGACACCAAAACGAAAGAACAAAGACGACTAACCAAAATCCAAACACCATCAAAATAACAAACACAAAAGACTTGTACAATGAACATATAACAAGAACAAGCTTAAGCTATTCAAAGACTGTCAGCCGAGAAACATGTCGGAAGAGGCCGAGATAAGCTGCGTTGGGTAGGAAAGCTGCCACGGCCTCAGCAGCGGATCAGGTATCTCAGGGATGTCCGCAGCAAGGCCGCTAACCTCTTCGAAGATCTGGAGCGCCGAGTTCAACGACTGCAAACGATCGGTGAGCTCCATTACTTGAGCCCTCATCACGTTGTTCCTCGACTCTATCTCAGCGTAGCCCCGCTCCTTCACTTCGATTCCCTGCTGAAGTTGATTGTTTGACATCTCCAGTCGGGTGATTTCGCTCGTCAAATCATCCATTTGCTTCTGCTTCTTCATCCGCGATCGCCTCGCCGATTCGCGATTCGACAACATCCTCTTCCTCTTCTTCTCGTCCACCGTTGCAGACCCATCTGATCCCGAGCTTGATTGCTGCTGAACCGAAGACATTCTTCTTTTCTTTTTCTTTTGGGTGTTTCAACCCAAGAATTAATTACCCAAGGGGATGTTAATTCGATGAATTAGGAATGAGTGTTTGTGAAGAAAAAAAATTAACTAATTGAATTAGGGTTTCTACAATTGGGGCAAAACAAAAAAATTGGGATTGCAATTGGAATCAAAGACAACGATTTGACTCGATTAATTCATGAGAAAACGTAGAACCAGTAGAGGAACACAACCGAGAACGAGTGGATCAGACGAACGCGACGCATGAGTGTCATAGAAACATTAGACTCATTGATGTAGATCTCAAGAACCCAGAATTTCCAGGCCCTAAATCAGATCCACATCCAAAGGATTGAAACAGATTTCAAGAAACTAAAACCTCAAGAAGAAAAAGGAACCAAAATTGACCTCAGATCTAGATAAAGAGGTTTCGGAATCAAGGAAATATTAGGGAGAAACGTAGAGAAAAAGAAAGTGAAAAGGAAAGCAAGAGAAAGAAAGCAACAAACTTATCTGAAACGCGCAGCGGAGAAATTTACGCGAAATGAGACGGAAGGTGAAAGAAGGTTGATAAGGTTGTGGAATGGGGCTTTTATAGAAAGTTGGGGGAGAGGGGTAGGTGAGTTTGGAGAATAATAAAATGACATTTTTTGTATTATTTGTCTAATTGCTAAGCTAAATTGCTAATTTTCGTGTGTCATGGCTGGCGTCAATGGTGAAGGAAGACAGCTAATCAACTTTTGCCACTTCAACCATTGTACTGCGAACTAGAGAGAGAAATAAAAGGAATATTCTTTTATCCACTTTTCTATATGCTTGGAAATTATCTTTTGTCCATTTCTTTTTCTCTTTTTTTTTCCATAATTTAGTTAGTCAGAAATAGGAAGCAGCAAAGCCTTATATTCAAAATCTCAGTTGTGTTACTAAAAAAAAATTTGCATTGACCTTCAACATTTCAATTTTTGCCTTGAAAAGCCACCTATATAACAACTCCTTACATAGATCAATGTAATGTTACTTTTCTTCTCGATGTAAGAAGGGGTTCCAAGTTTAAATCTCAATTTGATTAGAGAAAAAAAATATTATGCATACATACAATTCTTTGATTTTCATCCCAATAAAAGATTGAAATAGCATAAATAGTTGGCCACATAAAAGTTTTAAAAAAAGTGAAGAAAATTAAAAACGAATTGAAATATAGTGTAAATTACCGGCCAAAGAATGATGGTGTGTAAATTTTGTGGTTTCGTTGAGGGGAACCGATCCTCTATATTTTGTACCGCAGATTAGTGGCATGTCTATAATAGCATGACAGTAAAACAAATAAACACACACAAACACCAAAGCAAATGAACACTCTCGCACAGACACGCCCAGAAGAAGGACAGAACCACTTATGTATGCATACACAAACCGCATCATTTGTAAGTGTCACATGCCAGACGCAGAAACATCCATGTTTGTGTCCGATAAATCCAAGGTGGACTAAATTAGATGGATATTGTTGGGTTTCAGAGAACAAATGCAACAGCTACTAACACCGGCTGAAAGAAATACAACAAGCTACTACCAACCATGGAATCCTGCTCAAAGTTTGCTTTCAGATCCTGATGAATATCTTGAGCTATGTGGATTAATTTCTAGGTTCTAAAACTGGCATGGGAAATGTTCTTTAAGCGGCGAAGTTCACTCAAGAAGTCCATTGATGAACCAGGAGACCCAGCACCGCCTGTTGAAGCCATTAACTAAAGATAGCCAATCCAAACATCAAATCCTGAGAGACAGACAGAGACAGACATGGAGAAAAAGGGAGAGATTCCATACTCACCTGATGAGGAAGTTGGAACTGACCCCATGCTGCTCCGCCTCCTGTGTACATAACTGGTCTTTCTGAAAAATAAAAACTACAAGTAAACAAACCAGCCAAAATGTCGTGAAACTCGCGTTTGCGATGCATGAATGAGACATCCTAGATGCTGATTTTAGATCTATTATTAGCACATACTTAAATGAGGTTTGTTAAAAGACCCGTATTCCTTCAACCCAATTCTTCTCTTTCTGCCCCAGGTTTGGTTTCGACTCCTTTGAATCCTTCCCACTCCTAACACCCAAAGTTCTAAACTGAACACTCTGAAGAAGGTGGTAGGTAACAATAAGACATTTTTAACAAAAGTTTAAACCCTAATAAGCCTCCTTTGAAGCTTGTGCTCTGAACCACCAAACAATTATTCACCCTCAGGCTCAGCCATCTGCAATATACAGTACTAAACCTGATATATTTCCTTCAGTTATCACAAAAATTTGCAAAAGAACTTTATGTCATTGAATAAACCACATCATACACGCATCAATTTGGGCATATTAATAACTTGAATGTCTTTAATTTCATGCAGAGTATGCTATAAATCCCCAAAATAACCAAAATGTTATCCTACTGACCTGATAAATCTACAGATGGATCATTGAAGCAATGCATTGCAGCAGCCCAACCTGTGTTTTCAAACATTAAAATTTGCATTGCGTCAAAGTATGCAATTATCAACCAACTCTAAACTCATACAAGTAATCACCAAAAAAGGGCTTGGTTGGAAACATTCTTTTCATCTTTTACTTATGATAGCATAACTGGAGATAAAGATACAAACATGACAAGAGAAAACTTGTGCAAGAATTTGGATATACAACCTAAAGCCTTTACATTTTCAGACTTTGTTCCAAAAAAACTGGTGAGTCACCTCATAAATTTAACATCTGAGCCTGCTTGGTAGCAAGGACACTTTAATTTCAGAATTTCTTGTTATACTTAGAATTGGAAAAAGATTGAAATGACTGTTCAAAATTTCACCTATACCTTTGAGATTCAAATAATTTATATTTTCTTATGAAATGTTTAGTTTATTATTATAAGCATTGATGGCTCTCTTCTTTAAGGCTTATTCCGTAGAAGCTAACATCAAAAAGACAATAAGAAAGGAGGATGTCAGTGTGGGCATCATAGCTTATTATCCATTTAATTTCATTTCTAATCATCATGTTGAAATAGCATGCATCAGCCTTTTCAAGCAACTGTTGACACATACGATTATTTAAGAGCTGGAAAGCTGCACTGCCGCTACACCCCTCTAGAGCTAGTAACCCTAGACGAGAGTTCTCATTCAGAAGACTGCTGCTACTTGCATCCCCATGATCCATACCAGACATACTTCTTGAAGAAGAAATTTGATTCTTCTCCAAATCACTCCCGCCTTGAGGATTGTTAGTTCGATCAAACCGATCTGAAACAGTAACTTATAACTATATTAGATATATATACCATGGAAATGTCACAATTTCCTTGGTCATTCAATCTCTGGTAAACAAAAGAATAAATAGATATGTACAAATAAATCAAAACAGACAGCCAACAGCCTCTAAGCCTAATGGCACCTAATAACAAGGGTGGAGTGAGGGCAAGTCTGGGGTTTAGTATTACTTAGCAAAACAAACAAAATTAAAACAGGTTTTCAACTTAATGATGAATCAGTTAGGATAACTTGCACTTGGTGATGATATGCATATGCACAGGTATAACAATGAAACAGGTCAAATATACCAAGCATTTTCATTGGAGGATGTTAACACGATAGGATCAAACATACGACCACACACAAAAAAGGGGATTAAAGATAAGGCCACATGCCACTGGGGTGCGGTTGGGAAAGAGTAAGGATCAACATTTGTAATCAATACATTATTTACCAACACAAAAACTAGAAGTCACAGAAACTAATGATTTCCTAATAAAAGTAGCATTGGAGTAAGGATCAACACTGCTCCCTGACAATGTCTGTTTGTAATAGTGCTGACTGAAATAACAAAAATAGGCAAGACATTCCATGGTTCCTAACGACATAGTTTTGTTGGGAACTTTTAAAGAAGTACCTCTCACAAGACTCGAAACATGAAGAATGCATAAGAATCAAAGGGTTCAAGAATGAGTGGAACTATAGCAGAATATATGGAGTGCAAATTCAACAGAGACATATGATTAACAACTCAGGAGCAAAGGATCACTCGAACAAATCGCTTCTGATATTTAGGATCAGTGATGCAAAATGACCAAAACAAAAAAACGAAGTAACTACAACATAAAAAGGATGGAAGAAGACAATTTAGTAAGTGTCATAACATGGTACGCGCATAGTATATAATTATGCTAAATGTGACAAAAGGGTTGAGAAACAAATTGAGGATCATTGTTGCCACAAAAGTGCTTATTAGCTTTGGCAGCTGGATCGTCGTAACAAGGAGAATTCAGACTTCTATATCAAAAGGAAATTGAGGCTTCCGACATGAGGACTTCAAATCAAAGTGAAATACAAGGAGAACAGAGAATTGGACACACACACACACACACAAAAATTACCTGCGGACTTGCGTCTGTTAAGAGGACGATTCCTGCAATGCAGTCCAACAAATTTAATTGTATAACAAATTATTTTTGAAAGAAAATGAGACAAAAGTAGTCTAATGGAAAAATGAATACCTCTGACTGGGAGGAGCATAGCGCTTCACGTTTGCCGGTGGATCTGCTGCGGCTGCTGCCGCTGATGTCGGATTTTCCAGCATCCGTGGGTCAGTGTGATGACTCTTACCCAACCCACCAAAAACAGAGAAGTGCTCAAAAGCTCAAGCTGCTCAACAATGAGAGATGGGATATTTCTGATGTTTATATATTTTTCTTATACAGTTTTTTTTCCTTCAAGTCGTATTTTTGGTTTTGGGTCCGATTCGCTGAACCTGAGTTTTCCTGTTCTTTTCTTTTAAAAATAAAAATAAAAACGATTATGCGAATTACAATTTGCTACCATGAGGTTTACTCATATAACGGAGTCATCCATATGCTTCTAATTTTTACAAATATGCCCCTGAAATTTCGAATTTGTAATCCAAGACAGTCAGCAACTCCGTCAATTCTTCTAGATGACGTTGTAGTCATAGAACTCATACTTCATCACATGTGTTAATCTTTCTTCATCATATGTGTAGTGATCATGTGATCATGTGATCATCGAGGGTGTTAGTGAAAATTGAAAGCATTGCCTATATATCAAATTCATACATGAATTATTTTATTTTTTTTGGTGAAAACCAAGATATCCCCCGCGCGATTGCGGGGACTAACCCTCGAGGTACTGTCGGGCGCAAAGCGGGGACCTCTCCCAACAAAGTCTGCTCTATTCGCAAGCGCCTAGGATCGAACCTAGGACCTCTTGTTTAAAGGATCCAAGCCCCTTCCACTTGGACCAACTCTTGTTGGTATTCATACATGAATTATTGATGATTCAAAACTCATGCGAATTTATATAAATCCTACAAATTAATCTCTTGATTTTGTTTGTTAAATGTTTACATGGCAAAAGTGAGTTCCTAATTGTGTGCTTACATGGGCTTTATTTAAAGAACACTACATAAATAAGTCTCTCACATTAGTTGCCTTAAAAGAATCGGTTTATATGAATATGGGAACAAACTCAACATATACAACAAACATAATCCCTCTATAAAATACTTATAAATTTGTAATTTATATGGGAACTACACATGAGCTTTGCACAATTAAATACCTTATAAAAGTTCCAATATCATTACGAAACACTATACATATTATATTGCATGGACACCCTATTAAGCCCAAGTGTGGGAGTGTCGGACACTTGGACACTCCTCGGACATGGGTCAAAGACTTGGAAAGCTTGAATTTCACTATATATAGTATTGTGAAATTGGAGTATTGAACATCAATATTTTATTTTTTAAAATATATATTAAATTGTTGTGTTCCCATGTCCTAATTTTTTGATATTTGTCATTTCCCCATATTCGTACAAAGCTCATGTGTAAAATGATATTTTTATTTCTCTATTAAAATGATAATTTTTATTGGCACTCCAAAAAATTATTTATCTAAAGATTTATCAATTTGCAATGATTAATTAAATTTTCAATTACTGTTGAATGTACTATATAAAATTCCTTTTAAAGAACACAAAAGATTTACTTTTATAGGAAAATGAACAAACTAAACCAAATTTATTACTAATGGATGGATTTGGTTCAATTATGTTATTAATTTCAGACCTAACTAAACCAATTCAATCTATGATGTTACCTTAATTCAGTGTTTTGTTTGAAGCTTAAACATAATTAAATCATAATGAGCCCCCATCCTTTGTGGAGACCAAAGTGAAAATACTCCAACTTGCATGGATCAAAGTTAAAAAAACTAGTCAAAACAATTTGGGTCCGAAGTGAAAATAATTCAAACTAAATGCCCATTCCGTTCCGTCTGCCAATTCAAAGATATTTAAGGTACAAAAGTACAATATATATTTTGTAATTCTGTAAATTGAAAAACTACAAACCACAATAGCTATTTGGCCTAAATCTTGGGGTGAATCCACAAATTGCCTAAATCATTGGGTGAAGCCACAAAATAATAAAAGCCGTCTTATCAGTCTCTCTCGTATATATACGAAAAAACAAGGAAACGGTGGAGGGAGTGAGGGCGGTTGAGAAAATAAGGAAATGGAGGGAGAAGAAGAAGCAGCCGCAGCTTCAACAAAATCAACAGAAAGAAAGCATTCTCTCAAACCCCACCCTATCTTCAATAACTATAACAGCTGGAAGCACAAGGTCTCTATCCCAATTCACGATCCACAACTTGTTCCAATCTATGTTTCGTCTTATTTATTCAAATTTTTTTTTTTTGTTGTCGACAAAATTCGAAGTTTGTGATTTATAAATTCCTAGTTTTGATCCTTCGATTTTATTTTGCAAGAACTTAGTCTATCCAAATGGTTGTACAAATAAAATTAACAGTTATCTTGTAAATATCTGTTAGTGTCTCTATGTATGATGAATTGACAAATAAATTTTACTTCCAATCTGTATGTTTTGTAGTTGAGAGAGAACTGTTACAAAAGGGTGAGAGAAGACAGAAGGCGGTTGCTTTGGAAGATGAGAATGGTGCCCACTCCACAATTTCTCAGTCACATTCCAAATGTACTCCAGCTATATTCCTTTTTTTCTTTTACTTCCTCTTGTTTCTGTGTGCAAATTTAGTTTGCACTTAATATATATATCTTGCTTTTCCAATTTGGTGGAAGCAGTTCATTCATCCAATAGGCTAGTAATTGTTTCCCGGTCTTCTGTTTGCAGGATTTGATCAAATCTGCTTTCCAGGACATAGTTTCCGCTGAATTGGGAAAAATGAAGGACTCGTCATTGGATGACAATACGAGCATTTCGAAATCTGTCCCTGAGGGCAATGATGTGTTATGGGAATATGAAGGCCTTACAGATGCATACCAAGGTGATTGTGAAGAGATGTTGTTAGAAATGCAAAGGATCTTTTACGAAGATCTGAGTACAGAGCCAACTACAAAAGGTGAAAAATGGGTGCAATTAAGTTTGTTATAGTCTCAATTTTTGTAGCAGAAAGTCTCCTGACTATCAACTCATAATGCAAATTGAAATAACAGAAAAAATAAAATATTCCTGTATATAGGGTAGTTTTTGTGAACTACAATGATATTTTCTTATATCATCCATTCTGTTTCATGTTAGCTTTTGTCAAGCAGTTATACATTCCTCTTCTTTGGCTCACAAATGTGTGAGGTTTCTAAGAATCGTTCTTATCTCCTTGTCGCTCTAGATACAACTGTTTAGATGTTTTTGTAACAATAATATGAATATGATCATCAAATGAAATGTTCTGAAGCCGTAGTTGTCCTTTTCCCTCCCTACTGTTGTTCTTTTTCTTTCTCTGCATGTGCCTTAGAAGTTTTCATTGGTCAGTTCATCATTTTGAGCAGAGATGTTTACTCTAGCTCTTTGCAGAAACAGAAATCCGTGTTGAAACATGGGAAGATGAAGAGGATGAGTATTTGGCCCAGGCGGTTTATGAGCATATGCAACTGAACGACAAGCAGGTATAACACCAAAAATTACGAGTATTCAATGAAGAACCCACAATTTATACAAGTATATATCCAATTTTCACATTTTATTATAGCATAATAATTGTTGATCGATGAAGATATATGATTGCTAATATTATCAATTTAATCTTTATTGTAAATTTGTACTAAGGAAACTGTACTCAAGCAAATTTATTGTTGACGTTTCAGAGAATATCACTGTAGCTATTGATTAATTCCAAAATATTATTAATGCTGTCATTGTTATGATTTAAAATCCAATTAGATGCTGTAATGAACATTTACTCGTACCATGGAAGGCTAGCGCTCACTGGATGGTAGGAGCAACAAAGTACTCATTAAAGGGATAGCTCAGTTAGGCAATCTTAGATGCATTCTAAAGTGGTGCAGTAGCAGTTTTAAAACTTAAGTTAGACAAGAGTGAACTTGAAAAGTTGGATGCAGTGGGAGGCTTTTCATGGTTTGGGCTCCCCTTCTGATGTCTTAGTGGGAACTTCAATTTGGGCCCAAGTTGTGTGGGAATATATTATTTCCTGCTCGAGGACAGTTTGCACTTGTCAGAATTGAATAAAATTGACTTACAGGAGGGTGGCGGAATCACATTTCTTAAGTTTATGCTCTCCTAATGTTCTCACTAGTACATGTTCGTGTTCACTACTCCTATTGATGACCAATTAATAACAGAAGCTCCAGATGTGATTGTTATGGAGTAGTGTTGGGAGGGGCATTTGAGTATGGGTGTGCTCGCTATTAAAATTGTAGTATGTCACACCTCGGGTCTGAGAACATACCCCTTTACCTTTTTTGCCGAGTTTAGGGTGTGATAAGATTGTATGAGAGTCTAAACCAGCTGCAAGTGTGTGGATTTGCCCCATGCAAAGAATTGTAACCCAAAGGGGTACATTGTGAAACCCAAGATCCCTTGACTGAGATTGCGAAGATTACCTGAGGCAGATATAACCAAGATGGTCGAGGAGATAGAGTGAGAGGTGAACACAACGTCCATGTGTTGAGTCTCACAGGGCCTACTTGAGTTGAGTGGAAGTGCTATATGTAGCATCCTTTCAATCGAAAGGCTGGTTACGCCCAAAGCGGGCAATATCTATGTGGATGTGGGTCGTTACAAATTAGGAGTAAGAAAACTTGGGTCTCTTAATCAGGCTGCCTTGTGTAATTGGATTTTGAAGTTCACAGGGGAGAGGATTTTCAGGTCTTTGGTATATGGATTGTGAAGTCTAAAATCCTGCCTCTCAATTTTTGAGCATCTTATTACAGTTGTGGTCTCTCAGCTTGAAATTCTAAGGTTTTCCTGTGAACATGCTTCCCATTATATTAAAGAGTATTAAAATGATCCATATCATGCCATATATTTTGTGTCCACATGAGTAAGAGGCTTATAATACTTTCCTTTTTCTTATCATTATCAGTGCCTTCTTCATCTTGGATACTGATTAGAATTTTTTGACCTTAATGGTAGCTGCGCAAGGAGGAAGTTTGGTGCCCCATCTGTAAGCATGGAGTACTACAAGAGAATTATCATCTGATTTACTGCAGCCTATGTGAAATTCAGCTAAACAAGGGAGATGAGGTCTTGCATCTTCTTTTGATTTTATTCATGCTTATGCGTTAATGCTTTCTTCTGTGCTGCTCACCTATCTATCTATGTATTAATATAAGAATTTAGCGATCAAAAGATTTTATCAAATATCATTATGCTGCGTCCTTCCCTTATTAAGTTATATAATAAGGGACCCTTTTGTTGAAACACATGCAGCTTAGAATAATAGCTAGCAAACGTAGTTGGACCCTTTTGCTTCAAAGTAGTGGTTTATCCTCTTTAGTTTCCTAACTAATTTTCATATGGTAAAAGTATGCCTGAATGTGTCACGTTTGTGAAACAGGTCCTTGAAGATAAAATGGCAAATGACGTTAGTTATATAGTTTTTCAATTTGATTAACCATCTTATCTTATGAGTCAAAAATACAAAATTGCAGGTTAATTTGGAGTTATTGCGGGGCAGGCTAGCAGAAGTTCATGCAGAGCATTTTGATCGTGGGTGCACATTGAAGCCCAAGTTTTGCATCGAGACTAGATTTAATATAACTGCATTGTACATTCTTTGTGCTGCTTGTAATACATTTGAGATTGTAATATAAATATAGTCAATATTTACTTCCATTTTGATGGTTGAAATCAGATGATGGGGTCTAAATTACATGTATTGGCGATGCTAAATTGCTTATGCATATCTCGGATCGGAGATTAACCTTCTTTTATTTTTTTTGCTTTTTGGTCAGAGAGGATTAATCAAAAATGGCAAAGTCTAATACTACTATTTCAGAGCAGTTTGCGTTTTAATTCAAAATGAAAATTTCAATTATTTTCATAAACAAAACAGACTGGTTTCGATAAAAACAAAAACAAAAGCAGCTTATTATCTTCAAAAAGTCCCATCATATTTGAGAGATCATAAATACTTTTTAATTATTCTCTGCCACATGGCGTCAGCTTAGCGCACATGTGGGCAAAACAATGAAATTTGATAAAAAGCGCAGGACCAAACAACAATTATGCACGCACGGGACCCATTTGTGAGGCTTTGAGGGGTTGGAATAGAATTCTCATCACTTATAATATAAATAATTTAGACGAACGGGACCCATTTGTGGCGACTCGTCCGGCCGAGACCTGATAGGCTTTGGTGGTGTGATAGACGAACCCAAACCGAAGCCTCTCATGTGCTTGACCGCAGTTCCCGTCGCACCTAACTCAATCCTATGAAGCCCTTACTCTGACAGACTCGACTCAGATCGACCACCACGACTCGCTCGCTTCCCGTTTGGCCATGCCACTCTGGTTCACTGCGTTCATCTCCCTCTCCAGAGAGGACTCCCTCGCATTATCACCCCTAAAATTGGCGTGTTTTCCAGGTTATTGTACTGAATTCAGCCATGGCTGCCGCCGATACTCACGCCCCTAATCCTAAATGTCATCTTTGCAACGCGGGAGCTGGTGCCGCCGCCGGTATGTCATTTTCTCGTGCTTTTTTGTACCGTTTGTTTGGTTGTAAATGAATTCAGCGAAAGTTGGAATATTGAGTAATTTGTTGTGCTCTGATTGCGAATTGGAAAGCCATTTTGATTGTATTGATTTGTTTTATCACAGTGAGGTATTGATTGTATTGTATACATGTACATATATATACATGTAGATTGAATATAAGAAACTTGTTGTTTATGATGCCTACTTGTGGTTTTCTTGTGAATCATTTGATATTTTTATACTTTCAGCTATTGATTGTTTGAATTGGGCAGGGGTTATTGCTGCAACATTTGTGTGTCCTTTAGATGTTATCAAGACTAGGCTTCAAGTTCACGGGCTGCCAAGGCTCGGTAATGGGAATGTCAGAGGTATGCGCTTTGACTTTGCACGACACCAATATCAATATGTTTGCTTTCTATTATTTCAAGCACTCTAACAGTTTCTTAACTTTTCTGAATGAATGTTGTTTTTATATGATTATCATGACATTTTGTATGTTTATTTGATGAACAATTTATTTTTCCATGTCATCAGGTAGTCTCATAGTTGGTTATTTGGAACAAATATTTCACAAGGAGGGGTTACGTGGCATGTATCGTGGGCTCTCTCCAACTGTCCTCGCATTACTTCCTAACTGGGCAGTAAGTCTTGATACTTCCTAGAACCAAATCCTTCATTTTATTCACATAACCAAATGCAACCTAATAGTTTGTAGAAAAGAAGTTCCATACATGTGTTGAATAACGAGAAATGAACTTGGCTTACTTATTATCCATTGGTTATATTGGCCACAAACAACACAACTTTTCTGATAATTGTGGCTTTCGTCAGGTATCATATATTTTTCTCATCACAAATATTCTCTTCGTTGCTCATGCTTTTCCTCTGCCTTCTTATCTTGGAACTTGGAAATTTATAAATTTTGTGAATAATCACATATTGTAACTCTTTGTAGGTTTATTTCACAATTTATGACCAGCTCAAAAACTTCCTTTGCTCTGATGGTTAGTACATGACCATTTTCTTTTTAGATGGATTGTTTAAACTTTAAACCATATTTTTCTTTTAGGTAATTCACCATCCTTCTATATCTTATTTTCAAGTGTGTGTGTGTGTGTGTGTGTTTTGACATTGGTGCATGTATAGACGAGAATCATCATCTTCCTGTCGGGGCCAATATGCTAGCTGCTTCGGGTGCTGGAGCTGCGACAACTATTGCTACAAATCCGCTTTGGGTTGTCAAGACTAGACTTCAGGTGTGTCTCATTTCATTGTAGTTGTCTCTATTAAGGAGCTTCTCGTTGAAGTATTTGTCTTATTTCTAGTGTTACCAAGACTAGCAGCTGTAGAATGAAAAGTGTTGATTTAGCATAATGTTATTGTCTTCTCTCCCAATTTTCCTGTTCTATTCTGCAGACTCAGGGAATGAGACCAGGTGTGGTGCCATATAGGAGTACACTTTCTGCTTTGAGGAGAATAGCTCATGAAGAAGGCATCCGTGGTTTGTACAGGTTTTGTATCCCATATCATTAGTAAGTTGTATTAATCAGTGTGTATTTAATTATTTATGTTAATGATGATGCCTGTGATGTGTTGTTTGACAGTGGTCTTGTACCTGCTTTGGCTGGTATCAGTCATGTTGCCATCCAATTTCCAACCTATGAGAAAATAAAATTTTATTTAGCTAATCGAGGTAATAGTCTGCCTGCTTTTAGTCTTTATGTACTCTTGACGGAGTTGTGATGTATGGTTTGATGTCATTATATCATATAGCACTGCAATAGATAGGGTTTAGCCCCTTGCATTTAGTCTTTTATGTACTCTTGAAAGAGGTGTGTTATATAATTTGATGTCGTTATATCAGACAACACTACGGTAGATAAACTCGGTGCACGTGATGTTGCCATTGCCTCATCTGTATCCAAGATATTTGCATCAACATTGACGTACCCACATGAGGTACTAATTTGAATGAATTTCTCAATTTGATTTTAACCTTTTGTAGTTTTTTTGGTCAAATTTGAATTCTTTAGTTTTCTCTCCCCTCAAATACCCATGATTATATCAATTCAAAATACTACTTGCCATGAAGGAGGAGGGCAGAAAAACATAAAAGCCATGTTTCAGTGATAAGCATACTATGCAGAAAAAATTTACAATATTAGCGGAAGTTTTCTAGAAGCTGCAGAATAAGCCAACCATTAAAGTAGCATATTGAAAAATCATGCACTAACAAAAAATATATGTAGGTGGTACGCTCAAGGCTTCAAGAACAAGGCCACCACTCTGAGAAGCGTTATTCTGGTGTTGTTGATTGCATTAGAAAAGTATTTCAGCAAGAGGGCCTCCCTGGTTTCTACCGTGGATGTGCCATCAATCTTTTGAGGACAACACCAGCTGCTGTAATTACGTTCACAAGCTTCGAGATGATTCATCGGTTTCTTGTTACTTTATTCCCCCCTGGTCAAACACTATGAGATGGATCGTTCTCCACTGAGGATGGTGGAAGAAAGAACGAGTCGTGTTACTTGAAAGTTCCAAATAGTCAACTCAATTAGGTTAGCCATTATTTGACTGGTGATGATAGGCTAAGGCTTCCCTCATCGGATCTGTATGTCGATTGTTTCGGTGGCTTTTATATATTTAAAAGCAAAGTAAAGATATTGCAGGCTCATGCCCCCATGAAGTTGTTTTGGGGGGAAAGTGAGGATTATGCCATTTAAACACTGATGATGATGAGAAAGTAGCGTAGTTTACAATTATTAAAGGGTTGTGAATTTGATTTATGGGACTGAGTACTCATGACATCAAAGTTCCATTATTTGTCATGTTCTTGTTACTTGTTGGATGTTGGACTCAAAAGTATCCTGATTTCCCTCATGCCTTAGATTGACGATCCTAGATCTTTACATAAAAATGAAACACGGCAGCTGTTTCAAAATGCACTCGTGTACAATTTATCCTTTATGTTTTTATAAATGAGGAGAGCACAATGACTTTTTTGGAATCTCAGTTCTTTACAAACTAAAGGGCAAACATAAACACAACAAGATGGAGGGAGGAATTGTTTGCGTTATTGCTCAAATGCATGCTAATTGCGCATTTTACTGGTGGGTTTCGGTGATTGTTTCTCATTGTACTAGGGAAATGGTGGTGGGCATGCGGATTGTAGTTTTTGTTAGATATGCTGGCAGGTGAGATTTTTATTCAAATTTGTAATTAGTAAAATAAAAGGAATAAGAACTGATAATGGGGAAGTCATTCGTTTGGGAAAAGGAAAAAACAATTAAACTCTGAAACGAATATTCAAATTTGTATTAAATTATTTAATAATATTGTCAACAGCATATTCCATCTCTGATCAAAAGTGGTGCAGTGCAGTGCAGTTTGTGAAACAGAGTTAAGTAAGGGAGCAGTTTATTGCTAGTCTACTTGAGCAATGTGGAGATGGCCATGCAGTTGCTTGCCAGCTTACGCAATGTAACAACATCGTCCTCCTTCAAAGGCAGCTTGGAGCCGGGAGACTCGGCGACAGCATCATCACAAGTACCAAAATAGGTAATCACTCCGCTAAGCCTGGTTTGTAAAGTGCCGACGTCGCTCGCGGCAATGGCCTCACTGGCACCGTTGATGTCATCTACGGCAGATTCGTAGACTTCTTGGCATACTTTGATCGACGACACATCTGCTGGCGATGTGGAGGGATTGCTGGCCGTCTTCTTCAACTGGCCGAGGGCCTCTTGGGTGAGGTCCAAGCATGCCTTCATCTCTATTTGAAGGACGGTTGTAGGGTCGGCATTGCCGTGTAGGTTAGGAAGGACGGTGCTGGAGCAAAGAGCAGAGTTTGCAGTCTTGGCACAGATTTTTTCAACAGCCGGATCCGACTGCGGGGTTGGGCGTGATGAGACTTGACCGGAAGAGATGGATATGAGGAGGACGAGGAGGAAGACCCGGCTGTTGATGAGCTCCATTGTCTCTTCTCTTCTCTTTACAGGAGGAGGTACAAGAGGAGAGACAATTAAGGAACAAGAGGTTAGGGAGAAGGGGAAAGAAGGTTGTTTTTAGATGATTGAGCAAACGAGTTTAGCACATTATATATACCAACAACAATGGCATTTAGGGTAACTGCTTTTGGAGAAATTAGGAGGGCCAACTTTGGTAACAGCTTAGCGGTTGCAATTTCTGGTACATTTTATTCATAGTGTGTTCTTGTTATGGGCGGTCCGGAAATTTATCAGTTATAACCAACCAGCACATACCGTATGGTGTACAGCTTGTAATTTGCCATTTTTCTTGTGCAATACCGAACTCTCTCTCTCTCTCTCTCTCTCTTCTTTTTTTTTTCCATTCTTTTTCTTGTTAACTTTAAATAAGCTTCTAAAAACACCGATTAAAAAAAGCTTCTAAAAAATTTGAAAGACGAAATACAAAAAAGGCTATACAGAGCAATTAGGCATTTTGAAAAGTTTATTTTTTTCAGACCTCATCAGTGATATCAAAAACTGAACTAGACTTTTTTACCTTCGAAGCTGCAAAGATATTGCAGGGTGTTCCTTACTTGGAGAAATCCCAAGACTATATGACGCCACAACAAGACGCTTTCCAACTTCAGGTTTATTAAGCTTATATCTTCTTTGACCATAGCCAGTTGGCGACGGTAAACATACCGGCTTTGCAGTCCTTTTGGCAGAAAACTGGGTTAAGGGGCTAACTTGTATGCTCGAACAAATATCATCTGCTTTAGTCTTCAAGTGTTCTTCAGGCCAACTTTGAACAACTCTGGATGTAACAGACCTTGTAGGACTTGAAGGAACGCCATCGTCACTAAGATTTGAAAAGTATCTGTGAATAATGCCGGATACAGATACTACTTCTGATGAAGTATGAGTGGGCTCATCTATCATTGATTTAGATGCACAATCAGGAAATTTCTCCTTGTCAATTTGGACTCTATTCACTTCGTATGCTGAGGAGATTTTCTTTCTTCTCTTCCTTATCTTTGTAAAGTAGAAAGGTCTTCTGAGCTTTCTGAGTAAAGGGTTGTGGCATCGAAATAATTTTTCCCTCAATATCCTTTTACAGTGGCCTTTTGTGTTACTCTTAGCAGTGCTTGTAACAATATTCTCTGGATGCAGAGGATGAGTAATACTAAACTTAGGTAAACATGGCCTATTGCAATCACTCAAAAGTCTTGCTTCCACATGAAGAAACCATGTTCCTTTCACTCCCCGGAAAGCACTCTTCATCGGCACTGAATCAGGCAGGTGATACAAGCATGATTTTCGCTTGACCTATTAAAAAAAGTAGAAGCAACAACCAAAGATTGATGTATGAGGTCAAGAGCTAGAAGAAATGAAAGAGTAGCAGAAGTAAAAATCACGCTGTGAAATAAAGATAATTAAAACAATTCACCATCAATCTGGAAACTCGGATCTCTCCTGAATTCCAGAAACAATTGAAGTGCTGTGTCTCAAGTTTCCCTGCAAAACAGATTTGGCAATGAAAACCATTGCGTAAATGGAGCAAGGCAGATAATAACAGGATGTTACAATCTGCACTAAGGTTCAATAACTTCATCACATCATCAACTAGAAAAGTAAACACTTTGCTCTGCTTTGTAGAAGATTGTGTAAATGTAATGTAATAGAGTGTCCGATCTGTCTGATACTGAAAGGGCCCGAGAAGCTAATGCCAAATAGAAAAAGCCTGAGAATCCTTAACATTATTTGATCAGGCATGAAAAAACATATGCCATTGCCAACAAAACCCACCTAGCAGCTAAATACTACAATGCGTCACCACTAGTGAAATCACTAATAAGAGGGAAAAAGAAGGTAATGCCCAAAGAACTAGACTGGACGTTTCAAACAAATCACTACCCAGAACAAAAACAAGAGATATGTGAAACAACAAGTGCTTGTGCTTCTACAGTACAAGTACAAAAACATATCAAACAAATACAAGAAAAATGACACTCAATCAAACAAAGGAGAGAGACCAAAATCTGCAGTTTAAAATGCATAATTGGAATGAAGTTTACTTTTATTCCTAATGTAGTTTTTGTTTTTTGCTTACTTTTAAAGTCTCTTACTGTGATATCTGGTGAGACATCCATGGCCATGCGAGTGCCCAAGTTGGTGTTTACGAAAACTGCTACTTCCACGGTCAAAGCCATTGGCGTCTTAGGATTTAGGAGCGGAAGAGAGGAATATCGAGAAAAGGAGGGCTGTTGAGTGAGAGTGCGGCGGAAGAGAGGAGGTACGCGTTAACGCAGGGGTGATTTTGAAAAACTATCCCTTATGTTTGTTTGTACCCATATAAGTTGGTGTATGTAACAATTTGGCCACTAACTTTTAAGAATTTACAATAATAATCTTTAAAGTTACAGATTTTTAAACTATTTGACGGAAAACTATATGAACGTGAACTGTTGTTCCAAATTGTAACTCGATGAGAAGTTTAGGTTGTGCAACTTCCCTTAATACCCTCGTCTCATAAGCGCTGCACCTTAATATAACGCACCGGCAATCCGTCGCCATCCTCGGTCAGTCTCATCTCATCTCCGATAAAAGGAAACCATGGTTTGGGGTTTCTTCCCCGACGACCCTCTCTCAGGTAATATCTTCATCTGTTCTTTTCTTTTTTCTTTTTTCTTTTTTCTTTTTGGCGCCTTCTGCTCGTTGAAATTGCTTTGTAACTTGGCCCCGCCGGGAAAATGAAACCAAAAACCAGGAAATTGAACTTGTTATATTAACTTCTTCAGCCCTAAACTATTAACTTCTTGTAGCTTGTCGCTTCGAAAGTAGTTGGGAATGTAGAGTAGAAGTTGTCATTGACAATGCGTATTTTAATGTTTCTGATGCTTTAGGTTCTAGTAAATCCCTATGTTTTAAGTGTTTAGTTCGCATCAATGTCTAACTGGGTTAGCATAATATGACAGGTGAAGATAAGTTCTATATCTTCGCAAGGGGAACGTACAAAGTGGGTCGGAAAGGTACTTACTTAACTGACATTTTATATGCACCAGTTACTCTTTTTGTTGAGTACATATTGTAGATGGAAAATGTGTCTATATTCTGTGATTATAATCATATAATCCAGTTTTGTATAGTTGATTCTTCATTCCTTGGTTAGGCAGAAAGAAGGCAACACTTACGCTAAACACCTTGGGCTAAAATCCAATTATCCTTCAGAATGATTTTCTTTCAAATTCCAAGCTGATGACCAACCACATAAGCATCTTCGATCTTACCAATGACATTTTTCTTTTCTTTTGGCCATGAACTCCGTTTTGTTTAATTAATTAGTTTCACACCCTCTTCTCCTTTCCTCTCCTCTCTGACAAGACCCCTTCTCCTAGTATGCTTATGTTACTAAATTTTTATATTTTTCTATGTGTGGCCGATGGTTTTAAATCATCACCTTATGCAACCTTGTAGGTTGTGATGTAAATATTACTAAAGATAAAGGAGTTTCTCGGGTCCATGCGGAAATAGTTGTTGATGCAATGATTTCTGCCCCCCTGCAAACAAAAGCTTCTATTCTATCTTCAAAAGTTCGAATTAGAGATTGCTCAAAGTATGGAACATTTATTAACAAGAACCTTACATCGATGGAAAAGATTCATGAGTTACCGAATAAAGAAACATCACTAAGAGAAGGGGACTTGGTTTCATTTGGTACTGGCAATGCAATCTACAGGTAATATAACTATTTTTCTGAGTTTGCTTTCTGCATGGCATCAAAGAATACAGCTGTTTGTGGATGCTATTGCATAAGACTTGCACTGCAATGATTTCTTCCGTATTGATATGCTTATATCTTGTAGCACAAATCTCGCAGATTTTCCTTTGTTCCACTCATTTTCTTTGCGTGCTGCTCGGATCCAACCCAAGTGAATCATGCCCTTGAAGATAAACTTTCATCATTTGGTTAGTGACTAACGAGAAACATAGTGCTTACCTGAAAATATTCATGCCCCCGTATGTTGTTTTGTTTTCTTGTCATAATATCATCTGAAATGTCTCTTGGTTGCTTGTCATAATTTCATATGTAATTAATCTTTCCCTTATAAGGTGATCTAGTCTGTGTGGGGTTGTTCCTACTAAGATTGTAAGGCCTACTGCACATTGGAGTATTTTGATGTTAATAACCTAAAGAAGAGAGGGTAGGGTGCTTCTGATTAGGTGTGCCATGTATAATTTATTTTATTTTATTTTATTTGTTGGGGTGAGTGGATGGGTGGATTTATGTTCTCCACTGAAGTTTCTTGTGTTCTTCCAGGTTGAGTTGTGGATGTGCTTTTTGAGGTTGGAGTGGTGGTTTTGTTCAAAGTCCAAATTGGCACATTGGAGGGCTGATGTAGTACAGCCCGTAGGTATTAGATTAAGCACTTAAACAATAGAACATAGAAGAATATAAGAGACCGAGGAGAAGAAATATAGATCGAAAAGACGAGATAAAGGGCAGAAACAGTAGAACAAAGAAGAATATCGGGGATCGAGGAGAAGAAATATAGATCGAAGGGACGAAATCAGAGAGTTCTAGGAAAAGGTTTACTCAACATTCAAATTTGAATTTTAAACAACTACAAGGGGGTATTTATAGCAAACTAAAACCTAGACATAATAGGATAAAAATCCCTTGCTTAAAGGGAAATCCTAACCCAAATAAAATAGGAAACTTAAAACTAGAAATCTGGAAATCTGGAAAAGTAGAAATCCTACTAGAATTGGGAAAACTAGAGAATCTAGGAAACTAACAAATACATTAGGAAACTAATAAATTTAGGTCATATGCGTCCTGCATCAGGGGCCTTTATGCAGTTTTTGTTGTTTGTGGTTGGAGTGGAATAGGAGAACTTTAAAGTGGATCAAATGTTCTTTGTTAGAGTTAAAAATCAGCTGATATCTTTGTTCGAATACTCTCATAGGAGTTCTTACGCATATTTCTTTTTTTTTTTTGCTTTCCTTATTGTTTTTCATTCTTTTTTGCCTTATCTCTTGTATGCTTAGGTTGCACCACCTTGGTAATTAGGATTATCTTGACTTATAAAAGAGAAAAGAAATGTTATTAGTTGATATGGTTAAGTTGCCAGTTTACCTATTGCTTGTTAAGTGATGTGTTCTTGTCATATTATTAGGGTGTTATGGCGGTGCTGTAATGGTTACTAACTATTATGTTTTCATTAGGTGCTCATATCACTTATCATCTGAGTCAGGAGTGCACACATGTGCTTGTTGACCAACTCATGCCGGTAAAAGAAGATATGCTGGATGCTATTGTGGCGAAGAAACCTTTTGTTCTTGGTAGTTGGGTTGAGGTAGGCCATAGTTTAAGATCATGCATTGCTTTTGTTGGGTGAATGATTGTGCTTGAAGTCATTGAACTTTATTTTTTTTTTGGTTTCTTTGATTAGTTTATTGTGATACATGGGTATTATTATGGACTGGTAAGACTTGTTTTACCTTTTTTTCGGGTCTAAAGACTTGTTTTACCATAAGGTAGGAGTTCTTGGTTTATATACCTCTTCTAACTTTCATCAGTTATCGTACTTGTGGTGCTTACTAAAGTTTAAATTGAAATGGTGGAAGATGGAGGAGGATATAATAAAAGTTAAACCTAGAATTATCTATAACTAGGTTGATGGAAATTTTTTAATGAAACATAATTTTATTCCAGTTTTTTATTGTTACTAATTGCTGCGGTTTATTAAGTTTCTTGCAGAAAAAAACATTCGCACAGAGCTTCCTAGTTGTGAATCGTGAGTGTTAATTATAATCTTATTTTGGATTTAACTTTGCTTCATTGAGTTACTTGTATATCATCAATGGTTGTTCTGATAAAAGTATTCTTTCTTCTGTCCTGTAATCAGCTTTGCTCCAACACTAACATTTGAAGGAGTATCAGTCAAACTTGCAGACCCGAGAACTCGTGAGAACTGTTTGGAAGGGTACACCTTTTTGTTGGACTCAAAACCTGTGGTAAAGTTTTGATTTCTTTAAACCTTTAGAAAATTTAGAATCTTTTTTCTGAATTCAAATGAGTTTTAACTTTTATTCCTAATACCATTGCAAGAGGAAATTATAATTGTATAACAATTGTATAACTGTTCATAATCTTTTATATTAGAGAAATTTGTTAGATGTTCACAAGTGTGCATTCAGCTGTTGACAAACTTACATGCAAACACAAATCAGTCTGCACTGAATGTTTTATTACTAAAGTGTGATTCTAGAAGTTGTAAATGGTTTTGGGTGATGTAATGGATAGTTTTGTTGCTCACTCAAAATTCATGTTTGAGAGATCAATTCTTGTCTGTGAACTGAAATGATTGCACTACATGCTGATCTGTTGTATTTTTGTTCTTTCACAGTATAAATTCATGAATCGCTTGCGGTCCTTACTGGAAGTGAGTGGTGCGAAGATTCTTTCGATTGATGGGTTTAATTTGAATAGCCAAGTATGATTCTATGTTTTACATTTTGGTTTACATCTGAACTCTGAAAAGAAATATACATTCAACACGATCATTTTCTCTGGTTTATTGTGATACTACTATTTGGTTTATTATTCTGAATCTTGTTGAATGTATATTCCTTTCAGAGCTCAGATTGCGTAGAAAATGATCGTGTTGTATGTGTTATCCCGGAACAATCGTCAGATGATTGGTTCAATAAGCTTGGTTCACTATTAAGAGTGAATGAGACTGGCTTAATATCTGCCATTTTAAATGGACGGCTGGATCCAGCTATGTTAAAATCACCTTGTGGTGAGTATTCTTGTTATCTTTTGGATATATGTGTCAACTGATTAAAATTGAAATCCTTCTAGGTTACCTTGCTCTCACCTTAAGTATAGCAGCCGTTGTCACTGAAACAGTACTGCTTTTCCATTTTCTTTTTCCTGCTGTTATTCTTTGTATTGCCTCTACACTAGTTTCTTTTTTCATTGAAGTGCAAGAATATTATCCACTAGTGAAAGAGGCAAGTACATGTGTGCGTGTTTTCGTTCTTTTGCAAAGGTAATGCAGCTGATTCTGTGTTCTTCTGCAGTAGTTGTATCATCTTCATGCTCCACAGATGAAACCATGGTAGCTGATTCTGATACGGAAGAAATAGCCACTTCAGTTTTAGCAACTGCATCTCTTGGCGCCAAAGGAGTTGTCGAAAATGTACCCCATGAAATCTCCATGAATTATGCAGCTCCTAAATCTGAGGATAGCTATGTCATGAGCTGTCGACGCAGTAGTGACATATCCACCGTAAGAGGCAAGCTTGATGAATCTGAAAGTGGAAATGTAGATATTATTTATAGCCAAGATTTGATTGTGCGAGATGCAAGCATACCTTGTACCATTGCTCCTACTGCAAACCACAGAGTTGTAAATTTCAAACGCTTCAGAAAGGTAATGATCTAAGCTTTCTCAGTTCCATAGGATATTGTGCAGTGAGGTTTCAATCTGTCACATATCGTTTAATATATATTTCGGCATGTCAAGAGATAATACATGGTCAACTCCTGTTTATGTTGTGTAGTTTTAAATAAACCTGATTTATGTTGAGGTTTCAATCTGCACTAGTCTTTTAAATTTTAAATTTTGGCGTGTTGAGACATCATCAAATCCTGTTTATCCTGTGTAGTTTTTAATTTTTCTGATTTATGCAGTGGCTAAGACAATCCCAATTCTCTTAAGATAAGCCTACCAGTATTTGGCTTATCCGAGGAAAGGCAGCCCAATGATCTCGTTTTGCATGTTACCTTTAAAAGTATTATGCACTTCGTCTTTGTTGTCCAGCTTTCAAGTTGGCTGATTTATAACACAATTTATATGTAATTGTCTCGATATTTTGCAGGCAAATATTCAATCTGGGAATAGCTTCAACAATATTATTCCATTCTTAAAGTACCCATATAAGTAAGACCCATTTTACCAATCCTATTCAATTTATTTATGATGTTTAGAACATCACCAGGTGCCCCATTATCTATGCCATGTTTCTTGATGATAGAGATTCTGACTATGGGGGTGAGGAAGTGCTAGAGTCTGTGAAAGAAGAGAAAAGGAGAAAGCAAATGGAAGCCGTTTCTGAAGAATTATTTAATAATGAAGGGTAATGCTTCTCTTTTTTCTTTCTTTGGCTAATTAGAAGAGGATATGCCTGAGAACTTACAATCTGTTTCAATGATGTAGGAGGAGTCGTCGTGGCGTAGCTGGTTCTATTCGTGGGATTCTTAGTCATGGTTAACAATGTTGAACTCCTAGCCCAAAAGAAAACAGAAAGGTAATTTGCTACATGATTGTATGCATGTATTCTTGTGTGTATGTATTTTTGTGGGTATGGCTAGCAACCACACAACTAAGCGCATTCAGGAGCCTTCGATAATTCTGCAGGGAAATGTCCATTTCGGGATGAGAACCAGCCGGGAAGTGTGATCTGCCTGTTGGCCAGCGTCGCATGTATTTGCTATCTTGTATATTTTTCTGATATCAAAATTGCTATATATATATGTATTCCCCGTGTACGTATATATATTTTACTTCAGATAATTTTTGTATGGTTCATAATACCCTTTGATTATCATCATGAACATTTCGGTTCATTTATATTGTAATGCGTAAGTTTTTCGTTAAGGACAGTATGTAGCTTACTGGTGTAAACTTAAATTTAAGAACAAAGAAGGAAGAAATTAATAAACTTTGAAAGCCATAAATTAATAGACGAAATAAAATAAAACAATATGCCTGAATATGAAAGAATACAAGTATATGTATATAGTATATACAAAGAATACACCAATTCCCCAACCAAGGGACTAGTATAACTTATTAACCAACATTTATATATGTATATGTAATATATAGAAACAGATTAATCCTTCGCTACTTTCAAAAGAGCAGCGGATAAAATAGGAAAAATCTTTAGTAATGAAGAAAATAAATGTGAAATGAAGTCAACACAAGATGGGTAGCGCCCACGGGACAGGAAGAAAAGAAGCTCTCTCCCTATGATCCTCTATGTATGTATGTAGCCTGTAAGCCTGTAAGCCTGTAAGCCTGTAACGTGAGAGATTATAGCCTAAACCTGAACTTACAGCTACTGCTTTGAATTCTAATATCATTATTCGCGGAAAGACTGTCCACCAACAACCTGCACCTCACCAAGAATTTGACCTTGGGGAGCTTCAAGCCGCCCAGCTTAATCCTCACAGGTTGCCTGACTCTGAGAGTCAGCGGAACATTGCCCATCTGCTGCTGCTGTTGATTGAGGGTGTTGAGTAGGCCGCTTGCATCTGGGTTCTGTCCTGTGAGCGGGACTACAAGTTGAGTAGTGTTGCGGTGACCCTGGTAGAATTTTGGCAAACCTCCTTCACAGAGCTTAGTGCCTGTGTACCAAACACTCAGGCGGCTGCCGCCTTCGTAGTAGATGCCGATCTTCTTGTTGGGGTTTCGCGCAGTGATGCTGACGTCGAAGGTGGCCGACAAGCTCTGATCATCGTTGAGGTTGAACTGGGTTATCTGCAGTTTGTCCACCGTGAACTTTGGAAGCTTTGGTCGGAAAACGAGGAATATAATTCCAGCAGTGATGGCAACCAGAATGATTTGGAGCAAGATCAGGCTTACAGTCCAACAAAGGCACCTGCATAAACAGCTCCTCTTCCTGCGAATGGGTGGTGGCTTGGAGTGCGTCACCGGAATAGTCCGCCGTGGGAAGGGAGGATACTGCTCCTGGTGATGATAATCAGCTGGATCACCTTTGTCCGATTTTGAGGCTCCATTTGGTACCAAGGGTGCCTCAGCTGCTGCTGGCGGTGCCTCTACATCTGGATGGATTCTTTGGTGATCTGCCATTTGGATGATATTATAAGAAGAGTTAATCACTTCCCTTCAATGTCTTCCTAGCCGAGCTCCTCCTCCTTTCTCAATATATAAGACTTGTTTGAGGCAGGCAGCTTTCAACTTTCAAGGCAAGATAAAGGTCGTAATATTAATATATACACATATATCACACGCCACGCGTTCGAAGAGCTTCCTATCCTTGACTTTGTAGCAGCTTTTGTATACTTGTTGTTGTATGATATTTATTGGGGATGCGCTCCTTCCTCCTTCCTCCTTCCCTGCCAAATTTTCAACAAACCAAACGTCTGTGTACATACATATGCAAAATGTACGACTTTAAGCGCCAACGGAAGTTTCTTGCGTTGCTTATATTTATAATTAAAAGCAATTTATAATTAAAAGCAATGCGTTGACGCGTCTCAGAATACTCCATATGTTAAAACACCTTTAATCTAGAAGACCAACAAAATATTTGTTTTCCTGACAATATCTTACTTTTCAACTTTTCTTTAATTTCTTAATTAATATGCTTTCTTTTGTCTTACGATACTAATATACTATGCTTTCTTTTGTTTCATTATTGCAATGCAAAGTTAGTGTTTTTGTTGAGAAGAAAAGTTTAGATATTAATCAGTCTATACAAAGTCAGATTTAGACAGTTTCTAATATTTAAAGAAGAAAAAAAACCTAACCAATCAGGAAGGTGCTTAGGTTAATGATGACCATAATAAGGTATAATTCATAGAAAACTTCAACAGAAGGCTTGTTTTTCATAATATATAATACGCGTCATTTGATTTGAGATCCCATTACCTACCCCACATGACTGTGTCATCCAATACGCAGCCAATTATAATTGTTAATATTGGAATTAGCCTCATCGCGTTTAATCTAGAGACTTTTGCACTCATATCATAGGTTAGAGGTGTGAATTATATTTTTGGTCTTTGCTTTAGTCCTCATTGTTTTCATTTTGACCATCTTAATCGTGTGATTTTGTCTTTCTTTTAGCTATACCCTTGTGTTACAGTAAACAGAGATTGTGGAAAAACAGATTAGCAAGATTGTAATTTCTAAACCCTTCACGAGGGAGGGATCGTCGAAAAATAGGTAAAAATAGGTTGGAATTTAATATTTTTTCCCCGCCTAAAGAAATGAAAGAAGAAAAAGGTTTGGATATTTGTAAAGCGGTAGACACGTGGCCACAATTTGGCCCTTTGGGTAGACGAGGATTTTCTTCTTGGTAGACGAGGTCGCTGGAAAAATATAGAAAAAGAAAAAGAAAAATGGGGCGGCCATGCTCCTCCTCAGTTTCAGCCTTTTCTTGCGGCGGCTGCTATTACCAATTTTTCTACAACAACCACCCTCCTGCCTCTGTTGATATTACGTGGCCGCCGAGTGGGTGTATCAAAAAACGAAACAATGTCCCAATCAGAGCACTCTGTCCACTGCCATACTATTCTTCTACTTGCCTTGCTATTTCTCCATACAATGGAAAACCACCCAACAACAACTGTAACTACAAGTCCCTCCATAAATTTATTGCCAATTGTACCCCTTCTACTGGTACTGGTACTGAGTCTACTGACACCGGGCTCCAAGATTCGTCGTCGTTTCCCGCCGTTGATTGTGTGGGGACAGGCCAGGACGTAGAGTGCGCGGTCTCTTCCTCATCCTCCGAAGAAACTCAACAACAGAGGACCGTTGGAGTGGAATTGATACAACAACAGCTGCTAGAATGGACAGTATTGGTCTCTCCCTTCTTCTTTTGGGGCACCTCTATGGTGGCAATGAAGGAGGTTTTGCCAAAGGCTGGCCCTTTCTTCGTCTCCTCCTTCCGTCTAATTCCTGCTGGCTTTCTCCTCATTGCGTTCGCCGCCTCTCGAGGCCGCCCCTTTCCATCTGGCCTCACTGCTTGGCTATCTATTGCGCTTTTTGGCCTCGTCGATGCCGCTTGTTTTCAAGGTTTTCTTGCTGAAGGTTTGCAGAGGACATCTGCTGGTCTGGGCAGTGTAAGTTTCCCCTTTTATTTGTACATAAAAAGTGGCGCATTTCTAGTCCTACTTACTCTTCTATTTATAATGAGTCATGACCATTAATTTGCTGCAGGTTATAATTGATTCACAACCTTTGACGGTGGCTATACTTGCGGCCTTGTTCTTGGGTGAGTCCATTGCGTTCCTTGGAGCTGCAGGGCTTGTTCTTGGTGTCATTGGACTTTTACTTCTTGAGGTAAATCTTTTCTTTTCTTCCATGGCGTTGTCAGTTTCATTCCATTGGCTTTTGATTACTCTAGCCAATGCTTGCTTATTGCGATTTCCAATCTTGAATTCACAACTTTAAGTGGAGACCAACAACATGTGAATTCACAACTTTTATTTGGTTGACAAAGACTGTTTTTTTTCCTCAACGGAAAATGCTTCCCAAGCGTGGTGAATGTTTTGCCATTATCAACTGTTAATTCTTTATGATGTATTATTAATTTGGCATTGCTCGATAGAGAAACTTCCCTGAATTGGTAGTTCTAATAGTTATCTTAAGCTCCTCTGTCAGATGCAACCGTAAGGCCATAGAAAATGTTTGGTTAATTTCTTCATCATGGATTTTAATGGGGGTGATCTTGTGAGGGAACTTTGGGGGAAAGTGGAAGAGTAGAGTGAGATTGTTGATGATGCCAGAATAGTTTAACTCGTGCAGTTAGGTTTCAAATATAGCTTTTCTGAGGTTGTAGTGGGAATATTAGTTGGATGTCAGCTGAAAATTCGCTTTCATGTTAAGTGCTATAACAGAGATCTTAGCTTATGAAATTATGTATGTAATTGCGCACGCTTTCATGTGGTTGTTATCTGAGAAAAAGGGATCTGCATGAAACCTATTGTATTGCCCCTTTAGGTACCATATAGTCCTAAGCTTTATTCTCCAGGCACCTTCGCTGTCTGTTGATGGAAGCAACTTTTCATTGTGGCAAAGTGGGGAGTGGTGGATGCTTCTCGCAGCTCAGAGCATGGCAGTTGGCACAATCATGGTGCGCTGGGTTTCCAAGTACTCTGATCCGATTATGGCAACTGGATGGGTAGGCAGTATCAACTTACCTATTACTGACATTATTTTCTGGGTTTATCTTATAATTGTGTATCACAGTTTCAATACTTTGATAGTTATTTCAAGCATTATCACCTTCTTCAATGTATAAATCTAAAATGGGATGTTAAATGTAATCAATGTTTGAAGAAAGTTTTAAATCGCTCTCTTTGTGTCTGCTGCTTTATTTATTAACCGATTTTCCAAAGCCCAACTTTTATTTGACAACATACCTCTCTCCTTATATAATATCTCAAGAACACAGAGCTTAGCGATGAGTGTGTTTTTGGTTGCAGCACATGGTTATTGGTGGTCTACCCCTTGTTATAATCTCCATTCTTAATCATGAAAATGCTGTTAGTGGGAGTCTAATGAATTTCACAGAAAATGATGCGTTGGCACTCCTTTATACATCCATTTTTGGAAGTGCCGTCAGCTATGGTGTATACTTCTACAGTGCAACAAAAGGTGTGCTCAAATCTTTTATTATGTATAATTTGTCTTTTCATTTTATTTTCAAACCTTGTGATTCACTTTTACTTATATTTTAAAGATCTTTACAGTCAAAATACATTTCTTTCAAGAGCTATTTGTTCTGCCTTAGTCAATTTGATTCGCGCTATAAATTGTATAGTTGGATTTCAGGTAGCCTGACAAAGCTCAGCTCCCTTACCTTTCTGACCCCAATGTTTGCTTCTATATTTGGGTAAGATCATCCATACACACAGAAAAAGAACAATAATAAATAAACTTGCTGTGCTGTCAACTGTCTAATATTTGTTTAACTATAAATCTACCAACTCTACCAAAAAAATAGTTTAGCAATGAAGCAAATTTTAGGGACTTTCTTTTTTTATTTTTCTGATAATATATTGTACATGCCTGCTAGTGCCTGATAGGAACTAACTGCAGGTATCTATATCTTGGTGAGACCTTCTCACCCTTGCAATTGGTTGGGGCCATCGTTACTATTGTTGCAATATACATGGTCAACTATAAAACCACTGTGGAATGAAGCATTAGTCAACAGGGATGCATTGAACATGTGAACGAGGAGAGGTAGTTAGGTTGATTGGCAAGCTGGATATTGGCCCTCTCAAATTTGCAGCTTGTGTTCTATCTTCTATATTAAAAGAAGAGTTGTGAAAAATATACATCAGAAGGGAAAAAGGACAGAAATTCGGACATCTTACCGTGCACTAAAGTAAAGAGAAAGGGCCGAATTGTTGCAACCATAGCATTTGGTTGCCTCTTATCTCACTGCCATAGCCACACCCACGCCACATGGTACGCTTGTATACTCTGGCTGAACTCAGAAGCTGCAATTATGAATTAGTCATTTGCATGGAAATATTGTCTTGGTAAAGATCTTATTTGTAAAGGAGAGAGATTGTCCATATTATTTGTACAAAAGTGAATGAGTGTATGTTGTATTGTGAATTTCCCCCGTGAGATTGAAATCGTTAATACTTTGGGTGTTCCCTCTGACAAATGGAAAACTGGGCAGGCAAACAGTGTAAATGATTTCGGATTTGATTGCTTTTTGCATGTGCGATTCTAAAATAATTGATGGTGCAGATGATTATAATTCAAGCTGGAAGAAAGATGTGAGATTTTATTAGAACACTACATTAGTAGATTTGGAAAACCAACTAATGTTTATAACCCAATGTCATATTGGTTGGGAAAAAAGAGTTTCTAAGTATAACATTACTAGTGGGGTTAATTACATGTAACAATTTAGTACCTATGTTTTAAACTTGATAAAAACAAACCTAAAGTTACAAGTTGTTACATCATTAGTCAATTTGTCCCTCAATCTATTAAGTAAAGTGCTTTTTTTTTATGACGTAGCACTCGATAGATCATCTTTCTACTTACATGGACACCAAATTAATGTTATTTTTTCCTTCTCTATATCTTATTTAGGAAGGGTTAGGTCTAGTTATATCGTACTAAATTAAGATCGAAACTCTAATTGTAAAACCCTAGGTTGAGCTACATGAGTATCCAAGCCTAATCGAGTCATAAGTGCCCCATAATAGTATTGTGGTTAGGGTTTGAGGCTTGAGAAATGTTTGGGACTTGAATTTAGGGTTTGGAGGCTCAAATCCATTTTCGGAAATTAATAAATAATTTTAAAAGTCCACAAAATTATTTAAGATAAGTAGATATAATTAATTAATATTTATTAAGTAATTTATGAATTTAATTAAAATACTTAAATATTAATTACTCATTAAATAAAGAAGAATTAATATAATTAAATCAGGCAAAGAAATTACTTAATTGCAAATATTAAACTAAACAAACTAGTTTTGTATATTAAAAATAAAAATAAAAAGTCCACAGGTAATTTAAAATAATTAATTACTATTTATGAAAGTAATAAATTAGTAATATATTTAAATCTATATATATAAAGCAAAAGGCAGAGAATGGTGAAACATTCAAAATACCAAAAAATGCCCTTAGTTAATGCAAACATTAAGAATTTAAATTATTAATTAAATGAGGATAATATGGTAAATTCATACTTTTTCATATTTAAAAAAATTAAAATTAAAAGAAAAATCAGATAATGGATCCTATTTTTATGGAACACAACTGCCCATTATCTTTTTTAATTCTAAAATAAATTTAATTTTTTTTAAAAAAAAGCCTCTCGCAGGCGCGGAAGCGCGTGTAGAGAGGCTAGTACTAATTATTCACTAAAGAAATAATAATTAAAACATAATTACTAATTAAACTAATTAAAAAATGTTAAGATATTACTTCCCATTTTATACAGTTTAGCCGGGCGGCTATACTTTCAAAATATTCGAATATATTTCAAATGTATACCCGCGCGGCTATACTCTTTACATATTAATATATTTTAACAGAACAGCCGATCGGCTATACCTTTAAAATATTCGAATACACATTAGAGCGTACGGGCGGCTATACTTAAAAATATTCTATTTATAATGTATAGCCGCACGGCTATACTCTTTAAAAAAATCGCCGCCTAGGTGCTGTGGGTCCTTTCAAATCTAATAAATAGTATAGCCGTGCGGCTATACTGATTAAATATTATATTTAATGAGTGTAGCCGCGCGGCCATACTGGAGTACTTTTAAATTTTTTTAAATAAATAGTATAGCCGCTCGGCTAGACGCTTTAAATAAAACTTTTATTGTTATCCGAACAGAGTGGGGTTAGTATTCGAGCGTTGTTAGGGTTGGGGTTATCCTACTATTCTAATTTCGAACAGGTTACAGCCTTATTCAGGAAAACCCTATCCCTGACCTCGCGCAGAAACGCACTCTAGCAGTCCCAGATCTGCCAAATCGATTCCGAGGTTGGTACTGACCAATTCTGCTCTCTGGTTCCAATTGTTATTAGTTAATTTTATTCTAAGAATGTTTTTTTCTTTTTCAAATATCATTATCATCGGTTTTAAAATATTGGTTCTTGAATGTCTAAGTTTGATGATAATGATGTTAAAAATTCATACTTTGTGTATATTTAGGGGAAGAAAAATAGACAGGACCTCAGTCGTGATTTTTTATAAAAAGATTAGAATGAAGATGGCTCTGTTTTTCTCGCTATTGCGAATGGAGATGATATATGAGTTAATGGAATTTTTATGATCCTAATAGTAATAGTAATGGGGGCCTGTTAACATTTTGAATGCAGTGGAATTTCGCAAAGCTTGCTCTGGATTTCCGGTTTTGTGCCCCATTTCTTTGCCCCTCAAACCTACAAACGCAGTGTTCCCCTGTTTTATTAACTTATTGAGGAGAGAGGTATTATGCTTTGATACTGTAGGATGTGTTTAGCTTAAAGCCTTCATCATTTTCCGTGAAATTAATCTGAAACAATCCATTGAATTCCTCACTAGTACTTCAAGGAAAGCAATTGGTATAACAAAATTCTCGTCTTATGCCTGCCTCCGCCAAATGGCTTGATGCCTTTACCCTTTAGTGAATTTTTGTGCTGATTACACTATGCTCCCTCAGTTGTAGCAGCATGGGTATCCGAGGCCGAACTGATGGTGATCGCCTGAGAACAGTCTGGACCCCTGAAATGGATCGATATTTCATTGATCTCATGTTAGAACAAGTTTGCAAAGGAAATAAATTTGATGATCATTTATTTAGCAAGCGAGCATGGAAGCATATGACATCCTTGTTTGATGCCAAGTTCAAGTTTCCATATGAAAAAGATGTTCTGAAAAATCGGCACAAAACACTAAGGAACTTGCACAAGGCTGTAAGGAATCTCCTTGATCAGAGGGGCTTCAGTTGGGATGAAATGCGACAAATGGTGACTGCTGATAATAATGTCTGGGATGAATATATCAAGGTGCAAAACTTAATCACTTCAACTTTTTATTTATTTTAAATTTCCTTTTCTCTCTTAACCATGTCAAGTGACTTACAGATTATGGTTTCAGGTACATCCAGACGCACGGTCATTCAGAATAAAAACCATCCCTTATTATCGTGATTTGTGTTTGATATACGGTGACACAGCCATCGAAGAGAGAAGTAGGCGTTGTATACTTGACACAAATGTTAAAAGTGAATTAGGATTAGGGGCAGTTGATTTGTTGGGAGTTCTTAACTCTGCTTCTGCAACTGTTGATGCCAGGTGATAATATTCTCGAGGAGTCATCACATTCAGGTGAGAATAGTACAACTGCAGCCACACAGCCAAGGAGAGTTAGTCAGGGAACTGCCGAGACTCTTCAGGATATCATGGTTGGTGAAGATTATGGAGTCACCATGCCAGCAAAGTCTTTTGATGATGTGGAGCACGCTATGACAAGTGTTCCTGGAATCACCACAAATAGTCGCTCCAGAACTTACTGGCAGCCAACCATGGACCGTTATTTCATTGAACTTATGCAAGAACAGGTGCGGAAAGGCAGCAGGATAGATGGTGTTTTCCGTAAACAAGCATGGATGGAGATGATTGCCTCATTCAACGCGAAGTTTGGCTTTAACTATGATATGGATGTTCTTAAAAATCGATACAAAACTCTGAAAAGGCAATATAATGTTATAAAGAATCTACTTGAATTGGATGGGTTTATCTGGGATGATGTGCGCCAAATGGTGACTGCTGATGATTATGTTTGGCAAGATTATATTAAGGTGTGTATCTATCAAGTGCAGCATGCTTATTCAACTGAAGACTGTATTATTATGTATTGCCCGTACATAACATTTCCATTGAGTTCTATCTGTTTTCACATAGGTTGAAGTGTATAAATTTTACCTGTTTAGGATCTCCCAATATAATCTTGTTTCATACTCCAGAGTTTGAAGAAAATATTGGTATGGTAACATGCAGGAACATACTGATGCACGGCAGTTCATGACCCGGCCTGTCCCATATTATAAAGACTTGTGCATGATATGTGATCCAAGTGTTGACGATAGAGACTCCTATTCAGGTCAAGATGTGGAGCAAGAAAATCAAGTTGAAGGCGCCAAGTTGTGTGGAGCATTAACTAGTTTTCTGTCTCCATCTACATCAGTTTCCACTGAAGATGAAGATGGTGATGTGCAGGAGTCAACTCCTATGTGCCAGAAGAAAAGGCGTCGACTAGAAAACTGCTCAAATGAGGCTCATCCAAAAAGATCACGAGAAGAAGATGGTGGCATGGCTAGTGCTCTTCCTGAGATGGCATCTGCAGTATCTTCGTTATCAGAGAAGAAGAGAAATGATGAGAAGTTGAACTCTGGGTCAATTGAAAGTGCGGTTGAAGCAGTACAAGCATTACCAGACATGGACGAAGACCTTGTGTTAGATGCATGTGATTTGCTAGAGGATGAAAAGAAGGCAAAAACATTCATGGCATTGGATGTTAAATTACGAAAGAAGTGGTTGATGAGGAAACTTCGATCACAATAGGGTCTTTCCAAAGTTGTATATTTTTGTCGAATAGCATAGATTTTTTCTTTTAATGGTAAAAAAAAATAGCATAGAAATGGAAAGGAAAAGTAACATCAGCTATATGCTTTCATATGAAATAGTTTGTTTGGAAGAGTATTGGAGAGAGAAAGTGGAAGTGGTTATAAGCAAGTGCTAGAAGTTTGCCATCTTCTTCGTAAAATTTCTAGTATTATTATAAGCAGCGCAGCCTAATTTACCACAATAATATCGTTCATTAGTACTAATACTCTCTCGACACCAGCATCATCTCTCAAACGCGGATATGATATGCTGCTTCTAAAAACTGCTGGGGGAAGAAGCAGGCGGCATCAATTAATGAATTTTCAGATAACCCATACCACCATAACTTTAACAAAGCTCTTGACTTACCCCCAACAAATAAAAATCAAAAGTTGATTAGCTGTGGTTCCAGACCTTGATAAGCTAATTATACAGCTAATGGCTGATTATGTGGCATTTTGCCATGTTTTAAGCCGTTTGTCAAGTGAATTGCCCACAAGTTAAAAATAAAAATAAGAAGGTTTGGGTCTACGAAGAAAGTTTTTTTTTAATTACTAGAATTCAATATAAAATGATAAATTTGTGGTTCCTCCAACCTTGATTGACAAGTCACAAAACAAGACATTTTCATTTGTACTTCAATTTGGCTTGTGCGATAAGCAGCGGCGGCAAAATAGGAATCAAAAGTGGTAGGTTTTTTGTGGTTATTTAGGCCAAGCTTTCCGAAAGGACTTGTATAAAAATGAGCCAATCAGTTGTTTACAACAGGTACTTACTACCAAAAAAAATTAAAATTGAACCAAAGTACATCTAATCATAGCTTTAGTTATCCTTAAATATAGTACAAACTCATAAGATATTTTAATAAACTTACTATTGCTGTGAACTTTAAATATTCTTTTATATATAAAAAAATTCAATTTTGGCTAGTAAAGATTCCTCATGGTAATATATATGGTATATACATATGTAGTATATTTGTTACCCCGTAAATAACAGCAGACGAGAAGATATATTTCTTATTGAGATTGAGATTGAGATTGATTTTCTTCTGTGACAAAAAACCCATAATGGAAGAAGATGAATTTCCCATTGGTTTAAAGATTGTTGTTGTAGATGATGATGAGACATGTCTCTTTATATTAGAAAGGATGCTTCAGTCTCTGAATTACCAAGGTACATCAATTTCGTTTTTCATAAGTCCTTCTCTATTTGAATCAAACTTAGCACTTTTATGATACTAATTAATCATATGCTTTTGCCAACTTACAACATGTAGTTCGATTCTCTTTCTTTCTAATTGTCTGCTTCCTTGGGGTGGGAGAATCGATGGTATATATATACATATGTTGTGATTATACCAGTAGGGTTAAAGAAGAAGGAAAAAGGACCAAGAATTTAATGGCGAACTTTTTCTTCATGATGTGAGTTGGAAGTTTTAAACTTGTACAAAATAGCAGAGACCTTGCCTGAATGCATTCGATCATGCCCTAAGGAATAAGGGGTTTCTTCAAATAATTTTGGAAACTTTTAAATTTTAATTTGTTATAAAAGGAAGTAATTGTCGACGGCCTAATTCACTTCCTTGTTAAACTATAGTATTAAATAAGTTGATATATTTTCAGTTACCAAATGCCGGAATGCAGAGGAGGCTCTATGTATGCTTCGAGAGGATAAAGGCAAGTTTGATATAGTGATTAGTGATGTGCACATGCCCACCATGGAGGAAGGATTCAAGCTCCTTGAGACAGTTGGTTTGGAGATGAAATTGCCTGTTATCAGTACGTACATTATATATATATATATATATATATGAAACCCTAGCTAGCTACATGCGCATTAATTGTATATCGAATTAACCTAATGCAATGTCAATTTGAATTATTAATTATTATATGTGTGTACTACTCTTTCAGTGATGTCATCAGATGATAATCATGAGACGATGACGAAGGGCATCATTCATGGTGCTTGTGATTATTTGGTGAAGCCGTTCCAGAGGACGGCTCTTAGACTGATTTGGCAGCATGTGGTCCGCAATAGAAGAAACAAGGAAGCACTTGCAGTTGCAGAGCCCAAGTCATGCGTTTTGGTGGAAGATGATGATGATGATGATGATCTTGTTGCCTCTCCAGCGAAGAAAAGAAGACGCCTAGTTTGGACAGCACAGCTTCATCATCAGTTTGTCACTGCTGTGAATCAACTTGGGCATAAAAGTAAGTACTACGAATGCTTTACCAACTAATTATATACAAATAAAACGATCATTATAACCAACTAATTATATATATATCACATTAATAATGGGTACTATTATATTAATTCATTCTTGTTTTTGGTGTCCTGTATTAATTGATATATGCAGATTGTCATCCAAAGAAAATTTTGGATCGTATGCAGCAAATGGGTGCTCGTGGTCTTACTAGAGAAAATGTCGCTAGCCACCTTCAGGTATATATATATATATATGTGTGTGTGTGTGTGTGTGTGGTCATGGATGGTTATCCTTGTAATAAACATTAACCTTGTATCTTCGCTTTGCACAGTCAGTTTATTCTTTATTAATTGTCGTGAGCTGAGGTAGCTAAACGAAGAAACTCACATAATATACTACATGATACAGAAATACCGCATCCATTTTAGAAGGCAAAATGAGGCATCACAAAATCAGAGAAGACAATCCACATCTACTATTGGTTCTAGTTCTAGACAACCAAATTTCAACTTCTCATCTTCATCGAATGAGTTGATCAGACTCCAAGATTATGCCAATTCAGGACAAGTTCCATTTCAAAGTTTCACTACTTTTCCACAAGTAGCTGGAGCTGGAAGTGAGAGGCCAGAACCCAAATTTGGCATGCTTCTTGCTGATCAAAGAAACCTCCCTTTGGACTCGAGAACGCTAGGCGAGCCAAGATACGAAATGGAGTACCAATTAAGCAACAGTAGTCCATTACAAGCAAATTTACAATCTGAAATTCCAACCACCATGGACCTAAAACACCAACTTTTGTTACACGAACAAGAAGAAGAAGAAGAAGCTCATCATCAAATCTTTGGAAACAGGGGCTTGGAAATAACTAGTGAAGGTACGAGTATTCAGAAGAACTCAACATCCCTAGGGGCGAGCTCACCTAGAGTTGATGGAAATCAGAGTCACCATTTGACGTTGAAAGACATTGCACAAGCAATGCAGATGGTAAATGGAACTGTGCCTGCTGCTAATCATGATATTGGTCAAAGTCAGACTAGTCTGAACCAGGATGTGACAGAATGTAATGCTAAAACATTCTATCCCACAACACACGAGAGTATACCTTGGGGAGAACATTATAATTTCTACATAAATGAATCTTGTTTTGGCATCCCTACAGTGGAGGAACAGCATTATAATAAGGACATGGGAAGTATTGTTGATGAGCATTCCAATTGGGACAAGTTGTTAGTTGATGATTCTCAAAGGTTCAAGGCCGGAAGCTGTTCGTATGATCAACCAAGTTTTGAGGCTTTAATTTATGCGCAAAACCATGTTGCTATCGATGATTACATGCCAAGACCATTCATAGAGGTTGGTTTGATGCATCATTAGTTATGTGTGACTTTCTCTGTTCTCTTGGTAGTTGGTACATGCTGTTTCTTTTCTGTAATGTTCTAGATTTCTTGTTTTCTCCTATTTGCAGGAAGGAACTGGGCTGCCTGTGCGATATCAAAGATAATAGGGATTCTCAATGCATTCTGCTGCTGATACTCATGAACACTACTAGTCCATTAATTGTTGTATGATGAATTGCATTATCTTGTGGACGTTTTCCCTCTCTCTCTCTCTCTCTCTCTCTCTCATTTTCGGAAATGAGCTCTTCATTTCATTGTTGCTTAAAGACATGGGGATCCTGTATAATAGCTTGTCCTAGAATCTATAGATTGAGGATGAGCTCTGTCTTACACTCATATTCACTTGTATAGATATTTTGTAAAGACTCTTGCATTAATTAATTATCACAAACTTGTGTAACAACATGGCTCCACTCTACAGTAACATTGATGCCTCTTTATTAGTATTACACAGTTGATAAAGGGAAGCATTTTTGCTCACCACTTTAATTTAAGGTGTATTCTCACTACCATTCTCAACATTTGACACGTGTTTATTAACATAACTATGGTTGCATAAATATAAAGTAAAGGGTTAATTATGATTATACCAAAAGACACGTGTCAAGTGTTGAAAATGGTGATGAGAGTACACTTTGAGTTAAAGTAGTAAGCAAAAAGGTTATTCGCAGCAATGGTCCCTCAACTATACCCATATTTACAGTTTGGTCACTCAATTCAATTATTAGTTGTAGAGGTCACTCAATTAGGTGTTTTGTTGCACCGTTAGTCCTACCGTCAAGTCTCTCTAACGGTAGGGACTAATGGTGCAACACAACACCTAATTGAGTGACCAAAATGTAACTCCGAGTATAATTGAGGGATCATTGCTACAAATAGTCGTAATTGAAAAGTCACATTTGTCCATCAATAATCTAAGAGATGCTTGCCACGTCATCATTTTAAACAGAAAAAGTAACAGACTTGACGTTAGGACTAACGATGCAACAAAACACATAATTGAGTGACCTCTGCAACTAATAATTGAATTGAGTGACCAAAGTGTAACTTAGGGTATAGTTGAGAGACCATTGCTGCGAATAACCCTAAGCAAAAATATGCTCGTTGATAAAGTATAAAAACAGCCCTATCACTCACGTGGGTGTGGCACATTGAAAACCATAAAATAACTTTATATATAAAAAATTCAGTAATCAAATCAAAGTCTCAATCCATGTTGATTGACAAGCCTAGCCGTGAATGATATAGATGGAGACCATCCTTGTTAGGGAGTGGGATTTCCCACTAAAAGTTATAGCCTCTCCTCCTTTCTTTTTCTTGAGTCTTTCTTGACCTACCATTTATTTGCTGCTAGCTATTGAGTCCAGAATGTCTCACATCCACATCAACATCAACATTCCTTTTTCTATTTAAATTTTAGTAACACCAGAACAGATCGTAGTTATCACTTCGTTTGGGATCACTTATGGGAATAAGCACTTCCCACGTGCTTCTTCATATAAATACTTTAAGTGATTTTAAGTAATTCTAGGGAGAAGCAGCTCCCATGTGCTTCTCTATAAAATCACTTAAAGTCAATTAAAGTGATTATATGAAAAAGTACTCTTTGGCCTATTTAGAATCACTCCCAAACGAGCCAAATAGTATACAAAAGTGATTTTGCTACTTCAAATGTCACATCCCACACTCATTTACCACTCGTAGTGCATTAAAAGTGATTCTGGTCGTAAATTAATCATGTGACTGACTTGAGCTTAGGGCTTGGCAGAACCTGAGGCATCCTGTTGAAGTTTTGCAAGTTACCTAGCTGCTTCATTCCTGTACTGTGAAAGAAGTAGCAAGTCGGTGAGTAAATGTGCCACAAAGAGCATTTGAGACCTTTTTTGGTGGACTGAAACTGGTGAAGACATTTGTCATAGGGGATCCCATCCCAGCCCAGGCTTGTAAAATTGTTTGAATTTGCCGTATTCTGTGAAATGAAATGATTATTAGCTTGTTATTTTGTTTGCAATGAATCGAAGGATTCTGGTGTGCATTAGATTACAAGGGTGGTGCGCTTAAGCTTATTGCTTTAGTTTTCTGAAAATCCATACCTATGAGAATGAGGGAATGAGGGAATGAGGGAATGGGTCCATGATTAGATTAGGCAAGCAAAGCAAAGCAAAGGTTGTGAAATTAGGAGTCCCTGATGATGCGCACAAATATATTCATAACTTACTTGATAATAATAAATGCATCTTCTAAGAAGAATCTAAGATGGACCATTGAATTTGAGATAGAGACATATTGATATTATTATTATTATTATGGTCCCCTCCCCTCCCCATTTGCTCTCGAGTCATGGCTAAAAACCTGACTAAATGCGCACAGGACAGCGACCTATAAGAAACCCGAATAGACATTAATTTGTGAAGCGACTTCAAATGGACTTATTCCCAAACTCGTGCACCCTTTGACATCCATGTGGAGTGGAGCGGAGTGGAGATATTAGGGATGGAGGGACCAAAATCAAAATATGTGGTTGGTTCTTATTACGTAATGATAATTAAAACTTGTATGTATGCTATATGCCAGCGAGCATATGCTATAAATAAGATTCGGAGAGAGAGAGAGAGAGAGAGAGTACGGATGAAAACACAAAAATACAGACGAGATGGAGAGGGAGAGGGGTCCACCATCCGAATCCGATCGCAATGGGTTACACAATAGACTCCCCTCCCCTCCCTGTATCTCTCAACTCTTTTCAGTAAAGCTGGCAATCGTTTCATTCGAGTTTTCATAATACATACATTTATTTTAAAAATTCAATACGCATGAACAGCCTACTCTCAATTCACTTTCCTCCCACCACATGCTATTATTATTATTATCTTATTATCATTGTTACAATAAAACACTTGCGGGGAAGTAAAGCAACAGAAAATTACCTTCTCTTCTTATCTTCAATGGGAATGCCCCTGGGCGTAAAGCCATTGTTTGTTTGAATCAACTTTGATCCAAATGCTGCAGAGCTCATGATTATGTTGACAAAACCCAACCCATTTCTCTTCTATTCTATTCTATTCTATTCTATTCTATTCAGGTTGTTGTTTCACCCGTGCGTGCCTGCAGCTTCTTCTACAACATCACTAGAACCATCCCTCCCGACGACCACACACAAATTTAATTCAATTCTTCTTCTTCTTCTTTTTGTCTGAGAGTGACAGAAAAGAAAGAGGGGTGGAGGTGCTTGAGTTGAGATTGATTCTAAGAAAGAATGTTAGATGGAAGCAACAAGAAGAAACCCCGAAAAAGAAAATTAAAAAAAAAAAGATGATGACCCACCAAAGCAACCGGACACGCGCGATGGCAGGGCATAAGGAATCGGTCCCAATCATTCTCCGTCCAATGGCTTGGACACTTGCTACGCTACGCAACAGTGACTCCCAATCCTTCCTTCCCCATCATTAGTAATAATCTTCATCCAGTTTTTGAGATCAGTGGATTAATCATTGAGATTAATAAGCAAAGGAGCACTCATCATCATCAGTTCGGATTAAAGATAAAGATGGCGATGGAAAGACAGAATGAGGGATTAGGAATTAGCTCACAACAACAACCCACAAATAACCATCATTCATTCGCAGTCACATATCAGATTCTTGTTCCAACTCCAGCTCTGCCTAATTTAACTACAAAGTTCAATAATAAAAGAAATCAGTGTGCTCATTCATGCATCTATAATCTATCTACAAAACTACTACAGGTGGTAGGTTTAAACAATTAAAATTACTCCAAACTTAACAACAAGCTGGCAGCTATGTCATCTACCTAAAACTAAAGGAGAGGTCACTTTTATATAGGGCCATTGATACCAAAACAGAGTACCTTACCATGGCATAAAGTGAAGAAACTCCCAAGAACCAAACAGGCACCAGCTACTCCGCTAGCCACCATTGATATAATGTCTTAATGTTATGTTCGCCAGTTGCCAACTTACTTGAGCTACTTTCATCTACTCCAAAACTGCAAATCGCCCATTTCGATTTCGACCTAGTATGTATTACTTGAAGAATTTGGACCCTCCCTTTCCTTTCCTTATTTCCCCCCCATTAGTACATGTATGTAATCAAATGCCATCTTGGCTTTTAAGCTTGCTTAGCTTTTCTTCCTATTCTATTCCCAGCTCTCTCTCTCTCTCTCTCTCATACACAGTGTGAGTGAGTGAAGTGAATTCTGTTCTGTTTGGCCCTAACAAAAAAGCATTTCACAAACACACTATTCAACAAAATCTATACAATAACAAATTGAATTATCTCCTTTTATTTTCAGTGGCGCGAATAATAGAAGAATAGAGTACAAATTGCCTGAACAGCAGAGTGACAGATCACCTAATCATTAACAAAAATTTAACAGTAAAAAAGAAGAAAAAAATATCTCAGTAGGTCACACTAAAGTGCGGAAGAAGGATGAAGATGACCAAGACAACTGACACAAAACGAAAACAATGAAGAGAAATTAAAAAATGAATGGAAAAATAAATATAAAAAAACAAAAGAAACAATGGCAAATTCAGTCGGGAAATTAAAAAAATAATAGCAAACGATGTGACAAAATAAGACCTGGAGGGAATTTACCGGCGACTAGACTACCCCTTAATTTGACCTTGCGCTTCAATTTCATTGAGTGTGTCCGTACAAGTCGTAGGGTGACCATAGGGCGTCGAGCGGGCAGGGCCGCTTGGAGTCCAGCCTGAGCCAGGGCTTGCCACTGCCGGACCAATGCAAGAGGCTAACCGGACCGGAATGGAGGTCACGGCAGCTGCCCTTCACATTATCGCCTCCCAAGCCGTGTTGGTTCCACCTGTGCTCGATGGGCGCCACGTGTCCCGCGAAAACTAAAAGGAAGGGTGGCAGCGACCCGAGCTCGTAGATCCGGCGGTTCTTCTGGATCTCCATCCACTTTTCGATCCGCTTGGTGTACCTGCCCCGCCTCCACTTAATCAGATCTATGACCATGACGCCGGTGTTAAAGTAACAGGGTTTCCGGCCTTCAAAAGTGCCGGAAAGCCGCTTGTCCGACCAGAAAGCGGGGGTGAAGTAGTTGGTGAAGTTTGCGTGGCAGTACTCGGGCGCCCCGATGGTTTTGGAACCGAGGCTGGTGGTCCAGAGCCTGGAAATATCGTCGACGACGACGAGATCAGAGTCCAAGTAGATGACCCGCTCGACGCAGGTCTCCAGCAGATCCGCCAAGTAGTTGCGGGCGTAATTGAGCGGCTGCTCCAGCGCTTGCCTCACAGACGTCGAGATCAGGCTCCGTACCATTCGTGGGTCGAAGTAGTAGACCCTAAACTTCAACTGCGGGAAAGTGGATTGGACCAGGGCTTCCAGATTCGTCTCCGAGACGAGGAAGTGGAAGAAGACACTCTCCGGGCACAGCGAGTGAAGCAGGACAGAGTGGACGGCGGCGATTGACCCACGGAGATACTCAACGTCCAGAGTGATGGCCACGTGTACCAAATTGGGATCACACGCGCCCCCGATTTGGGTCTTGGGACCTGGGGATGCACATGCATTGGAATTGCGGAATGCAGAGGCCTTTCGGAAGTTGAGGCGGCCTCCTGCTCCGACCATTGAACCAGAATCGGAGAGGAGAACCGGAGGAGGAAGGCGGAGGTAAGAGTAGTCGAGGTGGTGGTGGTGGTGGTGAGAGGATCGGATGGCTTCGGCGGGAGGGAAGGATTGGAGAGACGGAGAGAGAACGATCATGAGCATTGCAGCAGAGAAGAAGCCAGAGAATCTAATAATCCACAGCATCTTATTCTTCTTCTTCTTCTTGGTATTGTTGTTGATGTTGTTGTTGCTGCTGCTGCTGCCACCGCTGCAGAAAGGTCCTCTCCGCCTCCTCTTTCTCTTAAACTGGAAGAAATCGAAGAAATTGAAATGATCTCCTGCTACAATCGACGAAAGGAACGCTAAGGTTCCTTTGAGGTCCGCCAGAATTGTAGAGAGAGACCGATTGGCGTTTGAAAGTGGCAATCACGGCAAACTTAGAGAGTGAATATAAGCAAGCAAATTAGGGGGATTAAGAAGAATGCTGTGAGTGGGAGGGAATCTCGATCCTTTCCTCTCTATCAAAGTGTAGTATGGGGGTTGTTGCCGTGGGAACCAAGCGAAGCGACCTTTTTGAATTTTCAGGGAGAAAAAGGAGGAGGAAGAACCCCCATCCATGAACCTCTCAGGCCAGACACGGCGAACAATGAAAGGCGCGCCGCCGTGTGCTCTACCCTTCTCCTTCTCCTCCTCCTCTGTCTCTCTTGCCTCACTCTATTATTAAGCTCTTCCTGGGAGTATCGGACTAGGAGAAGATGAAACTGTGAAAGAGAAGATGGAGCGCAGGCACAGCACAACTAGAAGAGAGAGAGAGAGAGTTGAGAAAGGGAAAGTGAGACCTTTTCTTTTCCTTTCCAGCTTTGCATTTTTCCACCATAGAAATCCACGGCTAAACATAAATTGTAATTTGTTTTTTTTAAAGGGTAAGGTTTAAATTTTAATCTAATACGTGACGTTTTAATTTCTGGAATATAAATCTGAGTTTGGATACTGGTAGAAATCTAGAAATAGTAAAGTATAAAATAAATACAATGCATATGTATGTATGACATCGCAGAGCCTCGTAGAAGGAAAGAGGGGAAGGAGCCAGCTGTTCTCCTGTCTTGTATCAAAATGACGATTGCAACCCGGGCCACGGGGCAAAGCCTCTTCACTCCACATCCGGACGGTTGTACATGTCACGCATCCTCTTTTCTTGACTTCTTGTGATCTGATTTTTACTTTTCTGCTTCCCTTTTTATTTTTATAACTTTTTCATGTAGGTGTGTGTGTGGTGGAGCGAGAGATTAATTTAGGAATTAGGACTTGTGGTTTTATTTATATCGTACTGCAGATTGCACTTGCCATAATAATTTGCCTACAAAAACTTAGCAAAACATGTACTAATTTAATTTCTCTTCTAAGTTTTATCGTATGTCTAACATCGCAACAAACTACAACAATTTCATTTTCTACACTGACTGTTTTTCAGGATAATGTACCCTCAATAACTTTGGTGTGTGTTTATGTACAAAATGACATTTCCATAAAATCATAAGAGTATCTATTAAATTTTGCACAAAAACATCTCCCAAATCCTAGCAGCTCTCTACCTCTATGTCTTAAAGAAATATTCCATAGAGGGTGGAGGTGGAAGAAGAGTCACTGCCCCTCCTCCCCCTCCTCTCTTCTGGTATTTTCCTTTTAGGTTAGTGAATAGGTTTACTGGGGCGTTTTGAATAAAAAGCCCCTTATGGTGGTTTCTTCTAAGCCATGGTTAGATTGAAGTCTCCCATCACCCATTTTAGTCTATGTTCTCAATCAAATCCTACTCCCAAAATCCGCTTCCTAACGCCGCTTATGTTCTTTAAATTTGATTCTACATCGTCTTTGACAGAAGTTGTTGCAAATCACCCAATTATTCTTTGGCAAAGTTGTTGTTTTTGTTTATTTGTTCGCTTTTATGCTCAGCTAGAGCGGTGGTGGGTGTGGCCGTAATGGGTCTTCTTCATGTAGTGGTGGTAGGGTTAGTTTAGGTTCACGAGTTGATTTAGGGTTTTGGTTATGTTGAATTTGTGAGTTTTATTTGGGCTTATGACTAATTGTGGTGATGAGGGCTAATAGTTTTAGTGCGGCTTTGGTCTGCGTTAGTTTTGTTTTTAGCATATTAGTTTGTTATCCTCATAGAATTGGTATTTTAGATATCTTATTGATATCTTTAATTATACCATTAAAGTTTATCTAAAGAAATTTCTATTAAGTGTCGTTGTTTTCATTTTACATAGTGGTCTTGGATACGAATCAGAATACGATGTTCGGCTATTTTCCTTCAATTTATAACTACCCCTATGTTCTGTGTTATGCTCACTACAGTAGCACCACACCACCATGACATGAGATGAGATACTCTCTCTCTCTCTCTCTCTCTCTCTCTCTCTCTCAAAGAAAAAAGCCGTTTGATCTATCTATCGTCATCATAATTGAATTTGAAAGAGAATGGGAGCCCACACCACAAGGAATCATTCAGCAAAAGTCTCTGTACGTAGTTTACACGAATTCGTAGAAGGGCCCCGCAGAATCTATGCTGCTATGCTGATTTGTCATTTTGCTTGCACACATTTATCACACGTATATATATATATATAATATATGTATGTATGTCGACCCAATTGGAAATTTGCACGAAATTCAAAGACCTTGGGAAAGTCTTTAGCTCAAGCAGAAAACATCAGAAGAGCTCAGGCTTTTCCAGGCCAGGAGCGTTGGTGTAGACCAGCTGGGAGGTCAAACCAATGGCGTGGAACCACGTGGAGTCGATCAGTGATCCCCCTCCCTGTGATGTCGTCAAGTCCCATTGAGTTGAAGGGGACGCAGGTAGGCGTACGGTACTCTCTCTCTCGCGCAACGCAACACACAGCTGTGTTTTGTGTTTGTGGTCATGCTATGCCGATGCTTTTATATTATACTTTGTGAAGCGTGCTCCTCGCCTCGGTTGACACAACACCATTACAGTCCGTACGCCTCACTTCTCTAACGCCAGCCTGGCCTCTCTCTGCAATCTGCATTATCAATAATATTAATATTAATATTCAAGTTGTGCGTTTTATACACAAGTTGCATTTTAACAATTCGATTCGATCCCAACAAAAATAACATTTCGATTCGAGAAAGCCCAACACAAAGAAAAACCCTCCGGTTTAGGCCAGAAGTGGCTGGCCGAGCATAGCCCAACATGCATGTATTTCCTATTTCGGGGTTGCATATGAACAGGGCTAGGTTTTGCTGCGAATAGCCCAGCCCAGTATAAATAAACCCAATGCTCTGCTGGAATAAGTTGACTTGTAGCCCACAAACAAGACATAGCATTATGATTAAGGGAACGGAAAGAAAGGAAGGACGCGATTGAGTGGTGTCTGCCAACTGGCGATAGTCAACGATACATGTGAAATCCAATCCAAGGAATCATCATGTAAAGGAAACCCACTGTTTTTATTTATTTATTTATTCATTAGAATTATAAGTTTTTTATGAGTAATGGAATGATGTAGTTGAACTTGAATAACATATAAAAAGACGTGGATCGATCAATTATCCGCCTAAGAAATCTCATCTCTCCGTTCCTTTGCAAAGAAAAACATCATCTCTTCTTCTTCGTCTTCTTCATCTTATAAAAGGAACAAAACTTGAGTAACAATATCAACGTTGACGTGTACAACACTGAACTGTTTCGTGTTTCATGCGTTTAATGGCTTTTAATTAATAACTCACAACTCACAACCTTTGTCGGCCGGTTGTTCCCCGCCTTTGATTAATCAATGGCAATTGCCAAACTTATTTGATTCGATATGAGCTACAAGATACGATGAGCCACATGCACTTTTACTTGGAAAAGATGCGTTACTTATTTGCTTCATTATATTCATCAACAAAATTATAATAATAATCTATCTCTATCACCACCAGGCTGCCAGGCTGCCAGGCTCCAGCAACGAATTCATTCATATTATTATGATCTTATTACAACAAGAGATTACTAAAATCTTAACTTACAACGGAAACACACAACAACATTTTTATCTTTCACTTGTTGTGCGTGCAGGCTGCACCGTGTGTGATGTCCGGATTTACCTTACCGTCGGCTAACGATTTCTGAGCCAAACTTGGCTGCGTCGCGGGCCACCAACTGACCTTGCGCCAGCATCAGTGACTTGTAGATCTCGACAATCATCTTCTCATCATACTCCTTAAGTGGGCCCTTCCCGAAGGAACCGGTACCGTAGTCGCACATGGGCCCACCGTAGCCGGTACTAAACATCCCCGAGTTAGCGAATCCCAGCATCAGTTTGACATAGGCGTCCCGGAGCCAAACCAACAACTTCTTCGGCGAAGGCATTCTTCTGATTCTCAGGAAGCTCAGCTTCAGCTTCCGACTCATTTTGATTTTTATTCGGATCCGCCGCGCACGCCTTTTGCGGCCCGAACGCACCTCCGTCAGTCGACCCGACCCACTTAGCTTCTCGTAGCCTCTCCTCCGCCAGTAGCCTCTCAAACCTTTGTACATGCTTGTAGAGACACCTTCCATTGTTCTTGCCGCGCGCTGCTTCTATCTTTCCACTTTAATTTTGTAATCTCTCTCTCTCTCTCTCTCTAAAATTAGTTTACAGTGTCGATAAGATATGAGGGAGAGAGAGCAAAGTGAGAGGTGGGTGTCGGAAAGAAAAGGGATAATTTATAATCCAATTCTCAATCTCAATCTCAATCTCAATTCTCAATGTATATATGATAATATGAATATCAAGGTAAACATAATAATAATATTATATAATAAGAGAGGTGGTGATCTAGTGGTCATAAATGAGAGGGGGCTACCTGCATTTCTCAAGCGTGTCCTATTAGTCCATATTGAATGTGGGTGGGTGGGCGCGGCTCGTGCCACATGCATATGATGCTCCACGTCGTTGGATCATTTTTCAACCTTGTTCCATTATTATTACTTACAGCTCGTGCTACGATTGCACAGCGCTTAGGGGTGGGCGCAGTTAAAATTGAAAAAAGAAGACTATACGACATGAATGAGGTCGTTTCACCATGAACATGAATCTACGATGAATCTAATTACTTCCTCATTCATACGAGGAAAAAAGTAAAATAAACCAATAACCTCCTCATTCATACTTAACTTTGTAGGTATTGAATAAGCAATCTCTTTCAAATCCAACAGATTTGTCACACATTAATTAATTCCTGCAATTCAAAGTCACACAGCCTGCTGTAACTTTTACACCTCATACTAAACATAATTAATAGAGTTGGCCGCTACATGGGCCCCCAACCCAACCATCAGCATACCATATTAGCATGCATTCCCTTACCTTACATTATTCAATTACAAAATTAACTTGTTAAGGTAAATAAATTAGGTGAATTAGGTAAATGGAGCTGTTTGTTGGGAATAAGTTAACAGCGTCAATGAGTGAACCTCCAAATCCAAACCAAATCATTTTTGTTATCAGTAAGAAAATTTTCAACTTTCAACAAACCTGGAAGAGAGGAAGAGAGGAAGAGAGGAAGAGAGGATGCTCCGGCTCCCGGTGTTGGAGCCCAACCTAATAAATAATTTTCCTAGATTGGGCTGGGCCTTACCTGTTCCTTTCCTTAGGGTTAGGGATATATCTATATCTATGTCTCTGACTCCGAGTCAGTATTTTGGGTGACCACACAGAACCTACCTAACCTAAGTGCCAAACCGATGTGCTGTAATGTAACCGCATGCGGTAGTGGGACCAAAGCAGCCGATCGAATAATACAATTAGGATATCAATTCCTTAATAATCTATGGTATAACATGTATTCATATTAAGAATGGAAAATATAAAACAATATGTAATTGCGAAAATTTGAACTAATTAACACTCTGATTAATTACCAGGTTACAGTCTTACAGACATATACAACAACTAAAAAGTTAAATACTTATTTATTCATATAATAACGCGATGAATGACATCATGAAATGAAAAGTTACATCAGAAAGGAATGAATTATATAATATGTTCCATGTTTAAGAGGGGGAAACACATTAATATTACACACTAGAGCTAATCGCGCTTCAGTGAAGAAGGCCTTATTACAGAAGAAAAGAATAGCTTAGCTAGGGAGAGAGAGAGAGAGGCATATATCATGTCACATGCAGTATCAGTACTGAACTAGCTAGCTAGCTACTTGCCAACAGTTATTTGTTACCTACTTACCTAGAAGAAGAAGAAGAAGCAACTTGAAGTGAACAACACAAATATGGAAGCAAGAGTGGAGCAGGAGGAGTGCATTCTCGAATGAACCGATTTAGAAGGATAAGGCAGTGGTGGAGGATAATTATCTGTAGGATAAAAGGGTGGGCCAATTGGGTTGCCTGGAACAAAGGGTGGAGGTGGCGTCCGGTTCGGGGGTAATGGGGGCACATCTTCCCCTGGAGGGGGAGAAGAGGAGGGGGTTCCGCCGCAAACGTCACAAGGAGGAGGATGCACAGGTGAGGGTGGTAGTGGTGGTGGTGGGCATTCAGGGAGAGCTGGCGGTGGTGGAGAAGGCGGTAAAGGAGGTGGTGGGCATTCAGGGAGAGCTGGCGGTGGTGGAGAAGGCGGTGCAGGAGGTGGTGGTAGCGGTGGTGATGATGGCACAGGGCATGGGTTGGGACACTCATAACACATTGTGCAGGTTGTTTCGTCTTTGGACACTGCTGCTGCTAGTACAACTGGTGAAGCATAAGCATGCAGTAGCATGACATGGAGAGTAGTGGTGAGGGTGAGTGTGATTCGCATTGAAAGGGGAATTGAATTAGCCATAGAGAAGAGATAGAAGACTTGCTGTCAATCGATACAATAGTAATAATATGAGAGATGATATTAATGTTGATCAAGACTGGTTCATGTCATGACTATATATAAAGACAATGTTGATTTGGTAGAGAGCTGGGAGCCAAGTGTGCATGTGTATTGGTGACCGCACCCTTTGTCGGTGTTTTATCTTCTACGATATACCCTCCCCCACCACCCCCACACAACCCCCCATCAAAATAATTTATTATAAATAATATAAAAAGGACAATAGTTACATACGTACGTGTTACTCAAAAACAGTGCCATCAGATATATAGCTATATATTAGCTAACTGCAGCAGTTGGAGTTGGAGATGTACAGAAATGTTTAAGTTAACTAGTAGTAGAATGGTATGATATCACAGGTGCATTATGTATTCCAAAAATTACCTCCAAGTACTTCCCAACTGATTCCTAGTAATAATATTTTTAGTAACACTTGCACTTTCATTAGCAACCCACGCACCAAAGGCATCTACAATTATTTATGCAACTTTCATTTGTCAGACGATTCAATTTTTTTTTTCTTTTTGCCAGACATATATAGCAGTATTATAACAAGGATCCAAACACATACACTGAGGTTGAACAATGAATCTGCCCTTCTCTCCCCTTTTCATTGTCTTGATAGCTTTTGGCAATGCTGAACAAAAATGGCCTGAAACACACACACACAAAACCCCACGTTAATATTCAATTATCACAAATTGGTATAATCACAACTGCATTAACAACAAAATTCCAATAAAAACATCAAAATTGAGGTTGACAGAACTGTGATTACATGCTAACACAATATAATAACCAATACAGAACTCAAATTGATGATAATGAGGCATCAGAGTACCAAGAACTTCACTCAAATCACCAGGCTGCTCATTCCTCTCTCCTTTCTCGATAATCTTCTTCACAATCCCACCATCTTTGCTCAAATCCACCACTGTGTTACACGAAACGAGTTCGACTTCGAATCAAACAACAGCATTGGACGGCACAACAGAGCCACCCCCACAAACAACACCATAGCCCAGTGTTAATGATGTAGTCAATTAACATGTGTTAATTATGTAGTCAATTAATATTTGGCACCTACTATGTTTGGCACCTACAATATTTGGGGGGCTTGACTAGGTTGGTTGCCTAACTAGGTTGGTTGCCTAACTTGGTGGGCTTAGGAACTTGTATATATATGTGTTGATTGTAAGTAATGAAAGACATAAGAAAGAATTCTAAACCAGAAAATCTTTACACAAATCTCTACACTTTGTTTGGCATGGTATCAGAGCAATCGATTTTGGTTGCCTCTGCATAACCTTGTTCTTACCTTGTTCTTGCCTTGTTCTACCTTGTTCTTACCTTGTTCTTACCTTGTTCTACCTTGTTCTTACCTTATTCTTGCCTTACCTTGCCTCTACTTAATCTTGCCTTTACTTCTTTGCTCCTATATTGTTCCAACACAAAACTTGTGTTGAGTTCCCTTGGTTGTTTTATCCTTCCGCTGCATATACTTATCCCGACTTATCTCATGGGTGACGCCTCCGACTCCTCCAAGGCTAACTCCTCTACTCCACCAGTCCGCTCCTCTCACGACTACCCTTCTCAAATCACTCCAGATAAGTTGGATGGGTCCAACTACTCTGCATGGTCTCGTAGTGTTCGTTTGGCCATAACAAGTCGGCGTATGGCTGGTTTCATTAATGGTAAAAAATCTGCCCCTGCCATTGATGACCCCAGCTATGACACTTGGGATGAAGACAATTGTTTGGTGCAGTCATGGCTCCTCAACTCCATGACCAAGAATGTTCGTGCCTTATTTGATCACTGCCCAACAGCTTGTAAGGTGTGGGAAGCAGCTCAGAAAACCTATACTGTTACTCAGAATAGCTCTAAGTTGTACCAGCTCCGCCGTCAGTCAGTCACCACCTCTCAGAATGGTGAGCCTGTGAGTGTTTTCTATGAAAAATTGCATCTAATTTGGCAGGAAATCGACGTCCTTCGTCCTTGTAAGCACACCAATCCTGATGGTGTGGCGCTTCACCAACAAGCACTCGATGCCGATCGAGTGTACGATTTCTTGGGAGGACTCGATCCTCAATATGATTCAGTCCGTAGCCGGATCCTTGCTATGAACCCAATACCACCTGTCCTTGAAGCTTATGCACTTGTGATGGAGGAAGATAGTCGCCAATCCTCCATGATTGGAAGTAGCAGTGCCATGGCAGTCAAGCCCTATCGGGCACCCCACCGTGCATCCTCTGGGCTGCCCCCTCGTGGCCTTAAACCTGATGATGCAAAAGGAACTCGAAAATGTACCCATTGTGGTGGTGATCACCTTGTCGAAAAATGCTTTAAACTTCATGGTTATCCTGAGTGGTGGGATACACACAAGACCCGCAATATGACACCCAAAGCTGCTTGTGTCATGACTACCGATGCATCCCCGTCTCCTGCCTTGCTCTCTAACTCCAACCCCAACTCAGGTACGCATCCCACTACATGGATAATTGATACTGGTGCCACTGATCATATGACTTTTGACTCTAACCTTTTTTCTAAACTGTCTACTCAGTCCCGCCATCCTTACATTACTAGTGCCAATGGGGTCCCTTCTAATGTTGCTGGAGAAGGGACCATATCACTTTCCCCTTCTCTAGTTTTACCCCATACACTCTTAGTTCCGTCTATTAATTGCAATTTATTATCAGTTGGAAAATTACTTGATTCACATAATTGTTATGCCACCTTTTATCCTTCTCATTGTACATTTCAGGATCTTTTGACTCACGAGACGATTGGACATGGTAAACGGAGAGGGGGGTTGTATTCTTTGACAGTCTCACCACCGCCACCACCACGTGCCGCTCATACTCATGTTCCAAACTCACATGCTCACCAACAGATTTGGCTCTGGCATCGTCGCTTAGGACATCCATCTTTTGCTTATCTTCGCCGGTTGTTTCCATCTTTATTTCGAGGTCTAGTTGATCAAAAATTTCAGTGTGAAACGTGTGTATTGGCCAAAAGCCATCGTGCCGTATTTCCCACAAGTGATAATAAAACAGAATTTCCTTTTGAGTTGGTTCACTCTGATGTTTGGGGTCCTGCTAAAATCTCTTCTAATGGCAAAAGATGGTTTGTTACATTTATAGATGACTGCACCCGCATGACATGGGTGTACTTGCTCGCCCATAAAAGTGATGTTACTACCACAATCCGGGAATTCCATGCTATGATCACCACTCAGTTCCAAGCATCCATCAAAGTGTTCCGGTCCGACAATGGTGGGGAGTATGTAAATGGTGCCTTAGCTCAATTCTTCAAGGACCAAGGCATCATCCATCAAACCTCCACACCCTTCACTCCACAACAAAATGGTGTCGCCGAACGGAAGAATCGCCAATTACTTGAAGTTGCCCGTGCCTACATGCTTGATAAATCAGTTCCTCACCACTTATGGGGTCATGCTCTTCTCTCTGCAGTCTATGTGATTAATCGAGTGCCTAGTAGTGTTCTGGATTTCCGAACTCCACTAGATACCTTGGCTCATCACATCTCTCTTCCTACCATCCTTAAGTTGCCTCCTCGTGTGTTCGGTTGTGTTGTTTATGCTCATGTTCCTTCTCATCAACGGAGTAAGCTGGATCCGTGTGCCCTCCGATGTGTGTTTGTTGGATATGGCTTGAATCAAAAAGGATACAAGTGTTACCATCCTCCTACTCAAAAGCTCTTTGTCACTATGGATGCCACTTTTCATGAAGATTTGGCCTACTTTGTGGTTTCCAAGACCCCTTCTCTTCAGGGGGAGAGGGGGAGTGAAGAGAAGGACTCATCATTTGAAGAGACGATCGAAAAATATACTGAAAAAAATGGAGAAGTGCCTGAGGCGACCAGTCACGAAGAATCCAGCGACCAGTCGCGTTTTCACAGAGTTGAAAATCCTGAAGATCTTGATCTTCTCAGTTCTGACCTCAGTGAAGACCTTGAGACTATGGAACCAGAAGGTGATCCAGATGCCTCAGATGATCAACTACAAAATACAACCCCTCTTGCCCTGCCACAGCATCATTCGTCTAGTGATGAAGAAGTACTTGAGGTAATCACTGAGCCACCTAATGTTGCACCATATATACTTCCACCTAGATCCACTAGGGGAAAACCTAAACCTCAATATTGCCCTGACCTTAATGCTAAATCTAAATACCCCATCAATAACCATGTGTCCACTCATAGATTGTCAAAGTCATATGCATCATTTGTCAATCAATTATCTACTGTATGTGTTCCAAGTAAGTGGCAGGATGCTGTGACAGATTCTAGATGGATTGAAGCAATGGCAATTGAAATGGAAGCTTTGAAAAAGAATTCTACATGGGAAATGGTTCCTTTACCACATGGGAAGCAACCAGTTGGATGTCGGTGGATATACACTGTTAAATACAAAGCTGATGGATCCATAGACCGATACAAAGCTCGATTAGTGGCCAAGGGATATACACAAACATATGGAATTGACTACCAGGAGACGTTTGCACCAGTTGCCAAAATCAATACTGTACGTGTTCTCATATCCTTGGCTGCAAATCTTGACTGGCCACTACTGCAATATGATGTAAAGAATGCATTTCTTCATGGGGACTTACAAGAAGAAGTATATATGGATCCACCACCAGGGATTCCTATGACATCCGGTCCTAATACCGTATGCAAGCTAAGAAAATCTCTGTATGGGCTAAAGCAATCACCCCGAGCCTGGTTTGGGAGATTTACTGATTCCATGAAGCGATTTGGGTACACTCCGAGTAGCTCAGATCACACATTATTCTTAAAGCATCGTGGTGGAAAGCTTACGGCCCTGATCATTTATGTAGATGATATGGTGGTTACCGGTAATGACAATGAAGAGATGCATAATCTACAGAAGCTCCTTGGAAGTGAATTTGAGATGAAGGAACTGGGTGAGTTACAATATTTTCTTGGCATTGAGGTTGCTAGATCTAAACATGGCATATTTCTATCCCAAAGAAAGTATGTGTTAGATTTGTTGACAGAAACAGGAATGCTGGATTGCAAGCCAGCTGACACACCTATTGAACAGAATCACAAATTGGGAATGTATCCAGATCAAGCTCCTACTGATAAAGAAAGGTATCAAAGGTTAGTTGGGCGATTGATTTATCTATCCCACACACGCCCTGACATAGCTTATGCTGTGAGTATGGTAAGCCAATTCATGCATCAACCAAGTGAAGCTCACATGAATGGAGTAATACGGATAATGCGATACTTGAAGACTGCCCCTGGAAAAGGATTGATGTTCTCCAAACATACACACATGGATCTTGAAGGATACACTGATGCTGATTGGGCAGGGTGTATCACGGATAGACGTTCAACTTCTGGATATTTTACATTTGTGGGTGGCAACTTAGTTACTTGGAGGAGTAAGAAACAAAGAGTTGTAGCAAGATCCAGTGCTGAAGCTGAGTTTAGAGGAATGGCTCAAGGAGTATGTGAATTGCTTTGGTTGCGGAGATTACTAAAGAATCTTGGCATTAAACAAGTGAATGCCACAAACCTATATTGTGACAATAAAGCTGCCATCGAGATAGCACATAATCCAGTACAACACGACCGTACTAAACATGTGGAAGTCGATCGACACTTCATCAAAGAAAAACTGGAAAAAAAGATGATTAAGTTTCCGTTCGTAAACTCAGAAAATCAACTGGCTGATATTCTGACAAAGGCAGTGTCAAGTAGAGTTTTCAATGAGTCTATTGACAAGTTGGGCATGCGTGACATCTTTGCACCAACTTGAGGGGGAGTGTTAATGATGTAGTCAATTAACATGTGTTAATTATGTAGTCAATTAATGTTTGGCACCTACTATGTTTGGCACCTACAATATTTGGGGGGCTTGACTAGGTTGGTTGCCTAACTAGGTTGGTTGCCTAACTTGGTGGGCTTAGGAACTTGTATATATATGTGTTGATTGTAAGTAATGAAAGACATAAGAAAGAATTCTAAACCAGAAAATCTTTACACAAATCTCTACACTTTGTTTGGCACCCAGCTCAGCAGGCAATGTGAACAATACAATCTCTCCCTTCTTCATACAGACCACGCCATGGTCCAAACCCTTCACCACTCCACCCTCACCGAGCTTAATGGTGAGAGGCTCGTCTCTGTCTCTGGTCGACTCGAACTTCGTCCCATCAAGCAGAGTTCCACCGTAGTGTACTAAATTCAAATTTCCACACTCAATGTCTATAAAATTATAATATAATTTAGGCATTTAATAATTAAAAATTATGAGCTGGCACTTTACCAATGGCTTTGTCGAGGGTTTCGTAACCATGACCGCGCTTGAGGAGCTTCTTCTTGAGGCCAGAGCTACGAGCTCTCTCTCTTCGCCGACTTTGAGAGGTGGCGCTGATTCGATCACCTCGCCGGGCTACTCGTCGAGGTCGTCCTCGTTCTAAATGTCTGACACGTCTGTGGCTTTCTCCGCCTCCATGGTGCAATCGGAACTACAGATGACGGTAGCACGGAAGCTGTGATTTTTCTGCGGGTGAGATAGTGAGGGGATGAGCCGACGAGGCTCGGCGGTGGTGCAGTAATGTGGCGGGACGGGAACGGTCGGGGATTTTGATTTCGTGGAAATGAAAGGAGAACTGTAAGGGCGTTTTGGTGATTTCAGATTATGGCCCCAAAGAGTTAAGCCCAAAACGACTGCGCGTTAATGAAAAGGGCTATTCTCTGGTGGGAACGTCATTTTGCGAACCTCTAAATCAGAACACCGTTGGATCAAATCTAACGGATGATAAGAAGCAAGTGTAACTGAAAGTGGGTAAAACCATACCACTGGAACGTGGCTTCCTCCCTCCAAAACAAACGCATTGTGCTCTTGAAGACCACAATATCTCCCTCCAAAAAAAGTTCTGTTTCTCTGTCTCTATTTGTCTCTCTCTCTCTCTCTCTCTCTCTCTCTCTCTCTCTCTCTCTCTCAAAGAACATGGTTTTCTTCTTTTTTCTGATTTGCTATTTTGTTTGAGGAAAGAGAGCTGTTCAGTTTTCTGGTTTGGTGATTCAAATAATACAAAGCAAGGTATTATCCTGATGAGCACATGCACTGTAATTCATTTTGTGTTTTCATTTTTCTGGTTTGATGATTGTGTTCTGTGCACTTGTGAAGACTTGAGGACCCATCTGGTACCAAAAAAACTGGTGCGCGTAACACTTTGATAGAATCGTTGAGCACAATCGAAACTAGCATTGACTTGGAGGAAAAAGTGTTGGAGCAAATCGGAAACTAGAGTCGTCGTTTGAAAGTGTTGGAGCAAACTGGAAACTAGCGTTGAGTTCGAATAGTTGAGAAGACGAAGATCAAATTTGTTTGGGGTTGTCGCTTCAAATCGACGACAATATCATATTTGTTGAAATTTAAAAGCTCAAAATCAATTACGAGGTAAGCCTCTATTTATACTTGAGAAAATGTTTTGACCAAATGTATGAGCATAATTTACGCTAGTTTGGATGTAGGTTGTTTAAAGTTTCAGTAGAGACTTCAAAAGGCCTCCTGGGTGTAGCATTTATATTCAGTAATAGGTTCATAGATTATTTCGTTTCAGACTCCACGATTTACTAATGTTGCATAGTCTAGTTGATATTTGTGGAAAATTTGAAGATCAAAATCACTTATGAGGTAATTGATATCTTGTATTTGTTAATTTTGGTATCCTGGAGGAAATGTTTTTACCAAATATATTTGCATAATTTACGTTATTTTGGATGTCGGTTGTTTAATATTTCACTAGAGACTCCAAAAGGCTTCGTAGATATAGCACTTGTATTCACTAATGGTTCATAGCTTATTTCGTTTTATACTTCATTATTTACTAATGTTTGATAGTCTATTTGATATTTGGTGAAAATTTGAAGATCAAAATCACTAGGTAACTGATATCCAGTAATTGTTAATTTGAGTATATGGACATAATTTACGCTAGTTTGGATGTAGGTTGTTTAAGGTTTCACTAGTGACTCCAAACAGCTTCGTAGGTGAAGCACATGCATTCACTAATGGTTCATAGCTTATTTCGTTTCAGACTCGATTATTTACTAATGTTTGATAGTCTATTTGATATTTGTTGAAATTTTGATATTTCTGTGTTTATAATATTGTGGTTAATATACATTTGAATGCTCTTTAAACGCATGTGGCAATATTATTATGATGATGATATGATTTTCAAGGTTAAATTGCAAGAATTGTGAAATGGAGTCTGAAGCAGAGGTGAAACAGGAAGTTAGTGTGGAGTTCAAACCAAAACTAGGACTTGAATTTGATTCCCTTGAGGATGCGTTGAAGCTGTATGATCTGTATGCACTAAAAGCATGATAATATTCACTGAGAAACTCTTTTGTATCATGGCATCATTGTGTATCATGCTTGTTGCATATTTCAGGCTGTCTATGAGGATTATGTATCATTATGGTTATCGTTATGCACCCTACAACACATATTCAACATCACTGTATCAAAACATTGTTTAGAAGATTGGATTTTCCGAAGAGCAAAGAAGAAGGCGGAGAAGAGGAGGAGTTGAAGAGATTTGTGTGGGGTTTTAGAGATATATCTGGCACATGCCCCACCCTAAAAAATGTCAAAATAGTATCAGGAGAGTATCACAAAGGTATCATAAGGATGGTTTCTGGTTTCGACAGAACAAGTGAGAAATGTCGAGAATGAGAATACCACAAAGATGTTTTCTGGTTTCCTTTCTTGTTATTACTTTCTATTTCTCATGATACATTTATACAAGTGTTATTAATTACACAACTTCTACCTGGGATTCCTCCATGAAACAAGGTCTCCATTAGACAAGGAGAGAAAGTCTTCCATGAAACAAGTATTCCATGAGACAAGTAGAAAAGGTGTAGGGAAAGTGTCCTCCATGAATTAAGGAGGGAAAGGTTTGGTCAAGTGTAGGGACTTATGTTTGGTCTTGGTGTTTCACATGACGACAACTCACATGATGACAACTCATAAGTCATAGGATTCTTCATATGCTAACAAAAAAAAGGGGATTATGAATTTTATGAAAACAAATATAATCATAATCATATTACACGTGGCACAACAAGAGATTAAAATCAAATCATATCAGTGTTTGTGACATAATATGTATATTAAAATTCCAAAACATGATAAACTGTTGATAATCTTTTGAGTCATTTATGACACTTTACATTTTTACTAAGGAGAATCTAGGGAGAAAATTAAGTAAAATTACATTTATGACACTCTACACTTTCCAAAACATGATTATCTTCAAATAAATACGTGAAAATATAGGGAGAAAATTTGTGGTGTTTTTTTAAATCATTTTTTGTGAATTTTGTCAGTTAATCAAAAAAAAAAAAAGAACATATGATGACATGTGGTGCTGCAAGAGGAAGAAAATTGAAACTTTGATAAACTATTTGAATTTTTTTATGTGTAAAAATTATATTTTAAAGCTTAAAAGATAAAGAAAATGTCATAATGAGTTTGTGAGAATTTATGGTGATTGTGATTTTTGAAACTTAAACTATGAGGTGTGAAAACAAGATTTTGACTTTGGGAAATTTGAAGTAATAATTAGAGGAAGAGTTTGTTGTAAAGTAGTGATCAATACTTTGTAAACCACTTTTTGGACTTGGGATACGAAGTATTGATGTTGAGAAATATGTATGTAATTTTTTGTTGTTGTATTTTTTCCATTTATTTTAATATTTTAAACGATTTTACAACAAAATATGATTAAAATATAACAAACGTAACACATGTCAGCACAAGGAGAGCCTAGCATCCCATCCATTTCCATGTGTCGGCAAGGTAAGCCGCGACCTGGCATCTCATCCAATTAACTATTTCTTTTTACTTCAAAATTGATTTAAAAATCGTTTATAATTCAAAAAATTCCCAAAAAATAATGTCGGGATTGGTATGACATTTTCTTCGAGCACGTACGTCAAATTTCGCCAGTGCATTCAAATTTTGATTCGATCCTTATGTGATCAAACAAGCCATAGCTTAGGGTTTACAAAATATAGTTATGTTTTTATTTGCATCATTCACATTTAGGGATGACCCCCAAATTTTAATTTTAAAACAATTGTAAACCACTTTTTGGACTTGGGATACAAGTATTGGTGCTGGGAAATATGTATGTATATTTTTTGTATTTTTTTCATTTATTGTTATATTTTAAACAATTTTACAACAAAATATGATTAAAATATAACAAATATAACACGTGTCAGCAAAAGGTGAGCCCAACATCCCATCCACTTCCACGTGTCAGCAAGGGACGCCGCCACCTGGCATCTCATGCAATTAACTATTTCTTTTTACTTTAAAATTGATTTAAAATGGTAGAGTTTAGTGGTTAAGGGTTAGGGTTTGGGGTTTAGGGTTTTCATATGACAAACTTTTCATGCTATATATATGTGTGTGTTTTTATGCTATCAAAACATAATAACTTGGGATGGGTATTAAATAATATTCTGAATGTTTGTTGTAATTTTCTAATTTTTAATTTATTTATTGTGAATTTTTGAAGTTAAATCATAAAAAAAGAGTGTATGTGATAGAATGTTTTGATTTGTCTGTGAACAAAGTTGAGTTTTTATCATTGAGCTTGTATTTTTATAATTCAGAATTAGAATTTTGGAGCTTTAAGGAGAAGAGAATATATGAATTTTCGGTGTATTTTTATGATTTTTAATTTTTTATTATGAATTTTAGAGCACCCTGTGAGTATTTCTCATGTGTGGCCTTATAAGATGATAACACGTGTCATGTTTTTGTAATTTATTGTGTTTTATCTTAAACAATTCTTAAAAAATTATATAAAAATCAGAAAAATATACTACAAATTGCTACAAATTTCTTATGACACAACATTCGATTATGGAGATCTAAAATTATGATTTCATATATTTAAATTAATGAGAATCATTTGATAAAAGAAACAAGAGTGTATGTGAAAGAATGTTTTGATTCATATCTATGAACAAAGTTGAGTTGTTATTATTGATTTGTATTTTTATAATTTAGAATTAGCATTTTGGAGCTTTAAGGAGAAGAGAATATCACAAGATGTTCATAGGAATTTTCTATGTTTTTTTTTTAAATTTATTTATTATGAATTTTAGAAATTAAATTATAGAGAAATAATATGAAATATAATATATTGACACGTGGCAGAGTCTTGGACATTGATTTCTCCTTCCTTTTTTTTCGCTACCGCTCTTTTTTTTGGGCGAAATTCTATTTTCGCGCTACCCATCTTGTTCCCCTCATCCTAAAAAAATTGACGCTTCTTTTCTCTTTTCAGCCCCAAATTGAAACCACTTCCCTCCTCCTCTCTCCTTATATCTTTTCCAGACCCACTATCTGCTCTCCCTCTCCCTCTCCTCATCTCTCTCTCTCTCTCTCTCTCTCTCTCTGTGGCTACATGCTCCAAGAAGAAGTATGATTGCTTTGTAAGTATCCATTTCAAGAATTCAATCTCTTATTTCGTATTTGGGTTTCAAGTTTTATTTTTATTTTTGCAGAATCTAGGTTGGTTTGTCTACTTTCTCCCTCTTCGTTCCAGTAACCCTGTCACTCATGGTTTGTATCAATTCCTAAATGCCAATTTGTTTTTTCTTTAAATGTTTCTTGGTTAATTTTTCTGTATTTGTTCTGAAAAAATGGGTATAATGTTGTTGGTTCATTGTATCTAGTTCACGATTTTGATAAATTTTCAACCATCTTAAGTAAGGTAATTGTACAGATTGATGGTAGAAAAAGTAGCAGATCTTGATAGTCCTTGAAAGTTTGTGAATCTCCTTTGTTTGATTGTGTTGTGAATTTTTTTTTTCCGAATAAGATGTGCTGTGATTCTTTAGTGGCAGTATTATATGAGGAGAGGGTCTTGCAAATTTGGCACTTCTTGTAAGTTTCACCATCCTAAGCAGGGAGGAAGCTCTGGTTGCCTGCAAATTTGGTAACTATTATGTTGGTAAAAAAAACCATAAAAGAAAGGCTGATTTTCAACTCCCAAAAAACAGCCCACGTGCATGCTAAAGAAACCATAATGATGTTGATCAAATAACCTCCCCCATCATTACACCTTGTCTCCCACCAAAGACATCATTAATACAAAAAATATTCCTCCACTAAAGAGGAAACCCAAGGTGCCGAAAGTATGTGCAGCTCCCCTATTTTCCTTCTCCTTTAAAGCCATCAATTAATGACCATGCATGCATATCCCATACATTCATCCATGTGCTTTGCAAAGGGAGAAAAATACCAGCCGCATATCTTGACTTCACACTAAAGAGGGATTTCCAACAGATGTTGGGACATCGGAGGTTAACAACCACTTTCATACATTAAAATCATTTTCTTGTTCAATTTTATTCGAACTCATCGAACTCATCGTTTCATTTACTTGTGTTATGTTGCTGGCTCATTTGCTTTGTTTTTTAAATTTTTGTTAAAATTTGCTAAACAGAGTATCAGAAGAAAGGTTTTTGGTTTCAATTATATGTCCTTTGTATTACTTACAACATAATGGTTGTTGCATCCAAGTTTTTCCATGCATGAATGCAAGATAAGGGTTTTGTAGTATGAAAACAACTTGTGAGAGCACATTGTTTAATATGGAGCACAGCGTGATTCCCAACTATTGCTTTAGGTGTGAATTCCCAACTTAGCACGGAATGAATGTCTCCATCTGCTTTGGTGTCTCCATTTTTTGGGCATCGTATTACACTATTAGAAATGCATTTTCATTTTTTTCTACAAGCTTAAAAATGGAGGCAAATCCTCCACCACATGCACATCAACTTTTAGATCCAAATTTTCATAACCAAGATTGGAGCTCAATGAAGCATAATGGAACAACTGACTGACACGTTCATATGTTAAATATCATGCATAAAAATAAACACACACAAAAATTCTTTTGAAGCTTTTAGGGAATAGTAAATCAAGCAATGTTGAAGCTTTAGTGAATCCTTTTGAAGCATTTATGAAACATATTTTGGTGGCAGAATTTCAACATCTACATCAGAATAGCCAGTAATTAGAATACTAAAATATAAAAACAAGATAATTAAATGTTGGTTCAAATTTAGATTGGTGATAATTTCCTCTTTGACAAATTGGTCATAAAGAAATAGTGGACATTCTGGGCAGTTAACATCATGGATACCAAATTTGTCAATGAGAAAAGATGGTGATATATCCTCCAGGCCAACTTCGAATGGAATTTCCAACTTTTACTACCATGTCATATACTTCTTTACAAGCAAAAAGAATTAGTTAGAAAGCAAGCTTTCGGATTCTCCAAAAGGGAAGGAAATTGGATTGAAAAGGAAAAACTTCCAACTCTAAGGCAAGGAAATATGCTGAAAGAGTTGTGAGCATTGAAACAAATGATGTAACATAATCATTCAACTTGGTCATCTCTGCCAAACCAAAAGGCAAGCTAAAAACCTATGTACCTGACCATCGTACCATCCAGACTCTTCATCTGTAAACAGAAAGAAGAAGAGCAGAAAATTAATGACATGCATATGACAACCATTACTTTGTTCTAACAAATTAACAATTACCCCTTGTTGTATATGAGATGTATCTTAGAAAATTAATGAAGTCTAGGATTGGGAAACAAGATGAGAGGCAGTACCTTTGCTTCAGTGTATCCAAGAAAGCAAATATGATGAGAGTTTTACAACATAAATTTTAAAAAAAAAACGAAGCAGATGAGCCATCAACATAACACAAGCAAATGAAACGATGAGTTGGAATAAAATTGAACAAGAAAATGGTTACTACTAAACAGAGTATCAAAAGAAAGGTTTCAGGTTTCAATCATCTGTCCTTTTTATTACTTACAACAGAATTTATACAAGAGGAGAAAGACTTGCTAACCAAGCTGAGCATTAATTACAAATAGGTAACAGATGGCAGCTCGAGTTTGGGTTCCCAATTCCTGGAGAAGGCAGCTGGAGTTTGGGTTCCCAAAGGAGAAAAAACAAAAGCCAAAATCAAGCACAATAAATGCTTTCATAAGACTTGCTAATAGTTACTAACCTCAGATGTCTGAACATCAACAAAAATAACCTAATAATTGGTGAGAGAACTCCTTGCTATCACTGTGAACCCAAAAAAGCCAAACATAAACTTCAGAACTTACAAAATAGAAACACCCATAAACTACTTAAAATTCAATAATTAACGAAGAGAAACTACTCATTCTATTCTCTTCCATTATCACCACCACAGTCCACTTGAGTATAAATCTAATAAGCCAGCAAAACCCACAAATTCAGAGCCAATACACACCAAGATCCAACCTTTTGAACCAAAAACTCGAAACCCAAATATGAAATAAGAAATTGAGTTCTTGAAATGAATACTTACAAAGCAATCATACTTCTTCTTGGAGACCATGTAGCCACAACGAGAGAGAGAGAGAGAGAGAGAGTGATAAATGAGGAAAGGGAGAGGTAGAGCAGAGACAGACAGACAGACAGCTGATGAGAGGGAGTGTTGAGATTGCTGGCTAATCTTCTTGTGAATGAGGAAAAGAGGCCGGAAGAGATAGGACCAGAGAGAGAGCTATAGTGCGAGAGTGGGTGTGGGAATTTTAGGAAAGCGATAGATACAGATTGGTAGCCATTCATGACAATTTTCAGGGCAGAAATGAAAGCAAGGATATGGGTAGATGGAAAGATAGATGAGAAAAGATGGATGTAGTTCATGGAGATTGAATGTCCACTGGAAGGGTAAGTGACGAGAGGAAGAGCGACTGCGACTGCAGTTCTGAGATTTTCAACAAATTAAAACAAGTTTTTTGGTATTTGGGTTGTCAGATTTGGGGGTTTGTAGTTAAAATTTAAAAATGAATTAAATGGCAGAAGGAAGGAAAAAAAGGCGCGATTGGAAAAGGCGCGATAGCACAAGTGCAAAGGAGAAACTGCAGCGTACTCGATTCTAGTGTGAGCTTGCTTTTTCTCCCCAGCCGTTGAGATCACTTAAATGGCTGAGATGGAGCTGCAAGTAGAGGTTTGCAAAAAGATGTTCCCACCTGAGCCTAGGCCTAATGAAAAACAGTCAAAGTTCGAAAAATGGGCCTAGGCAACCGCCTAGGCGGCTTAGCCGGGTCTGGGCGGGTCGGGTATTTTTAATTTTATTTTAAAGAATTTTTTTTCTTTCTGGGCGGGTCTGGCATCTTTGTAAATACATACATCAAGATCAAGCGAGGGCTTTTAGCGACGCTCTCTTTCTCAGCGTTTTATTAGCCATAACTCTATGGTTGATCAAAATGATCATCACACCCAGCAAAAACCAGAAAATGGTCAACACACCCATGCTATGACAGCTGCTATGCTCCAACGGTCACAAAGGCATATTCAACACAAGGACAAGCATATTCCTTATTCTTATCCGATGAGTCATCATCAGGGGTCCTTGTCCTAGGGTTTCCTGTATAGTCTCTTGTGTATATATATACACCTTTTACCTCCATTGTTAAATAGAAAAGAAAACGGTAGTCTTTATTGACTGATACATTGACTGTAACCCATCATCAATAGTAATAGAAATATACTCTTTTCCTTCTCAGTATGAATTCTATCATGGTATCATGAGCCATTAACACCACACGGTAAAATTTCTTTGCTGTCCTCTCTGGTCTCCTGCCATGGCAACCCCACCTTTCACTAACCCTTTCTCTGATTCTCTTCTTCCCACCTCTGACCCTGCCCTACACACCTACACCCCTCCCATATCTAACCACCATGTTTCTAGCCTTCTTCCTATTAAACTAACCCGTGATAACTATCTTTTGTGGAAAGAACTCTTCCTTCCTATTCTTCAAACCTCTGATTTCCTTGGTCTCATCAATGGTACTGACTCCTGCCCAACCCAATACATCCCTAATCCCGAAAACCCTCTTAACACCATTGTTAATCCCGATTTTCTTTACTGGTTTAAAAAGGATCAGACTTGTAAGATCTGGATCCACTCTTCACTCTCTGAAAGCATCCTTCCCTATATAGTCGGCTCCTCCACCTCTAGAGATCTCTGGCTCACTCTTGAAAAAAGGTTTGCTGCCATCACAAGATCCCACCTTTTGCAGCTCAAAGCTCGTCTTCAGAATCTCAAAAAGGGGTCTCTACCCATGCTGGACTATCTTCAACTTATCAAACACACTGCTGACTCTCTTTCTGCTGCTGGTGCTCCTCTTGATCCTACAGATTTCATTGCTCATGTTCTCAATGGCCTCCCTGCTGAGTATGATGCCTTTGCTACCTCCATCAGAGTTCGTTCTGACCCTGTCGACCCTGAAGAACTCCATGGCCTCCTACTTAGTGAGGAAATGGCTCTTGCCCAGCGTGCCTCTCTCAACAGCGACTCCTCATCTCATGCATTTCACACCTCCTCCCAAACCAACAATAAAGCTTTCCCCTTTTCCAATAACTCTCGCCCCTCTTCCTCCACCAACAGAACCTCAAACAAACCTTTCCAATCCTCCAACAACTCCTCATCCTCGTCTTCTTTTCGCCCTCCATACCGCCCCTCCAATTATGTCAACTCTCGCATCAAATGCCAAATTTGCAACAAACCCGGTCATACCGCTATTACTTGCCGCAACCGTCACAACCACTCATATCAAGGCCATGCCCCTTCCCCTCGTCTCACTTCTTATTCTCCCACACATCATAATCCCATTGCCTCTTACACCTCATATCCCTCAAGTCATCCCCACCATACATCCACATGGTATGCTGATACAGGAGCTACAAATCACATCACTCATGACTTATCTACCATCTCAATGCCATCTGATTATGCTGGTTCTGAAAAGGTAACGGTGGCTAATGGACAGACTCTTGACATACACCATTCTGGTAACTCCATTCTCTATTCTCCTTCCTCTAAGTTTTCTCTCAAAGACATTCTGCACACACCGCATGCCACTCATAATCTCCTCTCCGTTCACAAGTTTGTTAATGACAATAACTGCCATCTCATATTCACTCCCTCTGCATGTTTTGTGAAGGACAATCTCACAGGCAAAATCCTTTTTCAGGGCCATACTGAAGGTGGCTTATATCCTATTCACCTCTCTTCTCAAAAGAAATCACCTTCCTGTCTTATGATCACTGCTTCTCCATCTCTCTGGCATCAAAGGACTGGTCATCCGTCTGCTCAAATACTACAACAAATCATCTCCAAAAACAATCTTCCAGTTTTAGGCAAATTTAAGGATCTATCTTTTTGTAATTCTTGTCCGTTGGGAAAGCAAACTAAGCTTCCTTTTCTTTCTCCCTCATGTATTTCACGTTCTCCTCTGGAATTAATTCATACAGACCTTTGGGGACCATCTCCTACTCCATCTTTTTGTGGTTTTCGTTATTACATCATTTTTATTGATGACTATTCTAAATATTGCTGGCTTTATCCTTTACTCACCAAATCTGCTGCTCTCACTGCTTTTAAACAATTCAAAATACACATTGAAAAATTACTTGACCACAAAATTCGCACTCTAAGGAGTGACAATGGTGGTGAATTCACCAACCTTGCCTTTCAACAATTTCTCACTGCTAATGGTATAACCCAACAATTTTGCTGTCCTCACACTCCTGAGCAAAATGGCTTAGCCGAGAGAAAACATCGCCACATCATTGAGCTCACAAGAACTTTGTTTGCTCAATCTAATCTTCCATTAAACTATTGGGTTGAGATTGCTCAAACCTCGGTCTATCTAATTAATAGAATGCCGAATAGAGCTCTTCACTTTATTTCTCCCCTACAACAATTATTTCATTGTACCCCAGATTACACATTTTTAAAAGCTTATGGGTGCACATGTTATCCCTGGTTGAGACCTTACTCAAAGCACAAATTGGCTTTTCGCAGTCATCCTTGTGTCTTCATTGGGTATGGCATTCAACACAAGGGATACAGATGTCTTGATATTAAGACTGGACGAATTTACACTTCTCGCCATGTGACTTTTGATGAACACTCATTTCCATTTCATCAACCCCCACCCACAGCTGCCCCACCTTTGACTCCCTCATATCCTCTTTATACCCCTATTTTACCTTTACCCCCACCTCCTTTACAAACAGACCCCACGCCTCCTACCTCCTCTCTACCTAATTCCCCAATATCATCACCAGCTTTATCCCCAACTACCAATCCCCTACCTTCACCCCTGTTCCCTTCCTCTTCCACAAATATCACTCCCCCCATTGATCATTCTTTATCCATCCCACTCACCATTTCCGCCCCAACCCCAGTCCCTTCTCCTCCTCCTTCATCACCTTCTCTCACTCATAATCTTCATCCTATGCAAACACGTTCAAAATCTGGTATTACAAAGCCTCGGGTTTTCACCACAAACCACCCATTTCCCACTGCTCTTGCCTCCATTCCCACAATTCCTACCCCCACCACATTTGCTCAAGCCTCCAAAAATTCCAAATGGTTGCAAGCTATGCAGGAGGAAATCTCAGCTCTTCACACAACCAACACATGGACTCTTGTCCCACCAAGTCCTACACAAAATGTTATTGGTTGCAAATGGGTATTTCGAGTAAAATACAAGGCTGATGGCACTCTTGACAGATTTAAAGCTAGACTTGTTGCCAAAGGTTTCCACCAACAGCCCGGCTTGGATTTCACTGAAACCTTCAGTCCCGTGGCAAAACCAACAACCATTCGACTCTTACTATCCCTTGCTGTGCAACATGATTGGCTCATAACTCAGCTTGACGTGTCCAATGCATTCCTTCACGGCACCCTTCATGAGGATGTTTATATGCAACAACCTCCAGGTTTTGTTCACCCCTCTCATCCCTCATATGTGTGTAAGTTAAACAAATCCCTATATGGCTTAAAACAGGCCCCTCGTGCCTGGTATGAGGAATTATATCACTCTCTTTTATCTCTTGGCTTTATTCCCTCTAAGGCAGACCCATCTCTCTTTGTTAAGGCTGATCATTGTCTAACGTTTATTTTAGTTTATGTGGATGACATAATCATCACTGGCACATCTTCTATCACCTGCCAATCTCTCATCTCCCAGCTCAGTGCCAAATTCTCAATGAAAAATCTAGGTCCTTTGCACTATTTTTTGGGTATTCAGGTTCAACGCACTGCCGATACAATGTTTCTTTCTCAACAGAAGTACATATGTGATCTCCTTACTCGATTCTCCATGTTGGACTGCAAACCATGCTCAACACCTTCTTCCTCTCAAAAACTGGACAATACAAGTGGTGAAATCCTCTCTGATCCTACCACATATAGGTCTCTCGTTGGTGCCTTACAGTATCTTACATGGACCAGGCCAGAAATTGCATTCTCAGTCAATCAAGTGTGCCAGCATATGCACACTCCTCGTACTCCGCATTTGTCAGCCGTGAAGAGAATCTTGAGATATCTAAAAGGCACACCAGCTCATGGCTTGCTCCTTCGCAAAGGCAATCTCAACCTTACAGCCTATTCCGACGCAGACTGGGCTGGTTGTCCCATTGACCGGCGCTCTACCACCGGCTATTGTATCTTCTTTGGCCAAAACTTGGTGTCTTGGAGCTCGAAGAAACAAGCCTCTGTCGCTAGATCTTCAACTGAAAGTGAATATCGTTCCTTAGCTCACACAGCCACTGAAATTTTTTGGATTTGCTCTCTCCTCAAAGAAATTCATTTTTACCTAGATAAACATCCTCTCATCCTCTGTGACAATACCAGCGCCATTGCCCTAGCCTCGAACCCCATCTTTCATGCAAGAACCAAACACATCGAAATTGATTATCATTACATCCGTGACCTTGTTACCAGCAACATTATCTCTATCTCTCATATCTCCACCCATGCTCAATTAGCAGACCTCTTCACAAAGAGCCTTCCTAAAGCCATTTTCAAAAACTTTCAGTCCAAGCTCACTACTCCAAACCCGCAGTTGAGCTTGCGGGGGGATATTAGCCATAACTCTATGGTTGATCAAAATGATCATCACACCCAGCAAAAACCAGAAAATGGTCAACACACCCATGCTATGACAGCTGCTATGCTCCAACGGTCACAAAGGCATATTCAACACAAGGACAAGCATATTCCTTATTCTTATCCGATGAGTCATCATCAGGGGTCCTTGTCCTAGGGTTTCCTGTATAGTCTCTTGTGTATATATATACACCTTTTACCTCCATTGTTAAATAGAAAAGAAAACGGTAGTCTTTATTGACTGATACATTGACTGTAACCCATCATCAATAGTAATAGAAATATACTCTTTTCCTTCTCAGTATGAATTCTATCACGTTTATCAACAACGTAAAGGTTAGCTCTTCTTCCCAACAATTCACTCTCTTTTTCTTTATGTTGTCATTCAGAGTGCATTCGTTTGAAATTTCTAAGTTGTCGAGTTCTTAAAATTGGAGCTGAATTTCGTCTCTTTGAAAATTCAAACCCTGCAAGCTGGGAAGTTGTGATCAAATATATATGCATCATTTGAGATTTGGCATTTTAATCCTTAGAGACTGCATACTCACAATACATCTATATCATCATCATCAATTCATCACTCGTTGCCATGTTAGGCGGTTACATGTAGGTTCTTCTCACAAACGCTGGCACACACACATATTATATATATATACATATACAATTATTAAATTTCATTACATATTACATCCCATTCATGCATCAGATTACATATATAGATGAGTGATCTGTCCAGACTCAGAATGACTCCCCGCGTAGAGCTCTGAGCACCCTGGAGTGAGGGGCATCAGGGTCACCACGCATGGCATTCTCTTTCCATATCCTTGCAGCTCTACTCAGTGCCTCCTCAGCCGTGTCCAACTGCTCCGGCCTCCATCTAATGACATCTCTACCTGCACCATACTCCGATACGGCGTCAGCCGTGCCGTACATTACACGCGTAATGGGCTTCCGGGTATCTGCGAATTCTATCTCTGACAACGGAGAAGCCTTGTGATGCTTGTAGTACTCTCGTTCATCTTCCCTATCTCTATCTGTCTTGTGCTCCTCATTTTCCTTGTCCCTTGGCCAGGGTGTACCATCCAGCCCCACACAGCTCACCTTTTCCAAATCGAAATTCTCTAATGATAAACCAGTCGCAGCTGTTGCGTATTGGCTAGCTCGCCTTTTCTGAGTATAATTGATTGGGTGGTCCGACGGATCCGGCTGCAGGGTCACTTCTGTCTTCTCTAGCCTTGGGAAACTGGCGTTTGGATATGAGGGTTTATTAGGAGGTGAAACCGGTTCTGTTCCTGTTCCTTTTCCTTTGCCCCAGCTGCTGGGTGATTTGTCTACTTGCCTCTGTTGCTCATCAACGGCTGGTTTTTCCTCTGCAACATTTTCTGTAGCCTATACATAGATTTTCATCAATTGATGTTGTAGTTAATTATAGCCAGTAGCTAGGTCGTAGTTGGCCGAATGGATACATAACATATAAAGACATATATTGTACATCTACGGTCTACCTAATTGAAGGCAAAAAACTCAATTGGAGCTCAGATATATGTCTTACTTGAGGATCTCCGGTGGTGACAACAGGGTCAGCTTCATAGTCCCCAGCGTGAAGGGCTGTGTCAGCAGGGCGACTAGCCATGGCCGGAGCAAGTCCTGGTCGCAGAGATTGAGCTTGATTGCCAAGCACCCAAACTGACCTTGACCTTGACCTTGGTGCTGCAGCAGCAGCCACTGTTTTTTGCAAATATTGCATTTTGATCCCTATAATAAATGATCTGATCTGATCTGATGTGCCTCAATTCAATTGTTTCCTAGCTCGTATCGCTTTCTTTAAATTGATGGCCTCCTCAGTTGGAGTTGTGGAAAGTCCTGGAACAATACAGAGCTGCAGGCAGGGGAACCTCCTAGAATGTCTAGGAGTAGAAAGAGTTTGTAGGGTCAACTGTGAAGACACGTGTAACTACATGCACTGACGTGGCAGCAGTTTAGATTTAGAATGTCTAGGTGTACTTTACGTGTCACCTTCTGATTCTTTCCTTTACAACATCTGTAAACAAAGATGATTATTACTACTATTTTTGTCTGTAATACAAATAATCGAAGATTGTGGAGGAGAGGAACCCAGAAGCAAGTAGAAAGAAGTCATCTCATGTTTTAATTGGACTTTGGATATGTATGCGTTATGTTCTCATCTCAACTACCATGGAATTCTCTGGCAGGATTGATTTTTGAATAGGTCCATTGTTCTTACTTTTTTTTTCAAATTTATAAAAACAATTAAATGAATTTGTTTATTAGTAATAATAATGTTAACTCACTAATCCCCTTCTGAAATCTCTCCAAGTTCGTGAAAATACAATGTTATAAAGAAAACAATACCAATGAGAAGAAACGCCCCTTCAACTAACAAAACACAATGATGCCTTAACTCAATGATCACTATTTGATAGCATATATCAACCATCGAGCAAGTTCTAAACAACCACCAAGCATACATATATATATATATATATATAAAGCTGAAAAACATAAAACAACCATCAAGCAAAGAAATGGAGGCTTTTCGTTTGCATGAATGTTGCAAAACTTCATACAAATGAATTGGCAGCTGCTGCAAAAGCATCATTTAGAATTTACATACATACAAGAGTGAGGAAACAGAGTTTTAAGCACAGACGGCGCCGCCAGTGCCACTAGAACAAGATAGGGCCATCAACAGTATAGCGGCTTCTTCTTCTTCTTTCAACTTCCTCTTGTGGAAGTGTAACACCACTTCGACCATTTCTCTTTCCATAGACATCAATCCCAGCTTCAAAGGGGCTCCAATAGTCTTGTGTTTCCTCCTCTCTGTTCCAGTTGCTCCTTTGTTTAAACCAACAAGAGCCCTCTTTCTCTTTCTGTATTTAATCCCACATGCATTGCAAAGAGTCTGAAAACATCATGTATATATATTATTATATACCCTTCAATTAATGAAAGAACCAAACCAAATTCAACCAAAGGAAAATGGATATGAATTATAAGTTGATCCATGAAATGAAATTTTACCCTTGGCCCAGCTGGACCTCCCCTCCATAGTGGTGTTGTTGTTGTGTGGCAATCTGCACAGCTTTTGCTGGGCGGCGCAATGCTACTCTGATTCATGTGCTCTGCCTCTGATCCCTGTTTTCAGAAATCAAGGTTAACTAAGCTAGCTAGTTACACATTAATGAATGAACTATCAATATCAGTTCAGCGGATGCTAAAAAACATCAGAAGATGGATAGCTCTTACTTTCTGTCTTTGATCCATGACACTTGACACAGCGAGCTCTTATTTCACTGGTTTCATGTTCATGAGAAGAATAAAAGGCCAAATAAATCAGAATGGGTGGTGGGTTTGATCAAACACACCTACAACACGTACATCTAGCTAGCGGCTGATCGCTGATCAGCAGCACGCTTCACACAGGGATGGATGGATCATGGATGTTAAATAAATGAACCCCACCCCATGAAACATATCCTTGGCTAGCTACGACTAGTACTAGTGCTAGTAGAGATCAAACAAATTCGTTACGACCAGCGACTGAGGGAGAAATATAATGGTTGGCGAAAAGAGGGAGGCGCGCAGGGGAAAACAGGGACAAGAAAAGCGCATAGACGGACTTATATATTTGCTAAATGTATATATATTATAGCCACGACAAAATTTGAAAAACGTTTTGGGGGAGGTGGGGGCAACACAAAACCCTAGATCTGGTATATTCTTAAATGACTTAAACGCCCTAAGACTTCCCCACCTCTGTTTGTATGTTCTTAAAAATATTTGGTGTTTTGTGTCCCTTTGCTTTAGAGGAGCTGCATTCATTTTCTGTTGTTTTGGAAGAAGGTTTGGGTCATCCCAGTCCGATCACTGTCTCCTTTGATATTGAAAATTGAAACATAATTTAATTACACACGTATTTTCACCTTGGCTTTGGGTAATGGTTTGGTTAATAGTTACCCAATTGGATGGAGGAAATGGGCTAGTGATGGGCGGTGAGAGATACAGATAAAGAGCCAGAAACCATGAGCCTTGGTATTTTGTCATTACAGTTGAAGAAATAAGAAATAGGGTTATACAAACAAGATGGAATAAGAGATTGGGGAGATAAAGTTACAATAACAGACAAAATACGGCCTATAGATTGATTCTGGTCCATATGCAAATAGCGACATACTGACAAACAGACAGCCAGCCAGCCAGCCAGTCTCTTTCTTTTTTATTGTACAGAGATTGACATGGCAGACAGCCAGCCTTCCCTTTCCCTTCCCTTCCCTTCCCTTTCCCTTCAGTGTGGTCCATCCCAAGTACGTTTGTTGAAGACAGATCAAATTCAAAAAACACACTTATCATTTGGGCTTCAGTGTTTTTCATCTATCCAACGCTTTTGAATTATTTATCAAATCCATGGATACTTGAGCCATGACTTTTACAAATTAGTATTACAACTCCTCCTCCACTTCGTATTAATTTGAAAAGAAAAAAAAAACAAAGAAGAAGAAGATGCTCTCTAGCATGCAGATAGCTGTAAAGTAAACTCCTCCTCGATTATATGAAATAATAATGTCCAAATATTTATTTATATTACACATAGTCAGATCAGAAGCTCCCTAAACATACATAAGAACCCTATTGTTAGTAAAACACAAGTAATTAATGAAGAGTACATCAAAAGAAATGAATGGTTCCTCTCAGAAGCCTAGTAGACCTGAGTGGGTTAGTACTAGTTTAATATATATCCTTGGTGTGTCGACCGAGTTTGAGGCAAATCTGAGCAAGCAGAGCAAATAGAGAGCCAAGAAGGCACATGATCCAGGATAATACAAGCAATGTCCAGTCCTCAAGGCTTTTCTTGGGTGAGTGGCTTCTGTCCGATATCAGCAATGCCCTATACACTGCTTCAGTGACGGCATAGGCTGAAACTGGGTCTGATTCTTCTGCCAGAAATCCGTACTCGGTAAGGCACACGATGTCATATACTCCACTAGTCTCCGATACACCCACACTTTCACAGATTTTGAGCCGCCCTTCAATCCTCTCCTCAGTTGATAACATGTCGCCATGTGTCAATATCAAGATAGGCCTCTCATCATCATCTGCACTCCCAAATTATATAAATATATATATTATAATTGAAGAATTAAGAGTTCTTCCAATATATACCCTTACTACTACTATATCCTAGTCATATACCCACCTACTTTTAAATCTTTATTGAAAACCCAAATTTAAAATAAGTTGCTATGTGAGATAGATTTGTCCTAGTGTTATTAACTAAATTACATTATATGCCACATAGCTTCATATTTTATTTATAATTTATTTTCAAACATATCATTAACTACCTTAATTATAATTAATACTCCCTATTAATAGCATATGAATCACCCCATTTATTTTGGTTGGCATTTCCCTCTACACATCGTCAATCCCTACAATCTCAAACAAACAAAAAATCCCTAAATTACATATCCAATAAATAATATACCTATAAAAGCTATAAATATGTATATAACATAGGTACTTTATTTACAAACAAAAAAAGAAAAGGATCTGTCACTTTGTAATTGAAATTTATGAAAATGTTTTTATGAATTAAAAATAGGTATATTATTTACAAATATATTTATTTTGGTCAGAAAATAAGTATTAATAGGAACAAAAAGTGATGAATTGCAGTTAAGAGAAATTCAATTTAGAAGGGGGGTAAGCCAAATTTACTGAAGAATTAAATGATAAAAAGGAATGAAGAAAACTTACTACAATTTGTGAAAGCGTTAACAGAGCAGAAAAGCTGCCTTGTGGCCTCCATTGGCTTAGAATCACCAGCCTGCAATGCCTTGTAGATTTCTGCCATGTTAGCCACCACCATTGCGCAATTCACTCTCCTCCTCACAAACTTTGAAGCCGAATATTCATCATGTTCCATTAACGCAGCATCGTCGCCTGGTCTTAAGCACACTTGGTTATGGCGAACCCCGTCATTCATCCAACTTGACACTTGTTCTTCAACACCCTCACCCATTTGGTTGTATTCGAATCCCCTCGAGTCAAACACACAGAACCCACTTCGCGAAGACCTTAGCACATTGTGCTCTTTCAAAACCATGCCAGCTCTAGATTTACTACTATGATTTGAAGAATAACTTCCTACAAACACAAATAAAATTTTAATTAATTACTACTTAATAATAATAACAAAGGATATCATGTAGCACATTGTGCACGCAGCACGTACCAATACAAATATACCATGTTGTTTATACTTTATTAGAAGAAAAAAGAACAGTATTATATATATATATATATATATATATATATATATATATATGTATGTATGTATAATAATATATGTTTTGTTTTTAATTAAGTTAAGGAAGTGAGTTAAAATATATAGCTAATCAGGTGTACCTGTCTCTGGCGGTGATGTTTGAGCAAAGGGTACGAGTCCAGAGCGACCCAAAACAGAGTACATAAGGTTGACGAGGGAGGTCTTGCCAGAAGCAGAGAAGCCAACCAAGAGAATTGTGGCCAGCGGTGGGATGTCCATGTTTTCCTTAGTGATACCTCCTATAGGCATCCAGAAATCACCTGATCGATACATGTGCAGCTTGTGCCGGAGCTCATTCAGCCCTTCGTGATGACTGTGCGTTGCCACCAAAGCCAGTCTCTCCAACTCTCTCACCACTCTCATCCTTGGATCAACCTTCATCATCTTAACATCAAACTTTGCACCCCATGATCTCCACCAACAATTATTATTAGCAGCTACTGATCTTGGCCAGTACTCTTCATCATTCTCGTCTGTAGTTGATTCATCTGTGCTGGAACAGAGCAGCTGGTTCTTCATGTCCACGATATACTATTGTTCAACTTCTTAGTTGTATGCTAGCTGTGCTTTGAGTTCAATTCGAGTCTCCATCAAAAAAGAAAAAGGCAAGAAATCATATGGATATATGATGATATGTCTGGACAAAAGAGTCCCCTTCAATGGGGTCCAGATGGGTCTAAGGGCGGGACTTGCCTTTAGATTAAATCCAAAGCCTGCTGCTTCCTATCTCTTTCCTGCATGATTTTACCACAACACCCACACACAGGTCACGGGTGGTGAATGGTGATGGGCATTTTCGCCATATGCCAACGTAAATACATGGTCATACTCATATGCGCGTCTTGTTCGTTTTACTTTTCGGTTTTGGGGTAAGTTTCTGGTGAAAATTAGTAACTTGTCTCATGTTTTTCCAACGGTGTTAGTTTTATGTCAAATCAGAATCCATCCCCATCCTAGTCCTTCATGGGTAGAGTAGGGTAGTGTGTGTGAGAGTGAGAAGGGATAATTGTTAAAGTAAGAAAAACGAAAAAGAAAATGTGTGTGTTGTATTTGAGGAACTCATAATCATAAATATAGAGATAGAGTGAAGAAAAGGAAAGACACCGCGGCAAAGCAAATTGAAATTGAAAGTGAAATGGAGGATAAGTTATCGAGCGTGGCAAAGAGTTTTGCACCATCACCCATTCAGGAACTGTCCCATCTTGCCCAGAGATGCAACGCCATCAACCTCGCCGAAGGCTTTCCAGACTTCCCTGCACCTTCCCATATCAAATCCGCTGCCATTTCCGCTATTCATTCCGACTTCAATCAATACAGGTAGGTAGGTAGGTACACTAGAAATTCATGTGCTCAGCTCAGCTCTGCTTCATCAAAATGAAATTGAATTTGAAACACCCACTTCCCCTGCACATAAACTACGTACCTTGACTTGACTAGCTCAAGTTAAATATTAATGTTCCTTTTATGTTAATTAATGTAAGGCATGTACCTGGAATATGTGACCTCCTGGCAAACATAGTGAAGCAAATCCATGGATTGGATGTCAACCCTCTTACTGATATAGCCATTTGTTGTGGCCAATCTGAGGCCTTCGCGGCAGCTGCCTTTGCAAGTATGCTACCTCATCACTCTAAGCTTCACTTTCATTTATCACCTTCAAAATTAATTTCTTTTTCCTTTTCCTACATGCACAAGCAGAAACAGAAAATTTATTATAAACTAAATTGGCTGGGAGTGGAGAGAGTCCCAAGAACCACTTCATAATATTCTCAGTCTTATTGGGATTTCTTTTCTTTTTTTTCTCTTTTTCTTGTTTGGGGATTGATATAATTTGTTTTCCTCTCCTGTTTGGACAGTAATAGACAAGGGTGATGAAGTTGTACTGTTTGACCCTTGCTATGAAACATATGAAGGATGCATTAAGATGGCTGGGGGAGTCCCAGTAAGCCTCTGCTTCCTATTACTTGTCACTGAAGGCACTTCACTCTGTGTTATGAATTCAGATTAGAGCAGCAGCTGCAGCTGCAGCTTGTTGATGGCTAGGCTTACCAATTACGAACAGACGGAATTTCAAATTTCTACTAATTTTTTTCAATACAATGAATGTCACAGGTATACGTCGCTCTCGACCCACCTCAGTGGACCTTGGACCCTAACAAATTCATCAACTCTTTCACCGGGAGAACAAAAGCTGTAGTACTCAACAGGTTAGAAGCAACCACCAAGAAATCATATTTCTCGTATTATTATGTCGATATGTACTGATGTAAATTTTGCAGTCCTCACAACCCAACTGGCAAAGTATTCACTAAAGATGAACTTGAGATTATTGCTGGAGAATGTCGCACCAGGAATTGCCTAGCTATAACAGATGAAGTATGACATTCTTTTGCTTATACTAACAAGACTTGGGTATATTGAACCATAGGCTTTTTCTGAATTAAACTGCTAAAAGAATTATGGATTTTGTCTTTTTGAATGTTTCTACAGGTATATGAGCATATAACCTTCAACAGTGAGAAACATATATCCCTTGCAGCATTCCCAGGAATGCAAGAGCGGACTATTATCACGTCTTCCTTATCTAAAACGTTCAGTGTAACAGGTTACATCTTATTCTTCCCCCAAAGAGCGTTGATTGAATTTGCTTATTCATGCTTTTCTTTTTCTGTAATAGAGCTAATTGTTTCTTTCTGCTTCAAATTAAAATTTATTTGAATTGCATTGTCTCGTTGCTGAAATCTTGTGTATCAGGTTGGAGGGTCGGATGGGCAATTGCTCCAGCTTTCATTGCATCTGCAATCAGAAACATTCATGCTAAACTTACAGATTCTGCTCCAGCACCTTTCCAAGAAGCTGCCTTGACTGCTTTGGGAAGCCCCCCTGAATACTTCGAATCATTGAGAAGTGTAAGGTCCAAAAGGCATATCCCCTAGTAGCTATTTGTCCATGTGATGCAACTGGTGATGATGACTAATCCCTCATTGTTGTTGTCTCCATATGCTCAGGATTATGAATCAAGACGAGACTACATTGTCAATTTGCTAACCAGAGTTGGCTTTAAGATCCAGTTCAAGCCTCAGGGTGCACTCTTTTTATTTGCAGAGCTACCTGAAAGTTGCAAACTTTCTGATGTATGCTTGCCTTTCACTTTATTGGTCTTATAATTTTGCAGAGAACCTTCAATTAATTTGTCAGGGTTGGTTGCATTTCTCCAGTCTTGCAGGCTGCAATTCACAGTCTATGTTCCTTAATGTAAGATAAATTACTTGTTTTTGTGATATCAATGATTCGGATTCATGTTTTTTTCAGGTAGATTATGTTAAAATGTTAATACAGAAAGCAGGGGTTGTGGCTGTGCCAGGATGTGGATTTTTTCATACACATTTGTATCCGGAGAAATTTTCTCTGGGAGGTTACAGCTATCAGGAGAGATACATTAGGTTTGCTTTCTGTAAAAGTGATCAGACTTTGGCTTCTGCTGCAAAAAGAATTGGGGAGCTTATTGATGCTACAGGGTGTCTCAATCTGCAATGACTCGGAAGGAAGAATAACTCAAATTTGTGTACTTGACATTGAGATGATATTGGAAGATAGCACTTCACTGAGAATAATGTAAGCTCATCTTATTATACTGAACCTGCAGAAAAATTATCAGACCTTTCTGGAAGTAATCTTATTAGACTTCACCGAGAAATTTTGTTGTTGGACAAGAAAAAAAAATTCAAAAATAGAATCAACTGCTTTCAATTTTGTTTTTGGTTTTTAAAAGAAAAAAAAAAAAAAAAAATATTTGATGACATAGTCACAAGAGATGAATGTTACTAAAACATCTCAGGGTATCCAAGGTGATGGGGGAGGTGGTGGGGGTGAAGTCAGGGGAGGAACTGCATAGAACATGGAGTTTTTGTCAATACCAGCAGGGGTTCCACTGGATAGTGCCACAAGTGCAGCAACAAGACCTGCATTTCCTACAAGGCTCGGCTCAGTGTAGTTGTAATTGAAACGGACATCCTGGAAATTGTCATGCTTATCAGGACCAGCAACCATGGCCCCGACAATTGTATTTGGATTCGGTGTCCGAGTGTTTCTCCATTTCAATCCTCCTTTACAACCATACTTGATCTTATTGTGGGGAATGGATGCCCCTCTATGGTGCACATGCTGTGGAAAATGTTCACTGAAGCCTACAACGTAGCTTATCCCCTGAGGATTTTTGCCAAGAATGTAATCAATTTGGGTCCTGGCAAACCTGCGCAGTTCTACATTGGAGTAGAATGTGGGTCCACAATACCATCCAGGAGCAGAAATAGCGTCAATGTAGTCACTATATAGTTGAGCTAAAAATGCTGCATAGACTACATACTGAAGAGGTTTTGGCCTTCCATGGTTCAACTGAATCAGCCCTCCTTTAGTTCTTCTGAAGCTTGAGAAAACAGGAAGGTAGGAGCACATTGTGTCTTCAGTCTGGCTGTGAAATTTTTTCAACATCTGTTCGTAGGGGTAGCCGTAACTCAGGAACAATCTCAGTCGGCTTAGAAGCAAAAAAGCACCAGCATGCTTGTTGTCCCAGCTAAGTACCCTATTATCAGGGTCAGTCCACAAAGCCCTTTCATGCCCAACCAAGTCAGGGTTAGTAACAAGTTGAAGATAGGATAAATTCCCTGTTGCAAGATACAACCACGATCCCCCCCACAGAAATTCATCCCAGAAACCAGTAGAATTGTAGAGAGGGGAAGATGGGTCTGCACCGCCCGCATACTTTGCACCTTGCTGTTTGGTAGCAAATTTGAAGAGTAAATCAGCACCATGAACAAGTTTCTGTGAGTACTTAATGTTATCTTTGAAAACAATGGATGCAGAAGCTAAAGCAGAAGCCATTTCCGCAGCGAGGGCTGGGCAGTTATAACACTCTTGTCCAGTTCTTGGATGGTCAATATCTTCAGGACGTATCCAACAGTCGTGAGAGTTAGCATCATGATCTCCTCCCCTAACATCTGCAACAACGTTGGCAATGGAATGAACAGAGGAATTGAAGGTGTTGAGAAGGTAATCTGTGCCCCACTTGATGATGCCCTTGACATGGTCTAGCTCTCCCAGTGCTTCATATTTTGCACTGTATTCGATCACGCTCCAGCTCAACATGGTCATGGCAAAAGATGCAGGGAAGCTGAACTTGCTTGCGTCTCCAGCGTCGTAATATCCACCAACCAGAGTTTTGGTGTTAGAGTTGCCATCAGCCAAGCAGGAATCACCTCTCCATGAAACATTGTTGTCCTTTGGCAGTTTTCCAGCTGCATATATAAAATGGAACTTACAGGTTAATTAGGAGTAGATGCTAGTTCAATTACAATTATCTTACAACATTTTGGTATGTATTTAACCAAAGCCAAGGGTCAACGATAAATTCTTCAGTATGACCGCAACACTCACGTGGTGTTACTAATTCACATAATTTATAATTCCACAATGACTGAGGTGGCAAATTACTCAGTCAGTAGTATGCATCCAATTTGGACTGGCGTTGAAAGTCCACCTACAAGGTATCTCTCTATTAAAACAATTTCCTGGATTTTCCTTCTTGTGACAGCCATTCCTAATCCTAGCTAGCTAAATCGTTTTTCTCCTTTGTTTTTTCTTTTGGGGAAAAAGAAAAGCATTATGCTTATGCTAACTTTTTTTTAAAATAAATGGTGAGGAGGCAATGGTATCACAATTGATAAGAAAAAAGAACAAGAAGCGGCCTGTTGAAAATAAAGAAAAGAAATCTTGGATACAAAGTGGGTAAAAATAGAGTAATTAAAACTTTTATAACTAAAAAAATTAGTGATAATAATTAGTCTAGTAAATGAGAGAGAGCGAGAGAGAGAGAAGAGGAGAATGAAGGGATATTGGGTAGAGAAGAGAGTAGTACATACAGCGTTGGGCGTTGAAAAAGAGGAGCGCTTGGTGAAGGGCGGTTGTATAGTTGTGAGGTGATGAGGAGTGGAGATGGTGGTGGTTGCGTTGAGCAATCTTAACTAGGACAATGATCAAGGCCACCAGAATGGCAACTCCAACCACCACTAGGCTCCTTATGTTCACCAGGCTCCCCAAAATCTTGCTCATCATCCTCCTCTTCTTCTTTTTCCCATCAATATTCCTCTCATGGTTGTGATCACCATTTTCTTTATTTTCTGGCTTCAACAGCCAACCTTGCTTCACCTCATCCGACGTCGTCGCTGGCTCTGCCTCTATCTCCACCGGACCACCACCCCATTTATCATCTTTCCTCATCCTTCCTTCCTTCCTCTGAGACTGAGTTACTGCTGCTTTGCTTTGCTCTGATTCATTATATATTTTGTAGCTATCCATCTGTCTGTCTGCCAGCGTTAAAACAGATTGCTGTTTCCCTCTTTACTCTAATTACTCACTCACTCACTCTCCCTCTTTTAATCTTTTAATTTGATTTGGTGGTGCATGTTTGCAATTCCAATTAGGCATCCAAATTGCTTTGTAATTGCCAAGTGTCTTCAATTCAATCTTCATTTGCTGCCAATAAATTTCCTATTTTAAATATCATCCTATGTAATCATGTAATGTATCAATGTCATGTCATGCACAAACAAAATCAAGACAATTGTGGAAGGTTTCTTTCTTTACACACGTCTCCTCTAAACAATACAAAATACAAAAACTGTATATTAGTTAGTTTTAATTGGGAAATTGGATGCCCTAATTAAATGTGAACGTGTATGCGTGACTTGTCAAAGGTCAATCTTTCTCAAATCTTCAGAATAAATGGAAAATTAATATCTCATTTCATTAATTTTGCCATTGCCTACCTAGTGCATCGAATCCGTTTCCATATCTTAATTATGGTAACCTTCCAAACCAATTGTCTCTCTCTTCAACTTGATTTGATTTTCGGAACTCCATTCTTTTTGTTACCTTTCAGACTTTCATTTTTATTTTTAAATAGAAGGAGCGATAACTCAAATTTGAGTGTAAAAATAATGAGCTCACTGCCATAATAATCAACTGACTTAACTCACATTTGCTTCAAACTCCAATCTTTGCTAAACTTACGTAGATGTAAATGATTGAATTTAAATTCTTAACAAAATCATTACATTTCGTAAATTAATTGAGGGTTCTATAATTTTTCATCTTATAGTCGCAAATTATTCACAAAATAAAGACCACTAAGATTATTCTCACTTTAATTTGATATGAAATAGTAAACAAAATGGAGAAGACGACATTAAGTTCACTTACAAGTGAAATTACAATAAACAGAGGCCACACGCGCCCCCGCTTGCCCGTTGGTCAACTAACACGGAGCACCGCCTTCTTATCTAGCAGTTTTCTTGCATCTAAAACGATAACACTGAGGCGGATATGTGGAGGAGTGAGTGATGCCTGTGGCTGAGACCGAGGGTTAAAAAAAACACTAAAGAAAAATGTCTGCGGCCGTCGACGTTGCTCCTCTTCTTCTTCCCTACAGAGACACAGACACAGACAGAGGCTCATCCAATGAGATCCAAAGTCTTGTGCCCTCCGTACCATCCAACGGTCCAGATGCATCGACACCTAGTCAACGCCTCGCCTCTCTCGACGTCTTCCGTGGCCTCACGGTCGCGGTACGACAAGCCACAGAAAAATTCCTAATTTTCTTTCATTTTAATTTTGAGCTAATTTGGTTGGTGATACTGTAAGTGATTGAGGCCATGGTATTTGTGGTTTAGTTACAGTGGTTTAGTTACAGGGAGCAAACACTTGAATAAGGAGGATAAAGTGATGGTGTCCTGTGAATAAGTTGAATTCATTTCTATTCACTTCATTGAATCTCTGGAATATTACCCTTGAATTGATCATTTGCCAAATTAATTAGTTCGTTAAAGCTTGATACGTATTACAATATTTTACTATCAAATAAAGTGTTTGATGAGTTGTGTATTACTATTACTTCACCGTCACCTTCTAAATTCTCTCTCTAGTTTTTCCTGATTTGATTGGTTTTCTCACTCAAACAATGAATGAACAGTTGATGATTTTGGTTGATGATGCTGGAGGAGCTTTCCCATCGATTAATCACTCTCCGTGGTTCGGTATTACACTTGCGGATTTTGTAATGCCATTTTTTCTTTTTCTTGTTGGCGTCTCTATCAGCCTAGCATTCAAGGTAGAGTTTATCCTTCTTTCACCTCATATGCAAAATTGCCCTTGTTTTTCCATCCAATCTTTCTCTAAAACCCCTGTATGTGTCAGTGTTGTGTTTGCCCAAATGATATTGCCGGTGAAGCTCGTCTTTTAAAAATAAAGCATTTTGCTGCAATGGATTCCTATTTGCATACTTATAAACTCTGTAAATATATTAATTACCTTGCAGAAAAATTCTAACAAGACAACTGCCACAAAGAAAGTCATGCTTAGAGCAATAAATCTCTTTCTCCTGGGGTTGTTACTGCAAGGTATTCTGTCATTGTTCCATTAGCTATCCTAAGCATAAACTTGATCTAAACTCGAGATTCCTTGATCTTCTTTTAGCTATATTGGTCGAAGTCGAACAGTTGTAAGTTACTAAGTTCTCTGAGTTGAATATAAATATTTTACTTTATATTTCACCCTTACATTGTATTACTTACGTGCACCAGCTCCAATGCATGGAACATAATTTATTATAAATGCTGTTGTTAATGAAGATTTCTTGTTTATTTCTCTTTGCAATGTGTTCTTAGGTGGGTATTTCCATGGGCGTAACCATTTAACATATGGAGTTGATGTCGGCAAGATACGTTGGCTAGGTGTGCTACAGGTACCATTATGGTTGATAGGTCTAGAAGTTTGTTTCATTTTCTTCTCTGGTTTTAATCATGAGTGATTTGGATATATGAAATGCCATAGCCTACTGTCATCATGCATGTTGAAAGTGTGCACATATAATCTTCAGAGGATATCAATTGGATATTTGCTGGCTTCAATCTCGGAGATCTGGCTTGTTAACAATATCATGGTTGACTCACTGGCTGATTTTGCTTGGAAATACTACACTCAGTGGTTAGTGTTGCTAGATATTTCTGTTGATGCTCATATTTGCAATTTAATCAGCATCTGTGTCTGCCTATGTGAGACCAAAAGCATCACTTTTTAGGTTGACATATGTTTCCCTTTTTCCTGTTTTGTATTCTCGAGTTGTAACTTTTCTATGTAATGCAGGTTGTTTGCTATTGGATTGTGCTCGTTATACATGTGCTTTCTGTATGGCCTTTCAGTTCCAACTTGGGAATATGAAGCTCCGAGCATGAATTTGTCTGGTTTTGCTTCTGGTACTCAAATTGTGAGTTAAATTATTTATTCTCTGCATTACTAATTGCTGAGGTTATTAAGTATTGGTGCATGACTGAATTTGGCTGGTCCTTACTACAAGATTTCACCACTTCTATACATGTATTTCCCCTTTGGTTGTCTGGAACTAAATTGAAACACAATATTTACTTAATAGGTTTATTGTGGAGTGAGGGGTAGTCTTGAACCTCCTTGCAATGCTGTTGGTTTTATTGACCGAGTTATTCTGGGTGAGCATCACCTTTATCAACATCCTGTTTACAGAAGAACAAAGGTCATTCTACTGGGCCTTCTTTGGTAACTGTATTATTGAATCTACCAAGGTTTGAACCCTGTATTAGTGCATTTTATTGTTGATAATTGAAAGATGTTAACCCTGTGTATCAGGAATGCAGCGTAAAGTCTCCTGACTATGGACCTCTACCACCTAATTCTCCCCAGTGGTGCCTTGCACCATTTGACCCAGAGGGAATCCTAAGGTTAATTTCTGCAGTCCCTTCTATCTCTTGGCTTTTGCTACTGATCTTCACTGCCCATTTCTCTCTCTCTCTCTCTCACACACACACACACACACACACTCTGTAAATGCTAGAGAAGGTGATTGTATGTTCTTGTTAATGATTATTTAGAATTGATCTTTCATTTTTTCTTATATAATAAATTTCCAGTTCTCTGATGGCTGCTGTTACTTGTTTTGTGGGATTGCATTTTGGGCACATATTACTGCATTTTAAGGTGTGATGTTTCTTGTTGCTGTATAACACTTACCTTTTGTGAGCTAATTGTGTCTACTTTTGAAATTATGTATTAGTTGTCTGGATTTGGCTCTTTAATGGAATTGTTTTTCTGACATGGATCCTTTCTCTCGTAGGACCAAAAACAGAGGGTGCTGTTATGGTCCATGTCTGCTGTTTCTCTTCTACTATTCGGATATGTTTTAGTAATACTTGGTATTCTCTTCATTATAGTTATCTTTTTCATTCCTTTGTTTTGGTAAGGAGTTCCATTCTGTTTCCTCTGACTAATGGCAAGGTGTATCAGGTATTCCTTCCTGTAAACCTCTGTATACAGTGAGCTATGCATGCATTACAGCAGGAGTTTCAGGCTTGATCTTAAGTATTATATTCTACATCGTAAGTTCGTATTTCTCCGTCCAACTCCTGATTAAATTCTACTCCACATGAAACATGAAAGGGTGAAAATAATCTCACCATCACACCTCTAATACAGAGGTGATACACAGTATGGTCAGTTAAGAGAGTACAAATAGCAGTACACAACATGAAATTTGTTCCCCACCCTTAGTCTGACAATAACAAATAAGGAAAAAGGAGTGCTTGTCTTTTAGAGTTGCATATTCCTACGTTAAAATATCACCTTTCCCTAGGTGAGTTGATGGCTGGAAACACGTGCACATCTCTATATTTTACTGCTTTCAAAATGATGTTAGCATTGTGAAAATGAAAATGTGGTTGGAGTCAAATGAAACGTGATTATTTGTGGTTAATATTAACATATGGAAACTCGAATGGATTTACTGAATTTGGTTTGTGATACACAATTTTGGGAGCGGGCTTTAGTATTGACATGGTTGCAGACGTTTGATTGATTGTGCTTGACATGCATAAAGATCCTTATGATGCAAAGCTTGGCATAAATTTGAATGATACTTTTGGAGGAAGAAGACACATTGCAGAATGCATTCAAAGATTAATGTGCTTTAGTTAAACTTCATCTAAATGCAGGTTGATGTGAAACATTTCAGAAAGCCCACAGTATTGCTACAGTGGATGGGAATGAATGCACTCCTTATATATGCTTTGGGTGCTTGTGACCTTTTCTCGGCAGGTTTGCAAGGTTTCTATTGGCGCTCTCCAGAGAACAACCTGGTAATCTTATCTTTCTTGTATGATGGAAAAAAGAAGAGAAGAAACCTCAAAATTTTCCTTTGCTGTAATCTTTTGGTGTAAACTCATGGAGTTGGACTTGTTGGTTTGTTGGATGGTTTGTCAAAATGGCTAGTTTCATACTAAATACTTTGGACTGAAATGTGACATGCAGGTTGATGGCACAGAAGCATTATTGCAGGCCATGCTCCACTCAAAGAATTGGGGTACCCTAGCGTTTGTAATACTTGAGATTTTATTTTGGGGTCTTGTTTCTGGGTTTCTTCACATGAAAAGCTTGTATATAAGACTTTAAAAAGATTCTAGTGCCCCCCTGTAGTAACAAAATTTTAGCTTTTACATGATTACGAGTCACTTGTGTTTTGTGCCAGGTATATATAAAATTTATCTGTTGTTTTTGAAAGTTTTAAGACTGATGTCCTATCGTTTTTTTGTTTTTTTTTTCAAATCAGAAATCTGCTGTTAGTCCCTAAAGTATTTTTGTTTTCTGCTAATAAATTGTGTAACGAAATTGCCCTCATGCCCAGAAGTTGTAATCACTGCTTCAATATAGCTAGGTTCGAGGGGCATAGTCACCAAGTGCAAGCGATCCAAGCCCTCCTCTTAGCTTAGTGCAGTGGCTACTGACTCAAAGGTTATCAAATCTTCCTACACTTACTGACTTTTTTTGGGTTGGTCTAAAATGATTGTGGGATGGAGACTTAACATTGTTATTTGTAGAATAAGCCATCCTACCATCGATTCATTTCCTGTTGTTTGACAAGATAACATCTTTCTTTCTCTTGGTATTCATTGATTTGTGGGCAACAGAAAATGAAATCTAGTGCAAAAGTTGGAGACAGTTCACGTGGCTTCAACTTCTGACCCTCCATTTCTTTTAAGTTTATCGAAATGACCTTGTTCATCATTTGTCAAGAAATATCAAATTCTAGAAAAGACCTTGTTCGGTTCTGGAAAAAGCAGATGCCTCGGGGAAAGTGATAGGAGGAACAAACAGCTTCTTCAAGTCCTATTTCTTAACCGTTGGATCATATCAATGGTGGTTTAAAGATAGTTTCTTAACCGTTGGATCATATCAATGGTGGTTTAAAGAAAGGGCCTTAGATAATTAAGGCCCTCACCTCACTCACCTCACTATAGAATTCTAGCAGGCTTCTTCACCATCCTTGACAAGTTGACAAGCATGGCCCAATGACGATATAAAGTCATCCGACATGAAACTGAGCCCTTTTGGGATAGAAAGATAAAGAGAAACTAAGGGGTCATCTCTATCTTTGCAAAAGCTCCCAATCAAGAAAAAGAAATTATTAGGATAATGTATGTAGATTAAAGGAGTTGGCATACAGCTAGCCAGGTGCTTTGGTATAATTTCTTCCTTCTTTTGAAAGATATAATATAATTTAACTTGCTAGTTGGTGAAAGAGTTTAGTAACAATGAGAGAGAATAAAATGGTTCCCTTCGGGCCACGACGACACAACAACTTTACCCCAAATCAAGATTCTTGAGGTAAATTAAATTAGAGAGTGTTAATGACGTAATTAATTAAAGAATCTTCTTTGTCGAATTTCCAAACCAAAAGCTTCAATGTATATAAAGTTAGGGCTGTCTATCTGGCTTAATAACATAGTGAGGTGGATATGAGCAGTGAAAATGAAAACGCAAGTTGTGAGGTTTTAGAGAGAGAAAATGGAAGAACAAGTAGAAGAGATGACATTTCCAGTTTCGGAAAAGCACTTGCATCGAGAGCCATTTATGGTTCAAGCAGCAGCAGCAACCGCCGCACTGGAAGCAGCAGGGAAGCCAGAACACAACCCAGTAGGCTAAGTAAGGTTTCCTTGGCTGACGATCCCAATATTAATTCACAATGACAATTTGGTAATAAGACAATATTAGTTTCTGTGTCTTGTAATATGTATATTTCGAAAGTTTGATTTATCATCACCAGGAAAGGGTTGGATAGTATTTATTTGGGTGGTTTTATTGCCATATTTGACAAATTGTAATTCTACATGATTACCATTGCCAGGGTAACGAATAAATAAGATTGCCTAGTTTTATCTTCTTCCTTTTGGTCTGAGTCTGAGATGAGATATATAATTTATTGGCTAGTTTTGAATGAAAGAATACATTGAAAAGAGGAAGCCGTAACTATTTTCTCAAATTTATTTATGCATATTTCTGTTTAGATTTCTAAATTTTTGTGTCAGAACTTCGTGTTATAGTGTTGTTTTTAAAATTTATTTATGTTTATTTAGTACATACTTAATGGTATTTTCTATCGGATTGAATTCTATACAATTATCATACAAACCAATCATCCAATATAATGTATTGAATCTTGACATCCGAACACACATTGGATCTGATTGTAAAACCTCAAATCCAATAATATATTAAATTGGATTAAATTGATAAAAATTCATTAGTTTCGAACAGATGTAAACCCCTAGCCCTAGGCGTATACGTAGAGAAACAAGGATTGGCAGAAACCGATAGACCACAAGTGCGTGCGGCGTCAAACCAACAAACTAAAAAAGTACATGTACATCTCGCACAACACCTACACTGCAGGCTACAATTTGTTATTTGTTATTTTTGGTCTCAAGACAAGACCTACAGTCTACAATAGTAAAAGGGCATTTCATTTTTGGTGTTCTTAGTCTCACTCAATTTTCACTTTTTTGGTCTTTTTTATTTTTATGACTAGAAGAATTGTCGTTTAGTTTGGCTTGCAATTAGTCCCAATCATGAAATACAATCTAAATTGTTGTATTTAACCGAAAACACAATCAATCCATCTAATTTTGCACTTATATTCGTGTATTTGTGTGTGTTTGTGTTTTTTTTTTGGGTAATTGTTATGGACAACAATTAAAAATACGGATCCTTGATTGAGTTGAGAACTTGAGATCAAAGTATTTATCTATCTCCGTACGTCTTTTGATTCCAAGCCCAACCAAAGAACAATCATGGACAGGACAGGACCCAACAACATGAGTCTTTGGACTACACTCAATAACCCCCGTAAATGCGAAGAAAAATACGTTCTCATATTATACATGGACTTGGACTTCCCAGCAGTGCACCTCGCAGTCGCAGACTATAATTGGTACCAAAGTTATATTAAATCAAATAAAAGATAGATTGAACATTATTCAAACTTTTCTTTTTTATTTTTCTTTTTTTGGTTTCTGAAATTACGTACAATAAACACACCAGCTAGCTAGCTAGCTAGCTATAATTAGGTACGTAGCCCACATATATATATATATATATATATATATATATATATATATATATATATATATATATATATATATATGGGTACTTATACATATGTATAATTAAGGAACCCAAGTTAGCCAGCGTGAATGCATGCAAATGAAGGTTGTACGTAAGTCCATGCTTTCCTTTGCGCATGCATGTCCTTTCCTAGTTGAGTTGCAGCCATGCATACTGAGGATGTGGCAGGGAGCGCTTATATATCATGACCCAGGCGAAGGCGAAGCAACGTACATATATACCTGCATGCATGATATATGCGGGCATGGATTTGTATATGTATGCATGCATATTGTAGTACTAGCTAGGTAGACGGATGGATCGATCTCAACTGGTTGACCTCGGAATGGTGTCGTCGTAACGGATATGGACGGAATCCAAGCGATCCAAGCGTTGAAGCCTCATCTGTTGATAGAATTGAGCGATAAACTCCTCCGCCTTTGCGTCAATGTTGGCGTTGACGATGGCGGCGTTGTCGTTGTCTTCGTCGGTGCGGTCTAGCTCTTGGAGATTGACGGCAGAGGCGTATCGGCTAGACATGCCATCTTCGGAGGCGAGGTCGTCGGTTCGTGCCGGAGACATGGGTGGAGGGAGCACGTCCTCGTATCGTTCACTTGTGTGTACGGAGGATGGCGGAGTGGGGTTGCTGGTGGTTTGGAGGTGCAAGGGGCGGATGGACCCTACGAGGCGCTTCCACGTGCCTTTTGTTGAGACCACGGCTTGAGCTTGAGCTTCGAAGGAGGTGGGTTTGGATTTTCCATCTGAACGATGTCGTCGTCGGAGCATAAAGAGGGCCAACTGGAGAATGTGCATAGCTCCTCCACTACGCTTCTTCTTAGGTGCAGGTGCTGCGGCTGCGGTGGCGCCCACATCATGATGGTGATCATCAGATTGATGATCATGAGCCGCTTCCTTGATACTAGTATGATCAATAATATCCGTAGGAGTAGGACCCGGACCCTTGTTGCTGTCGGCGATGGTGATGATCACGCTGTCTGACTTGGGTTCCATTAATTAATTGATGGGGGATATATATAGTTTATGTTAAGGGCCGTGCCTAGGTGCAGCGGGCGCCTGTGGTCTTCTTCTTTATCCCCTCTCCCTGCAGCGAGCAGGGTGAGATGTGGGAGAAGACTGTGGTGGGAAAGGTTGGAAGAAACCAGGTTATATACAAAATTAAGGTCCGACATCGAGGGATGCTTGAATAGGGCATCTATATTTGGGCATGAGCTAGCTATAACTATGGGAATGAAATGGCATTGATTTGATGGATGGATGGAGGAGATTAATTCGTTTTCCATATATACTAATTGTTAGTTATGAGTGCTAGTAAGGCGTTGTTTACTTGATTATTAGTTAATTTTTGATTCGTTAATGTAAGCCAAACAAATCATAAAATTAATCATATTAAATTATTAATGTTGTGTTTGAGCCAGACAAATCATAAAATTAATGAAGAGAAATTCATGGAGAGAAGAGCGAGGCTCAGGCAGGGATGTTGTTTCGGGTTCAATCTTTGATGCCAGCAGGAGGTGCCGCAACTTTCTCATTTGAACTGGTCCTCCATCTCTCTCTCTCTCTCTCTCTCTCTCTATAGATAGATGAGGCTAATTGCCACAAACTGTTTCCAACAGCTATGAGTATGAGATAGGGCCCATAAATTCTTCAAGTGGTTGAGCAACTTCGCTACAGACTGTAGAGTGAGAATGACAGAATGAGTTGCTGCTCATTTACTCAAATTCGTCTATGGTTAATAACATATCTAGACTAATATAGTTTAATATAATTCCCACAAATAATGAAGTATTTGTAAAAGGAAACAAAAGTCATAAAATAATTAAATGTGAGTGGTATGCATTATGCATATGCAGCACCACATCCACATGAATGATACAGCTTTTCAGTCTAAGATTGTTGTAAGCTCATTCACATTACACAATTAAAAATGACCAAACAAAGTTGAATTTGAATATATAATTAAAATTAAATGAATTACTAGAACACGGCGGTAACACGGTTTGAGTACCCTCTCAACTTCTCAACTCAACTCTCTCTCTCTCTCTCTCTCTCTCTCTCTCCTCCACAAGTTTTTTTCTTTTTTTCTTTTTTCTTTTTGGTTTTGGGGTGGGGGGGGTGGGGGGGGGGGGGGGGGGGGGGTGGTCAATTCTCCACAAGTCTTTGATTGTGAGAAGGTTTCTTAACGGTTTAAATAAATATAAAAAGTAGACTTACTTTTACAACGAAAGTCTTTTGGCTTTCATTTAATTAATTAATTCTGGGAATTTAAATAAATTAAGTTTTCCGGTGTAATTTGTTTTTTTGATCGAAGGATAACAAACAAGGAAACGGTGGTCACTGGGGTGGCGAGGAAGGTTCCAGCACAATCCAACTAATTATTAAAAGGGCAGGAAAGGAAATTGGCTGGCTTGACGTGTGTTGGTGTTGGTGTTGGTGTTCCAGCACAATCCAAATAATTGGCATTGACCTTTTCCAGCGGCTCTTTCTTAACTTAATTAATTCTCATCTTTCCGTTTCCTTTTTCTATTTTTTTCATCAACTGATTTTGATAACATTATTACTCAATTAATTAATATAGGCGCTTGCCGCTTGCAGTAAGTGTGGTTCCTATTTCTTTGAGGGATTACTAACAGTCATTTCATGAGATAATAAATTATTAAGGATGCCAAAAGACATTAATTCCTTCCTGCTGCTGCAAGAAACAAGGGGAGGGAGGGGTATATTTGGAAACCAATCAACTGCTTTCATTGATCGTCGATCGCTGATCGTCGATCCTCTCCTCTCCTCTCCCGCGTATAACTTAACAGCCGTGTGTGTGTGTGCGCTCAACCCAACAGTCGCAATCGAGTTCCCACCTTCCACACTCTTTCAATTTCGAGCAATCACACACACCAATCATCAAATTCATTAATTAAAGACCAAATAAACAACAATTAAACCCTCTCTCTCTCTCTCTCTCTCTCTCTCTCTCTCTCTCTCAAGCAAAGTTCACCATACGCGTTCAAGTGATTAAGAAGATTCCATATTAATATAAACACTAGTCCTATATATATATATATATAGAGGTACCTCCTGTCCTGTGACTCCTCATCACTTAGTCTTCATATCTTCCAAACACAAGACATATTCATTATTCAGCACCAGATACAAAATCAAATCAGCTTTTCTCATTTGTCTTTCTTTCTTCCCACCCACATTTTTGTATACGTCAGCTACCTAATTAAGCACCTTCGTCTTTTTGCACCAAATCATCAAGCTACGTACTCGATTCTTGACGATCGATATAATGATGATGAAGATGTCCAAGAAATCATCAATTAATGGTGATCATCATCATCATCCTGATGTCGGTCGTAGAGCATGGAAGCTGCTGCGTCTGGCATTGCTTTGGGCAAGAAAAGGCGGTGTCTTCAGACGACGCCTCATGATGGAACTGCGGGTCGTCCCGAACTTCCTCAAGAGCCTTGCTCATCATCATCATCATCGCAATGATAATCAATATTACTTTGAGCGTCAGCTGTCCTTCGACAAGACCCCCATTTTCCCCACCCTCAAAATGAACCGTCGAACATCCTCCTCCTCCATGCGCTTCATCATGAAGTCGACATGATCATTAATAATCATGATCAATTAGATGGTGAAGATGATGATGATGATGATGATGATGAGGGAATGATAACTGAAGACGGTACTATTATTAATGTGCATGAAGAAAAGGGATGTGCAGATTATGAGGATGAATTGGTTGATATAAAGGCGGATGAGTTCATAGCTAAATTCTATCAGCAAATTAAGCTCCAAAGACAGATTTCATACCTACACTACTCCTCTAGTACTACTATACACTCATACGCATGCTCAATTAATATATAATACACACACCACAAAGCTACATCTCCTCCGTCCATCCCAAATCTCTCTCTTTTCTTTTCCCATTGTTTCTTGTTTTCATTGTATTTTGTAAAAGAGGCAAATATTATTGCGGCATTTTTGTAGATTGACAGGTTAATTAGACTGTTTCCAACGATATTAATATTAATAAATAGAGCTTTGCAGTTCATAGTCTCTTCTTTTCTTTGTTTTGTTTTCTTTCACAATCAATATTGGAGGAGGGCAAATTCAAACACATAACCTTGGATAGATGCAAATTTTAAAAAACTACTCTTAACCACTTGAGAACTACCAAGTCTCTTAATTCGTCTTTTCATTTTGAACATGGTTAAGAATCTTAAAATGGAAGGGAATTGAACGCCCATATGATCATGATTCATGACCATGAGGTGCTAACAGACTACAGCTCCTATCCTAATGTATCAGTCTTCCTTTCATGACCATATGATCATGATTCATTACCATGAGCTGCTAGCAGACATTGATTTTGTTTTTAATTTGATAAATTAAAAACAAAATCAAAATATTTTAAAACAATAATCTGTCATTTGTTTTGGGTTGAATCAAATGCCTGCATATTTTAAGTGCGAATAAATGATGAAAAGAAAATTCCAAGAGTTACAGAAATCCTTCCGACAAAATAAGAATTTGAATAAGCTTTGAACTGAGCAGCACGATAAATCGTGTAACCACAGTAAGATAAGATGCTAGCTCAGCAATCAGGATCCACTTTCATCGTAAACTTCCATGTATTTATCCACCATCGTACGGCAATCCCTATTTGAGTTTGAAGTTATGCAAGTGCACTGATCAAAGTAACAAAATTAGATAAGACATTAGCTTTTACTACACTAGGCCGCATCCACGTCCACATTCAAATCTACCTTGAAAAAATGATCTGGGAATATTGAGACAGCAACTCAATGCTGTCAACTTGTATTTGGATGCCGGTCAAGATATGTTTCCAACTGGCCTGTTGCTGCCAAGATAAGACCTAGAATTGCAATGTCCCAGATGTCAAATGAAGTACAGAGACTTAATGACTTGATAGAGCTTCACTGAATGTAAATGGGAATTGTAAAGAGACAATCCGTAATGTACTTCAAAACAAGCATGGCCCAAGTTCTATATCAAACACTAGAGAAACATAGTAATTCAAAGATGCATGTTGCAGCATATGCATGTCTCCCAGTAATAACAGGAAATGTGAGTATATGACATCTAAAGCTCACTTGTTTGTACTAGTACCTAAAAAGAGAGCTGAGGGCTTCCCTGGCCGTGATTTAAATTCTGGATGAAATTGCACACCTACATAGAATGGATGGCTTGGAAGCTCTAAAATCTGCAGAACAGAAAAGTAACACAAATCATGTTAAAAAGTCAAATTTTCAAATTCAATCCTTTTCAGTAAATGGTAAGAAAGGATTGTGTGCAACTATAACCAAATAAAGGCTGACAAATGCTCACTACAAGTGAGCATAAGACCAGCAGAAAACCCACCTCCATTCGTCTTCCACTGTCATCCTTCCCTACAAATTTTAGGCCTGCTTCTTCAAGAATTCCAATAACATCTGGGTTCACCTGCATCATGATGGAATCAGACCATGTCCGCCACATAAAGGCACTTGTGAAAGATCATGTTTCACCTGAACTAAATTACAACCAACCTCATATCTATGCCGATGCCGTTCATCCACATACTCTGAGTTATGGTACCTAGAAATTGATAGCAATAACAGATTATGCATGTTAAAAGTGGATGCTAATAGTGGAAGACTAAGAAGTTTCAACGTGGTGGTCTTCTGGGATTAGTTTTGATATAAACAGTCACAGATACAACACATAGTTGAGATATCAGGAAAGACTTCCTGCAAAATAATAAACTAGCCAACAAAGTTCAAGAGTTTTACAGTATAAATGCAATAAAGGTAAAAGTTCAATTGCATGTGCCATGGGTTCTTCCAGACCGGCAGTGTTTGAACACATGGCACCCGAATCGACTTTACTGTATAAATGCAACAAGGTAACTGAACTTATAATTTGAATTTTCAGTAACACACAGGTTATTTGTTGTATTTCTCAAGTTGAACATAGTAATAGATAATGAACATACAGCTTTGAAGTAATGCAATCAGGAGTCTGGAAAAGTGTTCTTCTGGATCCCAGTCTCATTGTGCTTCCCATATGTGTTCTTGAACCCTATATGCAGACATAAAAGAATGAACTATCACGGGAAGAATGTTGCAGCCATATGTATTTCATAACTGAATAGGAAAGCATCACCATAAATTTTTACCTCGGGCATAAAAACTACAACAGGATTTGGTGTATGTTCATCGAACTCTGTGCTGTCCGCCCTTTCTAAACTCAAAAGCTAAAACAAGTAATTAAATTAGAGCTGATATATGATCTTAAAATTAGAAGAAAACATGTTAGTGAAAGAAATGTCACTTACGGATCTTGCGAACTCAATCACGGAAATCTGCATGCCCAAACAAATCCCAAGATAAGGAACATTGTTCTCTCTGGCATACTTTGCAGCTAATATCATACCTTTCACACCACGATCTCCAAATCCGCCAGGAACCAAGACGCATGCAGCATTCTGCAAATGTAGAATAGATCGAAACATAATTACCCAGACCCTCAACTGTACTGGCGAGGGGATGATAATTTAGCTTATAGCGTACCTTTAGAGTCTCCCATGCAGCAGCATGTGCTTCTGGTGTCTGTAGGAGAAAGACAAATCTAAAGTAAAGATAATATGAACATGATATTAAAGCAAATCAGCACAAATGATGTGGTTCAATACCAGTTTGGCACTGTCATCTTCAAGGTCAGAAGCGGCAATCCAGTCAATTGATGGCTTTAAAGAACATGCGACGCAAGCATGCAAAAGGGCCTGCAAGAAAGTTTAGCCGTCATAATACAACAGACATATAGTTGGCGATTTATTAACAACAAAATAATCTAACAAGCATGTACGGCACAAAGCAACAGGGAGACATAGTAGCATTAACTCATATATTAACTGAATGTTATATGAATAACTAAATTCTAAGGTCTAAACTAGAGATCATATACACCATCTATCCAGCCAACGAAAAAATAGAACAGAAGTTAGCATCACACCTTCACTACAGATAGATATGAATCTGTAAGGCCAACATACTTCCCCACCATGGCAATCCTCACCTGCAAATATCAACAGATTGTCATCTGATGAATCGAAAAATAAAAGAGATAATGTTCCAACATAGAGCATTGCCCACTTATCTAATAACACTCACAGAATTTGTGAGATTATCATAAGTCTCTGCCATCTTGGTCCAATCTCTTAAATCGGGAGGCATAGCAATGCTGAAACAGAACATTAAACACCAGTAAGTTAACATAGCCAACCTTCCTGTAATCTATATATGTTTCGAGCATCATAATGAATCACAAATGTAGTCTACAATCACAATTGCAATAATTAGAGGGGGAGAGAGAGCACAAATATCAACAAAAGGAGTCCAACTGTCCAAGGTAGGCATAATTCTACGTAGAGATTGCTTTGTTCTCATTACACAGGAAGAATTTTAAACAGGCTGATGCTAATTATCAGTCCAGCACCAAAATTGAAGCCTTAAATCTGAAGTAAACGGTGAAACTTACCTTAGTAAATTTAGTTGTTGAAGAATTGAATGATGAGCATTTTGGTTCTGAACAGCAATGTGTCAAACAATAGTTAGAACAAAACTTTAGACAAAATGTAAAATAAGTATTTAAGCCTCCAAGAAGACAAAGAATTGTTATTTAACCCACCCTAAGTAAGAGAGGAACGTGCCAAATGTTTGGTACATCATGGATATTGAGAATATTACCAGCCTGTAAGAAAACAAAAAAGAAAATATAAAACTTGTACTCAAGAAAACAAAGTTTGATGAGAAAAAAACCCAAATAGGATTAAGTCAGCAACTTACTGCAACATGACAAAATTGTGAAAGTTTCTCCTTCGTATTTTCCAATAATGGCTGCAATATAGTCACACACAAAAATTCATCTCCACCAAATTTAATCTTGACGAAATAATGATAGAATAAAATAGAGAGGGAGTCAGGTGGCCACATTGCACCAATATGAGGTGTCCATGCAAGACTTAAATGGGACCTAATGGAAGTTCTCAGGCTAAATTTATCTGCTCATTTGACTTGTGTGAACGTAAAAACAAGATAGATGAAAAGAAGTACCTGTGCAGAGCGACATGCTAATAGATGAGGAGTCAAGCCTAATGCTCTTAGTTCCCGTACACTATGTTGTGTAGGCTTTGTTTTCTACATGGACGCACACAGACACACACACAAAGAGAGTAAGAGTCAGTCACCCAGAAAAAAAAAAAACCAAATTCTTCAAAAGATATAGTCAACTTTAATATCCAAGATTACAAACTACTATGAGTAACTAATGAAGACACATAACATTCAACAATTAAGTACAGAGTCTTACTTGCTCTCCAACAACACCCAGTACCGGGATCAGGCTCACATGAATAAGGCAGAAGTTTTCTTGCCCTGAGGAAAGAATTAAATACACATTATCAATAATACAATGAAAGTTCAAATCCAAGTGGATATCAACTCCATATGGAAATAATTGGTTACTTTTAGTTCTGGATATCCCACATTCCAATACATCTATACACCGGAAAAAGCAGAGCAGCAAGCGCTGGATGAAGTTTAAACAGTGGAAGTATGTCAAGTTTATTAGCGCTCATAACATATTGGACCAACAATCTAAACATGTCCTTATCAGATCTCACTGCATATTCCAACAGCAGTAATTGGATAATCTATTTTGACCACACAGCATAAAAAAAAAATCAACAATCTGAATCAAGCATGTGGGCGAAGAAATGATCTCATAAATAGAACCATTAAAATTCCTATAAAAAAAAAAAAAAAACATATACCACAACCTTACCAACTGAAAAAGACAATTGGCGCAGAGCCTCAATGAATGGCATGGATTCAATGTCACCTAAGAAGAAAGAAAATAGTTAGCTCTTGCACATAAACACATAGAAAGAACAATGGGTCATATAAAGTATCTATGTTTTAACTGTCGCTTACCCACAGTCCCACCCAACTCTATAACACAAACATCTGCAGGGCCCACTTTTCCATCGACAGGAATGAGAGAAACTGATTCGATCCAGGTCTTAATGGCATCAGTGATGTGTGGAACAACCTAAATCGACTCAAACAGGGCAGGAAGCCAATCATCAGTACTGTATGCAAGTGATAAAAAAAATATTAAAAAAATAAAGTTATGATTCATTAACATTTGTAATTTTGTATCATCACCTGAACAGTCTTTCCAAGGTAATCACCTCTCCGCTCCTTATCCAGGACAGACTGATTTCAAAAATAAAAATGAGGAAACCCATTAAACAAAAAAATCAACGTTTCATGAAGGGGATAGATGGAGACACATCCCTGTTAGGAAAATATAAGCACACACCTGATATATCTTCCAGTGGTAATGTTGTTGTCCCTAGTAAGAGTGACATCTAGGAATCGTTCATAGTTGCCGAGGTCTAAATCAACCTATTACGATTAAAGTTTAAACTCAGGCTCAGCAGCAGCATAAACCATAAAGATAGTATTTCAGAGGCAAGGTGAAGTATTCCGTACTGTCTTGGCACTGGTTAAGTGTATGATAAATATTTAAACAAAAAAAGCAAAAAAAGTCCAAAGCGAAATACCTCTCCACCATCATCGAGAACAAAAACCTCGCCATGTTCAAAGGGAGACATGGTGCCAGCATCTGTGTTCAAGTATGGATCTACAAATTGTTGAACCAAAATCAAATTAATAAAGAAAAAAATTGAAGCATTTATAGTAGAGATAGTAAGAAAGAAAGCGAAAAAAGAAAGAAGAAGAAGAAAACCGATTTTGATGGAGGTGACGCGAAGGCCACAGGCTTTGAGGACGACGCCGATACTGCTGGCAGTGACGCCTTTGCCCAGCCCACT